>NW_005355159.1:3362380-3366652 GCF_000412655.1 Myotis brandtii
GGCGGCCCAGGCGGGGGGCCCCCTCCCCCCCCCCCCCACATATTTCATGCACTGGGCCTCTAGTATATCATAAAACCACAATATGCCCCTTTCTAAAGCTAGTATAAGAGATTTTCAGATTGTCTTCTATATTTATTTTGAATTTTGTTTAATGCCTTAAGTCTTATACTACTATAACTTTCAGGAACTAATTTTCTTTTTATACTGACAAAAAATTAGTCCAAGAGATGATGAGATAGCAATTATAATGGTAGTTGGTAGAGAGGGCACTAAAACCCAGGTCACTTGACTGCTAGTCTCATTCTCTTCACGTCCCATCAAGTTGGATGGAGCATCCACAACTCTCATGTGCATGTGCAACAATATATTTAAAAACTAGACTTCATTTATAACCAAAAATTTAAAATTATTTGATTAAGAACTGTTTTATTGATTTTATTAACTGATTAATTGATTTTATTAATTTTAGTTAAAAATGTAACAAATATTGCTTTGTTTTAAAGTTTGAAGCATATGTAAGAAACCTTGAGTTTTTTTCATTTACCTAAGAAATTGGAAATGTTATTCTGTCTCTTCTAAAATTGAGTTTGCATCCTTCTTTTTGTTTTTAGTTTGCTTTAAGTTTGGATTGAATTAAAGCAATATTGATATATATATATATTTCCCTTTCTAATATGTTTTTTTATGTAACTTAATGTAAGAAACACTTGTAGTTTTCTTTCTAAATTTTTTTAATGTTTTAATATATACCATCTCTAACTTATACTGACTTTGTCTTTTGCTTTTATGTAGTAATTAAACTGAATTTTGTTACCAAATAAATGTTTAAAAAACCTAACCACTTATCAGTGCCCTTGTTTAAAACAAACTAAGGAAATTAAAATCCAATCAGCATATCATGGAAGTGAGAGAATTATTCTTAAAACTAATGGCATATTGATGAATGAGAATCTCAGTTTGAACTTAAATTAAGCTTTTTTATTGAGCAAGTGCAATTAGAAAAGTACATTATTTCTCTTTAATGAAAAGAATACAGAGATGCACAGGAGTGGGATAAATAACATTGTTTATGTTTAAATTGATGTAAGTGACAAAATATACTAAAAGAATCTAAAAGGAAAGGAATTTAAAAATGCAAAGGAATCTTTATTGTAGCATTTGTCTTTCATGTGGTAACCTTAATTATTGTATCTAGAAGGATAATGAAAAATATAGTATAGGAAGTGGGGTAGGGAATGGATAATTTATCGCAAAAATGCTCATTGAATGATAGTAGTTTGTGGGTATTACATTAGCAACTGAGGAGTTGTGGTTTATTGAAGTTCTTCTGATTAGCTCCAAGTTATTTTGAGCTAGTTATCTGTAAGTATAAAAAGATGAGTGTGGGAATAAAGGAAAATGTATTGCCACAATCACAATATCTCTGATATTAAAAACAAAACTCAAAAAGCTATCTATGTTTTTCAGCTATACCAAATCATGCATATTTCCTATTTGAGGAGGGTTTATATGACTAAACTCTGGAGTCACTATTGGATGATTTAGAACATTACGTTTTTTCTTCACTCTCTAGTTCCTCTAGTTTCTGTTACAACCAAAAAACTGTGACTTTTGGACATCTTTAAGATGTCTAAAACAATGACATTTTCATATAGTGGTACAGTTTATTGTGAGTAAATTTAACTTAGGTATTGAAGATCAGAAATAGAACAAAAGTTTGACATTGGCAGATTTGGGGTTAAGAGACTAGTGAAATTAAATGTTGGGCATTTTCTAACAAAGAAAATGTTTGAAGTGTCAAGGAAATTAAAGCTTAAAGAGACAGTTCACATTTCTAAATGTGAAAATATTAACTGTTTCAAAAATAATTTAGTGGCAGTGTTTTTACCTGTGATGCTTTGTTTTATTTATCTGTGAAGAACATCTTTAATGTTATACATAAAGAGACTCTCTCTTTGTAACTATCTAGACAAGAATCTGTTTAATTGCAGTTAGTGAGTCTTTTCATATACTAAGAAAAGAGATTCACTGGGAAGTGATATGAGTGTCATGCCTGCAAATATGGATAATCCCAGTCATGTTTTGGCTTCCTTCTCTTTCTTTTCCACATATCCATTTGGTTTGTGTAACTTATTTGTAAACGAATTGCCCTATGTTGCCTATCGTAAAGAGTGGAGCATGGATTCACCCTCACCATCGGTATATTTTAATGTTACTTTTTTTTCTTTGATAGGTTACTGATCCAAAGCGGCCCCTTTCATTTGGTGTCACACTGGGAGAACTTAGTTTGTTGGTAATGTTGGACTTATTTTAAATATTTGTGGAATCTGTAAAATACTATTCCCGAGTCATAGGTAGCGTTGCCTAAAAGCAACTCTTGCTACAAATAGCTATTTTATTTTTATGTGTAATCTTTCTATAGCTTTTCCAATAGTTTTCCACAAATTTTAGTGATGCTATTACATTCTCTAATTTTGATTTGTCTTCGAATTTAACAAATATCCAAATACAGTATCAAACATTCTGAAAGAATTATAAGCTGTCTCTTAAACATGTGGGAAAGTAGGGGAAGATAAATTTCCATAGAGTTATGTTCTCATTCTTGATTAGGTAAATGGAATTTCCAAATAGCTTATATGTGTTTATGTGTTTATATGTACATGTGTATGTACCATACTGATATCTATATCTATCTATATCTATATCTATATCTATATCTATAATCAATATCTACATCTATATCTACTTCTATCCATATCTGTATCAGTAATTTATTTTGATTAAGTATTTTATAATGTAGTTTGGTTTTTCTCTTAAAGGTCTTTAAGGATAGCATGTGTATATATATCCAGGTTAGACTTTTTATTTTCTTTTATGGACAACTAAGAGGTAGGAAATGTTTTAAAGTTAAGGACAGTGAACAGTAAATTGTACTGAGTACATGTTTGCCTTATGGTTAGTTATATGGATAGGGCTTAGTACAGAAAGAAGAGAAAAAAAATTGAAAGAGAAGTAGACTGCCAGAGAAAGAGAAAAGGACATGTTTACATGGAGGCCTTAAGAAGGATACATGCATGCAGAGAAGTAGAGATACATAGAGTTGAAGACCAAAGCAGAAACATTGAAGAAAAAGAACTAGAGAAACAGGAAAGGGAGTCCGGAAGCTAGTGTTTAATTTACTGTTTGTCCTCTGCATGTTTCCAAAATGAATTTGAAGTAGCTTTTGATAAAGAATAATATCTCATAATATCTCTATAGAGACCAGAATCTGTGTTGTGGAAGGTGGAGAGCTACTTGTTCCAGAAATTTTTTACTAACATTAGACATAACTGAGCACAGTATTTAACATTGAGCTTCTAGCAGACAAAAGAAAACATATGAAACAAATACCTGCCATTGACTGATGACAGACAGGCATACTTGTGCATAAGAATGAGGCCTAACTGTCTTAGTGTGTGCTGTTGTCTGAGCCCCTCTGTATCTTTGCTCAGACTCTATACTGTTTTCTTTGTCTGTTTTGTGCCCTTCCCTTTGTCTGCCTAGCAGTTCTATTCAAGTTTTAATACTTGTGTAAGCTATTACCTTGCTTTCTCATTCCTTTTTTTACCTTCCTCTTTGAATTTATCATTCCTTATTTTATGCCTCTCATTATACTAGTATTTGATGAAAGCACTTGTAACTGGTTACCATTTTGGTCTCCTGCTGTCTAATGTTCATTTATTCACTGATTCAATAGGAAATAAAATACAGTACTGATAAAATATAGTATCTATATTTTAGTGTTGCTTGAGTGAGATTGTTTGTGTAAAGCATTTGGCACATTGGCTGGCTCATTTATTTCCTGCTTCAACTACTACATTGCCTGTTATAACAACTGCAAACTTACCTCTTTTTGTATCTATATCATTCCTTTCTTCTATCTTTCCAATTATAATTGAACTCCATAAGGTAATCTTCCCACCTCTGATCTGGATCCTGTACTTCCCCATGCCCTCAGAAGCCTTCCCTCTACCCCCCTTTTCTTCCCTTCCTTACTTCTTTCCATCCATTTCTCTTTCCTAAATCTTCAACTCCTCTCCCTCTGCCTTTCCTTCCTCCCCACCTCCACCCCTCTTCTTTTTGTAAGCATTTAAATACATGCAAGTATCTCCTTTACAGCAAAATTAAAAAGCCTGTTTTTATTTAGCGATTTATTTAAAGTTCTTTATTGTTGAAAGTATTACATGTCTCCTCCCCCACCCATTGACCTCTCCCAGCCCACCCATGCCCTCC
>NW_005355159.1:3366811-3382934 GCF_000412655.1 Myotis brandtii
TGCCCTCCCCCGCCCCATTGTCTGTGTCCATAGGTTATGTTTATATGCATGCATACAAGTCCTTTGGTTGATACCTCACCAGCACCCCCTTACCCCCCACCCCCACCTTCCCTCTGAGGTTTGATGGTCTGTTTGATGCTTCTACGTCTCTGGATCTATTTTTGTTCATCAGTTGTTCATTATATTCCACAAATGAGTGAGATCATGTGATACTTATCTAAAAAGCCTGTTTTTTAACCTTCTTCCGCTCCACCCATGCACCATCTAACTACCTGCCTTCTCTTTCTTTTCTTTCTAAGAGAATTTTCTACCTTTGCTATCTTTCTTTCCCCACCTCCTGTTGACTCCCTACCTACTGTACTCTGACTCTGCTACTCCATTGAAACTGTTCTTAACAAGTTCATCAGTAATGCCCTGGCTGCCAAATAAGTTTAATTTAGTTTTTTTTTCATTACAGAATTTAGTATTGCTTACCATGCTGATTTTCTGGAAACATGGTCATTCTTTGATTTCCATATTCTGGTTTTCTTCTTACTTTGCAATAATTATTTATTTGATCTTTAAAAAAAAAAGAAGTGGACCTTTTTCAATAGCTTATAGGCAAGCTCTCTGCTTTTATTCATACCCAATTTCTTCCATACTTCAGACACATAGTACTCAATAATTATTTTGTGGGTGGATTAACTTATTTAAATTTGAACGTCTTCAATTCTATTTTTACTGTTATTCCTTTGATTTTGTCATAAAGTTATGTAAAGAAACAGATTGCTAACAGTAGCTAACATTAGCTCTATGTGTTTTCTTCCTAAGTTATTTAGTTATAGTTTACAAATGTTAGAGTACTATTTTGAGATATATATATGTGTATATATATATTTCATTTCACAGTTCTTTTTTTCTTTTAGACTGCAAATGAACACTGGACTCCTTGTGTGTTAAATGAAGCAGACAAAATTATATACAAGGTATTAGACTGGATTAAACATTTCTTGAATTTCCTAGGTACAAACACTTAATGTATTTTCTTAAAGAAACCTTGATAGAGCAGTTTTGGCACTGCTACTTACTGTGTGACCTTCTAAAATCACTTACCTATTTTGAGGTTTAGGTTCTTCACCTAACATATAAAGAAAATGAATAAAATTAACATATCCCAGATTGTATTTTATGGAGCATTAGGTAGTTGACTTATTATTAGATTTGTAGAAAAATATTCTCTGGTCAAGTAAGATTACTGACTAAAAGTATTAAGCATTTGGTACATAGTTAAATAGGCATGTTTCATTTTTTTTTAAACTACAGAACTTCAGAATACTTTAAATATACTAATAAACATTGTGAACATTCAAGAGTGGTATTTAGTAAGTAGCTTTCCCCACCTTATTGATTATAGAATCCACTCCCCTCACGCCTCCCTCAAAACACCCATTCCTATCCACTGGAGACTGGAGAAATCATATCCTTTTTTTTTTTTTTTTTAGCAGAACATGTACAGGGCCTATTAAATAGTAAATTCTCAATAAATATTTGATAATTGTATGAATGAATTCCATTTGAAATAGTGTTCCTGGAAGCAAAATTTAGCAAATGCTGGATTAATAATAAAGTCTAAGAATAACATACAAACCCCCTCCCTCTCATTTTTACACTTGATCTCGGCCAAAAGGCTGAGAAGCAATTATTTCCCCCATTTTTGCATTATTTTCTTTCCTTTATAAACTCAAAATGGCAATTGGATAATTTGGGATACTGAACATGAGAATAATCTTTTAATATTGATTCTTAACTTCAATGTGTTAGTTGCTTGACCTCTTTCAATTGTTCTTTTATAGCTTATCCGACTTGATAGCCTTAGTGCCTACTGGAACGTAAACTGCAGCATGTCTTACCAGGGATCAAGGGAACAGATCTTGGTAATTTCTGTTTTTATCTGGAAGAGCTAACTACACTATATTTGTTTACATACGAGATCCTTAATGAAGACAGGCTATCAGTCTTGTGTTGAAGTTGTATATAATTAAATCAGAAGTATAAAACACAGTTTTTGGTATCCACTCTGTCTTTTAAAAAGCACTTTTGTTTTTGAAGATCTTTGTGAAATCATTCATTAAACAGTGAGATGAGAACCCATACTATTGAATCAACTGTGCTTAGGATTTTTTACACTATTTTGATAGCATTTGGTTACATTGTGGTGTTTCATGAGAATTGCTTGAAGAGTATTGTCAAGAAAGATGATACCTTGCCCAGCTGGTGTGGCTCAGTGGTTGAGCATCGACCCATCCACCAATTCAATTCCCAGTCAAAACACATGCCTGAGTTGTGGGTTCGATATCTGGCAGGGGTGTGCAGGAGGCAGCCAATCAATGTTGGTGTTTCTATCTTTCTTCTCCCTTTCTCTATCTTTAAAATCAATACAAACATTTAAAAAAAGAGTGGTATTGCTATTACAAAAAAAAAAAAAAAGGAAAGAAAGAAAGATGATACCGTTCAGATCTAAAGAATATATTCTTAGCCCTGGCCAATGGGGCTCAGTTGGTTGGGCATTGTCCTGTGCCCTGAAAGGTTACTGGTTCGATTCCCAGTCAGGGCACATGCCTGGGTTTCGGGCTCTTGATCCCCGGTAGGGGGTGTGCAGGTGGCAGCCAATTGATGTTTCACTCTCATATTGATGTTTCTCTCTCTCAAAAAAAAAATCAATAAAAAAATCTTTTAGGCATTTGTGATAATAATTTCTTAAACAGTGAAAGATTAACTTAAAACTTCAGTGTGTTAAGCCAGTCTTAGCCATGTTTACTTACTTAGAGGAGTCAAGAAGACCTGTTGAATTTTGGAACTGAATTAATTCTAAGAATCTATTTCTTATTTCTCAGATACTGTAACACAAATAAGTTGCCTTTGTCTAGAAATTGTTTGAGATCCCAGTTCATAGACATATATGTATATGTATATATATTTTAAAGTCACAATGTTATAATTTTAGATATTTAGAATTATAAAAAAATTTTTCTATGTTTTATTCTAAAGAAATATATCTATAAATAATGTTTAGTTTTTTTTAAACGGATTACTAGTGGGGAACACAATGTTATAATATTTCTATATATGTAGAGTTAAAATTATATACTTTTATATTTCATTCTAAAGAAATATACTTGTAAATAAAGTTTAGTGTTTTTTTTAATGGATTGCTGATTACAAAGAGGAAATAAAGGTACTGATCTAAGACCAAGTATTTTTTTTTTGGATATGTGGCTGAATATTTTATTTTTAATTTTCATATAATTAGAGTTAAAATTATATACTTTTATATTTTATTCTAAAGAAATATAGTTGTAAATAAAGTTTAGTGTTGTTTTTTTTAATGGATTGCTAATTACAAAGAGGAAATAAAGGTACTGATGTAAGACCAAGTATTTTTTTTTTGTATATGTGGCTGAATATTTTATTTTTAATTTTCATATAATTCAATTTTTTTTAAGGATCATCTGAAAAGTGAAATTCTTACAAGTAATGATATTCTACCAAGCCATCAATATAGTAAGTAATGGTAAAAGCTTATTTTATGTTATAGGAAGCCTGGAATTAAAAACTTCATTTTAGTATACTTCTTCTGATAAAATTACTGTGACAAAGAGAAAGTATTAATTTTATACCTTAATTTTATGATATAGCATGTTTGGATTGTAACTAATTATTTAGGAATAGATTATAACACACACACTGCTGAAGAATAAGGAAGACAAGGACAATGTGGCTATTGTTCACTCCTAACAGCTAACTGCCCTTGACCTCCACATTTCCTTCTTACCTTGCTATAATCTTCTTTGTTTTAGGAATTAGGTTTTCTTTGCTTTGCTTCATAACTGTCTCTCTGAGATCTTGGTATTCAGTCTCACCCCTAGCATGTCACTATTGCAGTGCTAAGACAAACCAACCACATTAGAGATTTTTTTATGTGAGTTTTCCTTGGCAGCCTTGCCTTTATTTCCTTTTAAATAGATCTCTAACAAATCTGCCTGCTTATTTATGTATCTCATCTGTTTTTTCCATTTCTGTTTCATTAGTCTACAGAAGCTATTGATTTGTTTACATTTACTATGTTCCTTTATGCTCATCCTCAAATTTTATGCCCATGTTCTTCTGTATTCCATATCACTCTGTTCACTATTGTTTTCTTCATATCCTTTTATGACTGATTGCTGTTATAGAAGAGTTGGCACTTTTTCTTTTATGTTCATTGGCCTCTCTATTTACTGATGACAAGGTTTTCACATGCTGCTAGTTTGTGAAAGCACTTTTACTCGTGACAGAACTAGTTCAGAAAATTCTCCAACTTTATTCTTAGGCATCTTCCACTTATAAATAAACTCTAAATTAGTTGAAATTTTATATTATCATGCAGACTGTAAACACTTTATAAGGTATCATAATTTATATAATTTTAATAGTATTATAAGTTATAATTATCACTTTACTTTGCTCTGTTATCTTTCCTAATACACCTTTTCATACTACTTCTCACTTTTAAAAATATTTTCTTTAGTTTATTCTAAGAATATATGCAGTGATTGTTTTGAAAATTGTAAAGTAGTAAGCAATTTTTTTCTGGGTTACATGAATTTTATTCATGGTTCTGTTCCTAAATTCTGGCAGTGATTAAATAAGACAGAAATTAATCAAATTTTGTTTCCTACTGTCCAGCCGGAGTAGCTCAGTTGGTTGAGTGCCGTCCTGTGCACTGAAAGGTTGCCAGTTTGATTCCTGGTCAGGGCACAAAACTGGGGTGCTGGTTCGACCTCCTGTCAGGGCACTCAAGGAAGGCAACCAATTGATATTTCTCCCTCCCTCCTTCCCTCTCTCCCTCAGTTCCCTTCCTCCCTTTCTTCCTCCCACTTTCCATCCTTCCCTTCCTCCCTCCCTCCCTTCCTCCCTCCCTCCCTCCCTTTCTCCCTATCTGTAAGCATGTTCTCTGGTGAGGATTAAAAAAATTTTTTTGTTTCCTACCTTGTATTAGTATTTTAAATGAATAGTAAAATCATTAAGTGTCTTGAAGCAAGGAGCAGAAGCCTAATTTTACAGAGTGTGAATTCCCAAGCGTAGATTGTCTGTATTTTGCACATTTCTTATTTAGAAGCACAGGACCCCAATTTTCTTTTTGGGGATTCCACTTTAACCCTTGAGTTTGACTGTTGGTATTATGCAGATAAATAGATACCTAAATATTTTTTGGTAGTTCTCTCTTTTACATATGTTTTATAATTTTTTTTTACTTTCAGTGTAACAGTGTTCTTAAAATTATTTAGTCATTCATATGTAAGAGCATATAGAGGTTATCTTACTTCTTCTCATGTGTTCTCAGTTTTCCAGCCAATATCAGCCTCTGCAAAACTCTACATGAATCCTTATGCAGAAACAGAGCTCAAAACACCCAAACTTGATGGGAACATAGAAGTACAAAATATTGCCATCGAACTGACCAAACCTCAGGTATCATTCAGTTGGATGTTTCTAACTTTGATGAGCCTTGAATTTCGACTGCTTTTGTCCTTTGTGATTATTCCTTCTCCAATGTTCTGATGGTTCTTTTGGTTTCTTATGTTAATATTTGACTCCTAAAAATAGATATATTATACATATTTTTTGGAAAGTATCAAATTTAAGAAATTTATTTTATCTGATATTTTCCTTATTAGTGGAGAGTCTTACCAAATTATAGTGAATTACATTATTTACATTTAATTCCCAATTGTTGATGGAGATTTTAATGTGTTTTTCTTCCTCAGATTTTAATAGCAGGCACTCTTATATTCAATATTACTTATTTTTTAGAACAGTTATTTTGGCGGCTTTTTAAAAATTTGTTTCTCAAGTTTGGTTATATGCCCAGGGAGTTTGGATAACAGACCTGGAGAAATGAAAGTGAAAAAAGGGCAGGGATTAACTAATTGAGCTTTTAATCCAGTGTAGTCTAATAAAAATATAATGCAAGTTATATATGTAACTTTAAATTTTCTAGTAGCTACATTAGCAAAGTAAAAAGAAAAGATGACATTAATTAAAATTATAACATTTTATTTAACCTGTCTAAAATATTATCATTTTAACATGCATTCAATTTTAAAAATTAAGGTATTATACATCCTTTTTTTCCTTAAGCCTTTGAAATCTGTGGTATATTTTACACTTAGAATACATTTATGTTCAGATTATCCACCTTTTAAGTGCTGAATAGCCATATGTAACCCTTAGGTAGAAATGTATTATGAAAAATAAAGAGGAAGAAGCTAACTTGCCCTTTTCTTTATCTTACCTACAGTCCTTACGTGTGTGTGTGTGTTTTCCTCTATTTGAGCTATTTACCAGACACACAGAATTGTTATATTGGTGGTCAGATGGGCGATTAAGTAGCTTTATTTTATTTAGTGTTTACTCGTGTGTGCAATCTAATCAATATAAGTTTGTTTTTGTCTTAATAGTACTTAAGTATGATTGACCTTTTGGAGTCAGTGGATTACATGGTTAGAAATGCCCCTTACAGGAAATATAAACCTTATGTACCTCTTCATACCAATGGTCGACAATGGTAAGTTAGAATTATTTTTAAAAAAATAAGAAACATAGTCATATAGTTAGGGATTCTCAGAGTTAAGACATGTTTAAAGCCACATAATGAAGCTACTTTTTTTCTTTTATATAGACATAGAGTGTTATCTTTTATATTATGTCCTTGTTACTTTTTTTCATAAATACATTCTGTTGTACTTCTACTCCCAGATTATTTCCAAATTCTTAATTTAGTATTCAAGACTTTCAACATTTTTTGGTCTTATTGCACTTTAGTCATCCACATGGACTCAATGTTTTAACCATATTGGATGCTATTAATTTTGCACAGCAAATCATTTTGTGTCTTTGTGATTTTGCTTTGATAAACCCTCTTCCTGGAGTGCTTTGTTCATTTCATAATCTATTTAAGTCAGAAAATTATACTGGGAAATTGAACTCTTATTATTGAGCTCTTACAAGAAAAGAGTTAATAACAAAAAGTATAACAGGTTAGGTCTAAAGTCAAAGCTATTTTCCTGCTTTTTCTTAAACCTCTATATTCAGATGTACATTAAAAATTTTTGATTTGCAGGTGGAAATATGCAATTGATTCTATTCTTGAAGTTCATATAAGAAGGTGTACACATATGTGGTCATGGAGTAACATAAAAAATCACAGGCAATTGCTCAAGAGTTATAAATGTGCCTACAAAACCAAGCTGACCCAGACTAAAGTCCCAGAAGAAATACAGAAACAAATTCAGGTATATCTTGCATATGTTGATGAAAGGTATTATTTGTTAAATCATCCTTTAATGTTAATTTTTATAAATTTAATTTGTATTAAAATATGATTTAGAAAGAATAATGTTAATCTCTTTTGAGAGAATTTTATGGGAAAATGCACAGTATTTTCCCCCAATTTTTATCTTCTTTGAAAAATCCTTCTCATCCATCCTCATATTAGATAAAATGGGGTTACTGTAAACGATTTGTAGAAATATGTTTGGTATTTGTAATAATGTATAGAAAATCAATGTTAGATCTGTTTATTATTAGCTAGGTGTATATTATTAGGTTTGTTAGTGGCTTTTAAAAAATAGTTCCAATTATTATTTATAAAAAACAGCTGTATTCTCAAGATAGGAGGAGTCTTACTTACCCCCTTTTGAAACAAAGAAAAACATCATACTGAATATATAAGTTGCTTAATATCATCTGACTTTGATTATATAACTTTCTGCCACAAATTCATAATGTAAAGAACTGAATTCTGCCTGGCCAGTGTGGCTCAGTGGTTGAGCATCGACCTATGAACCAGGAGGTCACCGTTCGATTCCCAGTCAGGGCACATGCTCAAGTTGTGGGCTCGATCCCCAGTGTGGGGCATGCAGAAGGCAGCTGATCAGTGGTTCTCTCTCATCATTGATGTTTCTATCTCTCTCTCCCTCTCCCTTCCTTTCTGAAATCAATAAAAATATATTAAAAAAGAATTGAATTCCTATTATTATGAAGCATATGACAATCACCAGTATTATATATTAGAAAAAGTATCAAGTTTCTAAACATTTCAGGTACCATGTTCTCATGTACAAAATGAAAACAATATCTGTTTTATAGAGTTGTGAGATGTGCATAAGATAACACTTAGAGCACCTGACACCCAGGTTACTAGGATTACTTTTTAAAAAAATTCTCACCTGAGGATATATTTTTAAAAGTATATTCTATTTTTTGCCCTGACTGGTTTGGCTCAGTGGTTAGTGTTGTCCTGCAGATCAAAGGGTTGCAGATTTGATTCCCATCAAGGGCACATATCTCGGTTGTAGGTTCCCCAGCTCTGGTAGGGGTGCACGCGGGAGGCCAGTCAATCAATGTGTCTCTCTTATGTCAGTGTTTCTCTCTCTCTCCCCCTCCTCCCTCTCTTCCACTCTCTAGAAATCAATTAAGAAAATATCTTTGGGTGAGGATTATAAATAAATAAATAAATAAATAAATAAATAAATAATATGTTATTGTTATTGTTATCTTTATTATAGATGTCCCCCATTTTTCTCTCCTTTGCCCCCCTCCATCCTGACCGTGCCCTCCTTTCTCTCTGGCCCTTACCACATTGTTGTCTATGTCCATGGGCTATGCATATATGTTCTTTGGCTATTCTCTTCACCTTCTTTCATCCTGTACACCCCACCCACCTTCCCTCTGACATCTCAGACTCCGGTTCTTTATTAGGTTTTGTTTGGAATACTCCATGGCTGTAAAAAGGATAAAACTCTGATCTGTTAAGACAGCATGGATGGACCTGGAGATTATTATGCTAAGTGAAATAAGCCACTCAGAGAAAAATACTGTATGATCTCACTTGTATGTGGAATCTAATGAACCTGAGGATATGTTTTTATTGATTTTAGAGAGAGAGGAAGAGGGAGGGAGAGAGGGAGGGGGAGAGAGAGAGAGAGAGAGAGAGAGAGAGAGAGAAACATTGATATGAGGGAGAAATGTTGATCCCTTGCCTCCTGTATGCGCCCTGACTGAGATCACAAGGGTATGTACCCTGACCAGGAACTGAACCTGTAACCTTTTTGGTGAACGGGACAATGCTCCAACCAACTGAACACAATGACTGGAGCTTCTCTTACATACATCTATGTAAATTCCCCAAATCACTTTCTACTTTAGATTACTTGTGATTTGCAGAATTTTACATTTAAAAATTTTGTGTTTTATAATGGTGCCTTTAGTACAATGATTGTAAAATAATATAGAATAGAGGGAGTCAGAAGTAAGAACTATAGGATAATACCCCTTCTAGATATTCTTGTTTCCATTGCATATATGGCTATCTATGTATTGTAATGGTCTCATTAAAATTCTTATTTTTATACTTATTGAGGATTTACTTCCTTGAAAAACTTATTTCTTATATTGCAAAAGTTAAAAATGTAAAAGCCAAGTGCATATTCAAATTTATACTTAAACTTTCATTTGATCACAAATACTGTTTGTTCATGGACTAATAAGTAAGCCTGGATATCATTGAAGAAAAAAGTATTCTATCTAATGATCATTTTCCTTGTCTTTATTTTACAGGATTTGGAGAAGACTCTAGATGTTTTTAACATAATTTTAGCAAGGCAACAAGCACAAGTTGAGGTAATTATTTTTATTAGCTGATTTTATGTTTTAAACATGTTACAACTACTCCCTTAAACCTAGGATCAAGAAAGCTAAGTTTCATAGGATGTTGTTGAGATTTGCTTAATTGAGAATAAAGATTGAATTTTCACAGATTAATTTTGTCTCAGGAAAAAATTAAAATATTGGGGGGAAGGGGAAGGTGACATTAAGGGGAAATTTAAAAAAATGTTATGACAAAAATTTTGAACTCTCTCCCCCCTCCACCCCCAATAGAAAGTAAATAAAAGTCATCCATTATTCTAGCAACACTGAATGCTAACTGTTAACATTTTTGACATACAGACTCTTAGGTCTTTCCCCCATGCATGCGTACCTACCTATTTATGCTTCTTAGCCATTTCTTTCACTTTATCTTTGCTTTGTTTTCTCTTCCCTCCATTCCTTCCTCCTTTACTTCACTGACATTTTTTCTTCCCTTCTCTCTCTCCTTCTTTCCCTCTTCCTCTGTCTCTTCTTCTCTTCTTTTTTCCCCCCAAAATTGGAATCAATCTGTTCATAAGTGTTTTATAAATGCTGATTTATTTCAGTTGGCACCTTGTCTGCATTGTTATGTGTTTTTTCTATTATTCTGTAACATGACTTTTTTTGGTATTTAAAAAATGAATTACAAGTGCAATACAACTTATTATAGAAAAGTTAGAAAATATTGATCTACAAAAAAAGAAAAGAAAATAGAAACTACCCATTATGTCACACACCAAAGATAACTATTGTTAATGCATTTCTGTATATTGTTTTAGTTTTTTACATTAATAAAACTTCATACACATGCTTCTCTTTTTGAATGGGTTTGAAGCATATATACTTGTGCATTCATTTACTTAGCAAATACTCATTGAGTGCCCATCACGCTAGCACAGTGATTTTCAATTTTTTTAATCTTATGGCACACATAAAGTAATAACTAAAATTCTGTGGCGTATCAAAAATGTATTTTTTGCAAATCTGACAATTTTGACTTAATCACACTGGATGGATATTCTTGTGTTGTATGTTGCCTTTTTTTTTTTTTTGCAATCTAAGAGTAAAGAGGTCAGTATACCTGACCATTAGTCAGGTTTTGTGTGTTTTAGAAATTCTTGCATCACACCACCAGGAAATCTCTACTGTTGCCTTTTTTTTTTTTTTTTTGCAATCTAAGAGTAAAGAGGTCAGTATACCTGACCATTAGTCAGGTTTTGTGTGTTTTAGAAATTCTTGCATCACACCATTTGGAAATCTCTATACTAGCATTATGGTTAAAGAGTGTGGACCTGGGAGTCAGATGGTTTGGATTTTAATCCCAGCTTTGCCAACTAATACTTGTGTAACCTTGGGCTGGCTATGTAACCTCTCTGTGTCTCAGTTTCCTCATTTGTAATTGGATTAATGCATAGTACCTACATCATAGAGTTACTGTGAGTAGTGCATGATAATTGATGTAAACCACTTCCAGCGGTTCTCAACCTGTGAGTCTTGACCCCTTTGGCGGTCGAACAACCCTTTCACAGGGGTCTCCTAAGATCAACCTGCATATCAGATATTTACATTACGATTCATAACAGTAGCAACGAAAGTAATTTTATGGTTGGGTCACAACATGAGGAACTGTATTTAAAGGGCCAGAAGGTTGAGAACCACTGACTTAGACTGTTATGTGCCTGGCATATAACAATTACTAAATAAGTGACTTTTTTCTTTATCATCATCATTATCATTTGCATTAGCATTCAGAAGTGAACAAAACAGACAAAAATCCCTTACATTATAATAGGAAGAATGATAATAAACAAAAAAGTAAATAAAAATAATGTAGAAATTAATATAAAGAGTGCTAAGGCTAGGCAGAGATCATAATAGGGTTGCAGTTTTAAATAAGATGGTCAGGGAAAGTCTCACTAAGAAGGATACATTTGAGCAAAACCAACCAGAAAGATACCTGAGGGAAAGTGTACCAATCAGAAGGAATATAGCAAGTTGAAAGATTTTTGGGGTGGGAACATAACTAGCTCATTACGGGGAGTAGAGTGGTGAGAGCCAGGAGAAATGGTGGTTAACGTGGTCAGAGAAGGAAGGTAGTGGAGGAGTTGGAGTGGTGATTGTTGGAGTTATGGAGAATGCTAGATTCTGTAGGGCAAGCATGTCAAATTCGGCCCACAACGAGTATTTTTGTGGCCCAGCCAATATAATGGTATGTAAAAAATGTTTTAATAAAATTTCGTAACTTAATTTTTACAATATCCTGTTAAACAGGATTATTAATAACAAACTACAATGTTCGCTAATGACTGATTACAATAATCATGTTGCATTCATTTCCCCAGGTGCACCTTTTCTCTCTACTAATACTAGCAGCGAATATTTTAGCAGCCTATTGCCATGTCATTAGTCTTGTACTGACTTGTTTGGTGTGCGCAACAGGAAATACTTAGCTTTTGGAGAACAAGAAAAATAGGTATATTTTTGTTATGCTTATTAGTTTGTGCAGTTGTTCAGTGTCTGGTAAGTTAATGTTCAAGAAAATATTATTTTTTATTAAAATGTTCTGTTTATGTTTACGATTACTCATTTATTTCAGCCCTTAGTATTCAGCATGTCTCTATCGAAATAAACCTATGTTTCTTTGAAAATTGAAGCTTTTATTTTTTTGCAGCCTACATAAACTTAAACCTTGTTTATTTGGCCTGTGTTAGCCATTGAGTTTGACATGCTTGCTGTAGGGTCTTAAAAGCAATTCATTTTAAGTTTTTGTGGATTTTGGTTTTTACTCTGCATTAGGGAGCCATTTCATGAATAGAATAATATAATCTGACTTAGGTTTTAAAACTTCCTCTGGCTGCTAATTTGAAAACAGACTGTAAAAAGGAGGGCAAAACTGAAAACAGAGATTAGTTAGGATGTTCTTGAAATATTTGAGAAATAATGGTAGTGTGGCTGAGAATGGTTACGATGGAGTGATGCCTCAGCGTCAAATTCTGGATATGTTTCGCCCAGCCGGTGGGGCTCAGTGGTTGAGTATCAACCTATGAACCGAAGGTCCCCATTGGAGGTTGGATTCTCAGTCAGGTCACATGCCCAGGTTGCAGGCTCGATCCCCAGTAGGGGGCATGCAAGAGGCAGCCGATCAATGATCCTCTTTCAACATTGATGTTTCTATCTCTCCCTCTTCCTTCCTCTCTGAAATCAATAAAAAAAAATTAAAAATATTCTGCATATGTTTTAAGGGAGAGCCATTATTTCCCAAAGGACTAAATTCAGATTTTAAGAGAGAGAAATCAGAGATGACTAAGAATTTTGTCTTGGAGCAGTTGGGAAGTTGGAGTTACCATGAAATGAGAGGGGGAAGATTAGCTGGAACAAGCTTGGGTGAGATAGGAGATGAGTAGTTCAGTTTTGGACCTATAAAGTTTAGCTACCATTCAGACATTAATGTGGATATATGGAGTAGTCAATTGGATACGTGAATGTAGAGTTTAGAAGTCTGTGTTGGAAATATGAATTTAGCAGGAGTAAGCACACAGATGGCATTTAAAGCTATGACATTGGATGAAATTACCTACTAGTAAGTTAGAGTAGCTAGAAAATTGGTGGACTCTAAAGACCTGTAGCATTCTATTGTTTATAGGTCAGAGAGATGGGAACCAGTAAAGGTCACCATGGAGAAGTTGCCAGAGATATAGGTGGAAAATTCTCAGAATATAATATCCTCAAAACCAAGTGAAGAAAGAATTGCAAGGAAGAGGGAGGGATCAACTGTGACAGGTGCATCTGATTGGTCAACTGACCTGAAGACTGAGAATTGACCATTAGGTTTCCCAAATGTGAGATGTTTCAGCTATTATTTCTTACAATGATTTTATGAACACACATAAATAAATATGTATGTATATGTACATATGTAGGTCCATATATACATATCTATGATGTTTTGATATATCGCAAGTTCCTGAGGCTTTGTTCATTTTTTTCCCCACTAATGTTTTTTCTTTCTGTTCTTCAGATTGGAAAATTTCTATTGCTGTGTCTTCAAGTTTACTCTTTCCTTTATCATTTCCATTTTCAGGTCTATAATTCCTATTGAATTCCTATAAAGATTTTATTTTTCTGCCAAAAATTCTTACATTTTAGTAACTTTAAGAGTATTTTCCTTTATCTAATGTAACATTAGTTTCAACATCTAGGTTATTTGGTTATTGGCATCTGTTGATTATCCTTTTCCTTGATAATTGGTCATATTTTCCTAGGTTTTTGTTTGTTTTGTTTTCATATATCAAGTGATTTTGATTATATTTATGGACATTGTGAATATTATATTGTGTAGTCTCTGTGTCCTGTTATCCTCCAGAAACTGTTGGACATTTTTTATCTTAGCACATGCCTTCTATGGATAGTGGTTCAAATCTCAATCTATTTGTTTCAATTTTTGTATGTTGGTTTGGGTCTATTTTGCACATGAACAGTATAGGAGTCTGAGAGTTGTGCAGATGGTTTATATCTCAGTTCAGGTCTCTGAACCTTTGCTACTTTCATTGAGGTTAGTTTCATACATGGGAAGCTTAGGTTAGACTGAGGTTTGTGCAGACTTCTACCCAGATATCCCATTCTCTGGCTCTTCTCCCTCTAGGATTTCCCTCTGTATACTCTGGCTTTCATGGACTGCATTTACTCATCCTGTAGCCAGACTTTTGAATGTGGAAGCATTATCCCCTCAGTCCCAGTGGCTCCTTAGCTTAAATATTTGGAAGATATATTGCTCAGAAATATGCTGTCCTAGTGGCTCCTTAACTTAAAAATTTGAGAGACATATCACTGGAATCCTTGACTATAATTCTTAACAAAATGCAGCAAAATGCTATTGGTAGGTGTGGAAAGTAAATTAATAGACTACATTAATCACATGTTAAACATCATTTCAGAAGGAACTGTCTTTCTTGACTATAGTTAACCTATTGTAGTGTTTAAAAAAGTTAAGCTTTGTTTTTACCCGACTATACCTGAAAATGAAGAGGACATTTACTCTTTAATTAATTTTTTAAATTTTGATGTTTTAGGTGATTCGGTCCGGGCAGAAATTAAAGAACAAGTCTACTGATGCAGGCGAGAAACGTGGAGGCTGGTTTAGTGGGTTTTGGGGTAAGAAGGAAAGTAAGAAAAAAGATGAAGAATCTTTGATTCCTGAAAGTAAGTTCCAAGTCAAGTAATTTATTGTATGCCCATAAGACAAACTATATAAATTATATTTTAGCCAGTTGGTTGAATTTTATTTCATAACTAGAGGCCTGATGCATGAAATTCATGCACGGATAGGGTCCCTAGGCCTGGCTGGTGATCAGGGCTGATCGAGGCCTTCCAGCTGCTGCCCAGGGCTTTCCTTCCCCCACTGCTGGCTGCTGGCTGCCAGCCGGGGCCTTTCTTCATTCCGCGCCACCCCCTGTGGTCAGCGCACATTATAGCGAGCGATCGAACTCCTTGTCTCCCGGTTGAACTCCCAAGGGGACATTTTTCATATTAGCCATATATATATATATACACACACACACACATACACATAATTTTGAAATAAAAGTAGCTCAATGTGGCAAACATATAAGCAGATACATCAGGCTGGCACATTTCTGTGTTTCAAATTAAAGCAAAACTTTGATATTTTTTTTTTTGGAGAAAAATTATTTGTGTGAAATTTAAAAAGTTGAAATTCAGAAATCACTACATTTAACATTCCTAATTGTTACTTTTTACATGGATATTTAATTAGAAGTTTCTCTTAGTTTTTAAAATACTTAGGGAATTAAAAATCCATATAGGAGACCTGAATTTCCTTAATGGTCTCTCTGCTTTTTCTTGATCTAAAAGAGCAAAGGCATGATATTTTAGTATATTAGAGGAAATCACCTGGCTGCTTTTGCTTTAGCATTTGTTTTTATTGATTTTAGGGCACTTATTAGTTTGGTTTGATTTTTTTTTATTGTACCTGTAAAACTGAAGCAATTGATTTTAAAATATTGTCTTTTCTTTGTAGCTATTGATGACCTTATGACTCCAGAGGAAAAAGATAAGTTCTTCACAGCTATTGGTTATAGTGAGAGCACCCACAACCTAACTTTACCCAAACAGGTAATTATTTAGGTGGTCTAAGAGGTGGTTTGTTTCATTTTACTGTATTATCTTATATTATCAAATTAATTTTTGTGGGTGGTACAAGATGAGGTCCAGTTTAATATCCAGTTTTTCTAGAACCATTTATTAAAGATACTACCTTTTCTCTATGAGTTTTCTTCTTAATTTTTTTTAATCCTCCCCTGAGGAAATTTTTTTCATTGATTTTTAGAGAGAGTGGAAGGAAAGTAGGAGAGAGAGAGAGAGACATTGATTGGTTGCCTTCCACACATGCCCCAAC
>NW_005355159.1:3383526-3387552 GCF_000412655.1 Myotis brandtii
CTACCCCGCCCATCTCTGCTGCTTCTCTCCCGCCCGTCTCCGCTACCTCGGCTTGTTGCTTGGCTTCTACAGTGTCTTCAGTCTTCGCTCCCAGCCGGTATATACAAATTAGCCGCCATCTTTGTTGGTGGTTAATTTGCATATCACACTGATTAGCCAATGGGAGGCGTAGTGAAGGTACGGTCAATTACCATGTTTGTCTATTACTAGATAGGATTGTGTAAATATACCACAGCATTTTTATCCACTCATTTACTGATTTGGGCTGCTTCCAAATCTTGGCTATTATGAATAATGCTGCAATGAATATAGGGGTGCATATTTTCTCTTGAATCAGTGTTTTGGGTTTCTTTGGCTATATACCCAGAAATGGAGTTGCTGCATTATAAGCAATTCCATTTTTAATTTTTTGAGGAAGCTCTATACTGTTTTTCCACAGTGGCTGCATCAATCTGTATTCCCAATAGTGCACAAGGGTTCCCTTTTCTCCACATCCTCACCAACCCTTCTTGTTTGTTGGTTTATAGATGATAGTCATTCTGACTGGTGGTAGGTGGTATCTCATTGTGGTTTTAATTTGATGATTAGTGACTTTGAGCATCTTTTCATATGCCTATTGGCCATTTGTTTGTCCTCTTTGGAGAAGTGTCTATTCAGGTCTTTGCCCATATTTAAATTGGACTGTTTGTTTTATTGGTGTTGAGTTTTATAAGTTTTTTTATAAATTTTGGATATTAACCCCTTTCAGATGTATCATTGGTGAATATGTTCTCCCATTCAGTGAGTTGTCTTTTCATTTTGTTGATGGTTTCCTTTGTTGTGCAAAACCTTTTTAGTTTGATGGATTTACATTATTTTTCTTTTGTTTCCCTTACCCAAGGAGATATATCAGAAAAAATATTACTATGAGAAATGCCTGAGATTTTAATGTCTTGCTTCTATGTTTTCATCCAGGATTTTTATGGTTTTGAGTATTACATTAAGCCTTTAATCCATTTTGAGTTTATTCTTGTGGATGGTTTAGTTCTGTTAGTATATATATAGATGCTCATAGATGCATAAGTATTTACAATTGTTATATTTTCTTGATGCGTAGACTCCTTTATCACTACATAATAACTTTATCTCTTTGGACCATTTTTAACTTAAAGTCTATTTTTTTCTGATATAAGTATAGCTACCCCTATTTTTGTTTTGTTACTGTTTGTTTGAAATATATTTTTCATCTTTTCACTCTTAGTCTATGTTTGGCCTTAAAGCTAAAATGAGTCTCTTATAGGCAACATATTGTTGGATCTTATTTTTTTAATTTATTCTGACTTTCTGTGTGTTTTGATTAGATAATTTAATCCATTTACATTTAAAGTAATTATTAATAGGTAAGGACTTACTATTGCCATTTTGTTAATTATCTTCTGACTATTTTGTAAATACTTTGTTCTTTGCTTCCTCTCTTGCTATCATCCTGTGTAGTTTGATGAGAATCATCTGCCTGGTTCTCTGTTCTACCTCTAATCCTGACTTATGAATTTTTGGGTCAGGATTTTTTTTTTCTCTCAGTGTGTGATTAACTCTCCAAAGGCATCAAACAAATGTTCTTTATATTTTGTCTAGTTTTTGAGCCCAAGGATTAATCTGAATTAGTTTGCTTTAGTGAAAGCTGCTGAATTAAATTCTTATGCCACAAAATGTTTTATCGTTTGTTTTTTATTACCTTTAAGAGAAATTAGTTTTGGATTTTGTAAGTGTCCTATTTGAGCAAGCAATTTGTATTGAATTTTCCAATATATATGTAATTTTATAGTGAGTGTATTGATACAGAAACCTACCATAATGTTTTATAGATCACTGTAACTCAACAAATTTAAATGAGTAAATTATTAAGTAAAGTAATAATTATTTAATCTTTAACAATTTTCATTCATTCTTTTGTTTAGTATGTTGCTCATATAATGACACTGAAATTAGTAAGCACGTCTATTACAATAAGAGAAAACAAAAATATTCCAGAAATACTAAAAATTCAGATAATTGGTTTGGGCACCAAAGTATCTCAGCGACCAGGAGCACAAGCACTTAAGTAAGTTTTAAAAAACTTATTTAAATTTCTATTCTATTTTTATTTTGTTTGACTTTAGCCCCCAAAGATGTAGTGTTATTTACCATTAAAAACTGATTAATAGTCATCCTTCTCTAATTTTATTTTGTGGGTGTGTTTGTGTCATGATAGACATTTTATATTTGAGTTTGTTTTGTTACGGAGTTATATGACAAGCTCATTATTTGCTCTACTCTTTCCTTTATAAATATTTATTGGATATTGTTTATAGATTGATATTATGAAGGCTATAGGAACAATAAGTTTCTATTTTCAAGAACTTTATGCTGTAGTTGATAAGAGAGGATATTCAAAAAGTTCTGTTTAGCATATTAGAGAGCTCATAAGTGAGAAGGTACTGTAAAATTAATAACTTATTGTTAATGCTATACAAGTTCAGTTGTAGAAGAGAAACTTGGCCTAGGAGAACTGGGACTTAAACTAGTTGAATGGAAAGGACTAGAAGCAGGGATGAGGTAGGAGAGTATTCAGGGTGGCATGAAGTAGGGATATGAGTCCCATGAATATTGAGCATAGCTTGTATTCATGCTGCAATTATGGGAACTTCTGCAGTGTTCTGGAGTTGGTTAAAGGTTTTGTTTGTTTGTTTGTTTGTTTTTTTATGTGGATGACAAGGAAAATAAAGGAAGAAAGAAAAAAGCCTACCTTAGGCTGTGAAGGTTATTGAATGCTAGGTTGAGAAGTTTGGATTTCAACTCTGAGTAATGGCTTGGGTCATGGCTCTCAGTGGAGTTGTTTTAAAGGGAAATTTGTGTTTTAAATCATTATATTACAAATAATTGTGTTTATATCACTTAATTTTTCTTCATTGGATTGTAGGGTGGAAGCAAAATTAGAACACTGGTATATAACAGGTCTGAAACAGCAGGATACTGTTCCATCACTTGTGGCTTCAATTGGTGATACTGCATCATCTTTGCTTAAAATTGAATTTGAAACCAATCCAGAGAATAGTACTGCTGACCAGACTCTCGTTCTTCAGTCTCAGCCTGTGGAGGTCATCTATGATGCTGTAAGTACTAAGAGAAAGTGAGTCTTCTATCTTACATGTTTAACATATGGTTTTCTTATTTTCTCTTTTTCATATTTAACATTTACTTAGCACTCTTTTCTTATTCTAAAAGCAGTACATGTTTTTCAGTTAATTTTGAATTTTTTTATGTGCTATAGATTTTTTCTACCGTAAGGTGTATTTATGTTTATATCAATTTAAAAAAAACCAAATCCACTATTTATAAAGGCTGTGTTCATTGTACCAGCTACTCCCAGTCGTTACATGCTTTGAAAAAATTTACTATGTTGTTCACATTGGAAAAAAAACATTCACATTTAGATATTATTGAAAGTGCTGGATCAAGTTCTGTATCAATATCTTCATCTTTTATTTAGACTCTCATAACTTATCTCAAGCTAGCCAACAGGAACTACTCCAGTTTATCTTTGCTTATTCTTCTTTCCCCTCAGTGTTTGGAACCAACTTAAAGAGCTTTAGAAATAATTGAAAGAATTTACTATGTTGTTCACATGGGGAAAAAAACATTCACATTTAGATACTATTGAAAGTGCTGGATCAAGTTCTGTATTAATATCTTCATCTTTTACTTAGACTCTCATAACTTATCTCAAGCTAGCCAACAGGATGTGTATGGCTCACTACTCATTGCGTCACTTCAGGTTGGCTCCACCCTGTTGTTTAGATCCCTGACTTATTTTTACTTTATAGTTTAGAAGTGGATTCACGTCGTGGGTACATTCACATTGTTGTACATCCAGTCTCCAGAACTCATTCTGTTTTGCAAAATGTCTGATTTTTTAAAAAAAGTATATTTTATTGATTTTTTACAGAGAGGAAGGGAGAGGGATACAGAGTTAGAAACATTGATGAGAGAGAAACATCAATTCAGCTG
>NW_005355159.1:3387973-3416973 GCF_000412655.1 Myotis brandtii
CATTGTACCTGGTTTACCCAGAGTCAAATATAACAGCTAAACTAGGTGAGAAAGAGAATAATATTGGGCACAGATTCTGTGTGCCATTACCTTTAAGAACCTGAGCTTGAGGTAGAAGACATCCCTCTGGATCAGTTCTTAAAAAAACTTTTGTACAACATTATCTCTGAACTGAAGCTTACTACTTTATCTGCTTACTTAATTAAAGAAATAATGAATTATTCTCTCTCTCAAAAAAGCACTAGCTATGTTGGGTTTACTGTACTGTGCGAAGATATGATTGATGGTTTCCCATTGACCATATACAATTCTACTTTACTTGCTGAATTGAAAATCCTTCATAATACTTTCCAACTGATATTCTTGTTGTTATAATATGATTACACATTTCAACTCGACCCTCTGACCTTTCATTTTTTTCTTTTTTTAGGACTTACACATATTATTGAAACTCGAAAAGTCCTTGATTTAAAGATAAACCTGAAGCCTTCTTATCTCATAGTTCCACACACAGGCTTCTACCACAAAAAGTCAGATCTTCTCATTTTAGATTTTGGTACATTTCAGGTAGGTACATAGTTATTTCTGTCTGCCCATTTTTGCTTAGCTTGGTACCTAGCTACATGATAGTTTGCTTTCCCCCACTCAAAAATTACTTAAACCTAGACTTATTTCTTCTTAGTATTTTGTCAAGCCAGCTTAGATTACTATTTTATATATATTTTATGGCTATTAAAGAAGCAAAGAAAAACCTAAAATTGTTTGTGATAGTAGATGATTTGACCTTGAGGACTGGATTACTGTTGTCTTTTTCTACTTGGAGAGAAGCACTAGTAGTTTTCAAGCACTTCTAGGTTTCCAGAGTTTAATTTCACAGTGTTGTTAATTTTTTTATTTTGACAATAGGAAACAATACACATATGAATATATGTTTAATAGAGTAAGAGAAATTAAAGTTTTGTTTGGGTATTGAACTTTGTAGAAATCCAAGCCTCTGAGAAAATGTGAAGATTTAAAAATATATAGTCCTGAATTAATGCTTGCTTCTTTAAAAGATGGAAAAGGAAGTAGAGATTGGAGCTGAATTCTAATGGACTAGTTATTCTACATATGTAGTGAGGAGAAGAAGGAATAAAACCTGTTATTTCATTGTGGCAATAACTCCTGAGAGCTAGGAAGAGTTGTATGTGTAGACAGGTTATTTGAGATAGATAGCTATGTAATTACTTGCTAGTTAGTGCAGATGTGCTGAGTAATGTATTACTCAAACATATTAGAGATATATGCTGAAATATTACATTTCTAATAAAATATTTGCAAATAATTATCAGAAAACTAAGAAAAATGTGAATTTAATAAGGGCAATGTTTTCATTTTAGTTAGTTTTAAGAAAACACAACTGAAGTATATTGATTTATGTACTTTTCTGTTAAAAAATTGAAGTTTTTCCCCTTCATTTTAGCTTAACAGTAAAGATCAAGGTTTGCAGAAGAATGGTAATTCATCTCTGGAGGAAATAATGGATAAGGCATATGACAAGTTTGATGTTGAAATAAAAAGTGTACAACTACTCTTTGCAAGAGCAGGTAATAAGTTGCTCAGTTTTTAGGATCTTGAAATTATGTTGAGTAGCTTTTGTAAATATATGTGTATGTGTGCATGTAAATCAACTCTGATAACATTTTGAACACATATCCTGTTGGTTTCTTAACAAACCAAACAGAAAGCCATCTCACAGTTACAAGTAGAGATGAAAAATTTGGCTGTTCATCTTAGGGTATGGTACTCAGCACCATTTTAATCTATAGTTATTGCCCATTTTTTTTTGTAATATGACTATGAACCTGCTCAACACACAAAATAGAAGTTGCTATTGGATAGAGATGAAAAATTTGGCTATTCATCTTAGGGTATGGTACTCAGCACCATTTTAATTTATGTATAGTTATTGTCTATTTTTTTTTTTTTTGTAATATGACTGTGAACCTGCTCAACACACAAAATAGAAGTTGCTATTGGCTCAATTCCTCTGTCCCAGTGTTTTTGGGATGTCTCAATGATATTTTTTCTTGCTGCCTTTATTTTTAAATATTTTACTATATTAGATTAGTTTTTATTTTAGTAGTATTACATCTTTTACTTTTGTAGATATCTGAGAAGTATGGATATTGTCTTAAAACCTAAAAGTAATTAATTTATTTTCCAAAAGCTTTTGTATTTTCTACTGCTTAAGTAAAGATTGCTGGTTCTCTATACTTCTTTAGTTTCTAGAAGCAATAAGTATTTGCCAAATATTCTAGAGTATATCACATTGTAGTAGGTCATTGAAGGAAAAGATAGTCTTTGTGTGTAGAATATATACTTCTAGCGTGAGTAATGAGATTTATTAAAATGTAAATATATAACGCTCTACTTAGTTTTTATATATTAGGATTCTATTAATCCCTTAAAGGGAAGTACCTACACAGACCATTAATTTGCCTTTTCTGTTGTATGTACTTTATAATGATTGCTTGAATTATAAGTAATAAAAGATGTTTAGTCATTGCCATCTGTTAAGATATGTGTAGGATTTTGTTAGTCATTGGAAAGTCTGTTTTGGGACCTTTCTATTTCAAGAAAAGTAATTATTGTACTTTTTTGTCATGAAAACTCATTTTTGCTTTAGAATTGTGTGCTAAACTAGTGTAATAGTACTTAGGAATCACAGAAGCCTCTTTTTCTGTCCTATATTTAACCATTTTTTTCCTTAACTGCAATAACCCATCTGATCTCTAATTTTGTAATCAAGGCAATACATTTCTGAGCTTTTCCTATTGGCTTTAAAATGACAGCTGTTTTATAAACATTCTCCATAGAAATATTTTGAATTATTTTTATATCACAGTCTTATCAATCTCTATTTTAAAAAAATAGGTTATTTAACTTATATTCTAAAAGCAGTAAAAGTTGACATCTATTGAATATGTTTATTAACTATTTTTAATAAGTTAGATAATTTTCCACAGAATATCTGGTGATCTAAAATATTTAGCCCTGGCCGGTTTGGCTCAGTGTATAGAGCGTCGGCCTGTGGACTGAAGGGTCCCAGGTTTGATTCTGGTCAAGGGCACATGCCCGGGTTGTGGGCTCGATCCTCAGAAGGAGACGTGTAGCAGGCAGCCAATCAATGATTCTCTCTCATCATTAATGTTTCTATTTCTCTCTCCCTCTCCCTTCCTTTCTGAAATCAATTAAAAATATATGTATATATAAGTTTAAAAATATTTAATGAATTTAAAAAGTCATTAATAAAAATTTTTTTTAAGAGGAAAACTGGAAAAAGTGTCGATTTCAGCATCCATCAACTATGCATATTTTGCAACCCATGGATATTCATGTTGAGTTGGCCAAGGCAATGGTGGAAAAAGACATTAGAATGGCCAGGTAATGTACGAGTTTCTTTTATACTAGAGGCCTGATGCACGAAAATTCGTGCAAAAGTAGGCCTTTCTTCCCCCGGCTGCCGGCACCGACTTCCCTCCGGCACCTGGGACCCTGGCTTCCCTCCTCTGGCCACCCACAGGCACCCGGGACCCGGGCTGGCTTCCCTCCAGCCCTGGCTTTGTCAGTAAGGACATCCGGAATGACATCTGGTCTAATTAGTATATTACCCTTTTATTATATAGATTATAAAATCAACAAGATGAAATATATCTGTATCAGTGTCTGGATTTTTAACTAAGAAAAGCTAGATTTCTGAAGAAGAGAAAAAATGATTATTTTATAGCAGAGATATATTTTTAAGAAAATATTTGTTTGATTTATATGTCACCTCTCTTTACTTTTTATATAAGTTGGTTATCCCTGTTTTTGAATGGATCGAATCCAAGGTCCAATATTGATGAAATAAAATATTAAAAAAGTAAAGGTTCTTTTGATTATGAAACTATAAAAAATCTTGAGAAAAATCTAAGAAGATGAAAAATAAGAACTAAATTTAGAATTTAAGTAGATAATTATGAAATATATATGCTGTCTTCTTAAAAACAGTATTATTATTGACATTCAGTAAACTGTATCTATTTAAAGTGTACAGTTCAGTAGGTTTTGACATGTAAAGCTATGAAACCATCACTACAGTCAAAATAACGAGCACATCCATCATCCCCCGGAGTCCTTGTGCCCCTTTGTATTTCCTCCTTCCTCCTTTCCTCACTTCCCTGGACAACATTGATCTGTTTCCTGACACTAGATTTGTCAAAATTGTCTAGGAATTTTGTATAGATAGGGCCATACAGTTTCAACTTTTTTGTTTGGCTTCTTTCATTTAGCATAATTAATTAGAGATTCATTCATGTTGTGTGTATCAATAGTTCATTGTCAGATGGATGTTAAACCAGCCTTGCATTATTGGATAAACCTCATTTGGTTATGATTATTCCTTTAAAATATTGTTAAATTTGGTTTGCTAAAATTTTGCTATGACATTTTACGTCTTATTTGTAACTTTGACTCTACAGTGTAGTTTCTTCTCCAATCCTTTCCCCCTCCCTATTATAGAGAAACTGGACTTTAAAACCTTATTGTTGACTTGCATTTTTAGATTTAAAGTATCAGGAGGGCTTCCTTTGATGCATGTGAGAATTTCTGACCAGAAGATGAAAAATGTGCTATGTTTGATTAACAGTATACCCTTGCCACAGAAATCATCTGTACAGTCTCCTGAGAGACAGGTAAATGGATATAATAAAATGCTAAATCTCTTTACGTTTGTATTTATGATGAGTTCTTTTTTAGCATTCTGTGAGCAGTTTTATTTTTAAATATTTTTTAGGGTCAGTTTCATTTATTTGGTGCACTTGAGGTTTAATATTGTTGAATCTATACAGAACTGCATATGACATTGAATAAATAACAATTGTAGCCTAGTTTCACTACTGTTTTAGAGTGGTGGTAGAAAATCAGTTTTAGGGAATGAAGGGAGCAAAAATACATAAGTAGAAGAAAAAACATCTTTCAAATTTATGAAATATCTATAATAGTAAAAGCATAATATGCTAATTAGACTGGACAGCCAAATGACCTTCCGGACGACCTTCCAGACGAAGCAGGGCTGTGAGGGCCAAGCCCCTTGCACAAATTTCGTGCATCAGGCCTCTAGTATTGTAATATATAGCAACTAATGACACACAATGATAAATAGACTCATCTACTAGAGTTGTACATTGTTCTGCCCTTATAATTGCAGGTAGTAGTCTTAATAATTAGTACTATTACCTTTTCAGTATTAGTTTCATTTCTGTATATTTAATCCTGCTAGATTAGTATATTAAGAAAACTTTTTATATTATTTGCTAGGTATCCTCAATTCCTGTTATTTCAGATAGGACAAAAGACCTACTTGGTACATCACTGTTGCTAGATGGAGTGGAATCAGGTAAGGAAAGTAATATGTTCTTTATTAAACCAAGTATATAGAGAGAACATTTTCAGAAAATAAAGAATTTTGAAAGTATTATAGTAATTTGCTGGTTTTAGTTCTAGTTGTGCTACTAGCCAACAGTGTGTTTTGAGTCCTTTTTTTTAAAGCCCAAGTTTCTTCATTTGATTGAAAGGATTTTTGTGAATGAAAACGCTTAAGATTTTAAATAAGCTTCTTTTTTCCCCCCACAATCACTACTCGATTCTTTTGTTTAGCTCTAGCCTAATTTATCTCTTTTAATTTTGAACTAAAATATAAGCTTCAAGAGGACAAGGATCATGCCTGTCCTTGTCACTCTGGTGTCCTTAGTGACTGGTGCAGACAGATGATGCATGATAGATGATACCCAGTACATATTTTATTGAATGTTGAATGAGTAGACCAAAGTGAAAAACATAGGCAGTTTGATTTTGTTTATACTTATTACTTGCCAGGTTGAGTCACTTTGTGAGATCTAGAAAAACATTGAAACTATATTCTTACTCTGAATATGAAGAATATATCTAATAAATGAATTTTTGAGAGATTTAAATTTGAGTGTTTTATGCAGCCCTCAATGGACATTCTTTCAAGTCAAATGAATGTCTTCTTCCTTAGAGTCCGATGATGAATATTTTGATGCTGAAGATGGAGACATACAGACTGGTAAAAGTATGAAAGGATCAGAACGAAAAAAAGTTGCAGAGGCTCCAAATGAGGAGCTCATTAATCTTCTACTAAAGTTTGAAATTAAAGAGGTATGCATATTTATTTTGTCTATAAACAAATACATTCTTATTATCACTATCCTTGTAAACTGTCCAATACTAGACCCAAACATTAAGTATATATAAAATGGGGTACTCTATTTTTCCCAGTGCCCGCCCCCCCACACATACAGTTCCAAAAAAATGAATTTTTGTTGTAAAATCTGATATAAGAGTGATCTATATTATATCTGATGTATTCTGAAAAAGCTCAGTACTCTTAATTAGGATTTTCTTTACTTTAGAAAATTTCTGTGACGTTTATTTAAAATTTTTCCCCTTTAATTCTCACCTGAGGATATGTTTTTTATTGATTTGAGAGAGAGGAAGCAGCGAGGGTTGGGGGAGAAGAGAGAGAGAGAAACATTGATGTCTGAGAGAAACATGGATTGGTTGCCTTCTCTACTCGCCCCAGCTGAACCAGGGCCAGAGTAATCCTTTTAAACTGGAAGTCAGATTTTGTCACTGCTCACCTACTGGCTTCTCATCTCACTCAGAGCAAAGGGCTTAGTCCTTCCTACGGCCTACAAGGGCTTTCATGGAATTCTTTTCACTCTACTCCAGCTATATTTCATTCATTCCTGCAGTAAGTATTGATCAAGTGCCATCATGTACCAGGCATTGTTTTAGGTACTGGAGCTAAAGTAGTGAGCAAAGTGCTTGTCTCATATTGCTTACACTTGTCTTTTAGTCTCCCTTACTTATACCAAAACACATTCTTTGTGCTTACTGTTACCTTTGCCTGGAATACTCTTCCTGCATAACATACTTACTCAAATGCCATCATATTGGAAAGGTCTGACCCCCCCGCCCCAATACAAGATAGCAAGCTTCGTTTTCCTCCACTCTCCCTAGAATGTAAGCTTCATGAAGACAAGAACCTTGTCTGTCCAGGTCACTTCAATGTCTTTAGTGGCTGGCACAACTTCATACATGGTAGATGATGGCCAATAAATATTTTATTAACTATTGAATGAATGAACTAAAGTGATAAATAATCAGAATCCTTTAAGGAAAAAATAGTAGTACGGTTTGAAATATTTTTCCCAATATGACTTTTTTTTGGTGCCATTTTGAAGTTTTAAATGTTTCTGTAGTGCAATTTATTGAATTTTGTGTTTATATCCTAGTTATAGTGTATGTATAGAAAATTATTCTCCATTGCAAAAAATACCCATGATTTTATATTTTATGGCATCAATGCTGTCATTTAAATCATCGATACATCTCAAATTTATTTTTGTATGTCAGTTCTGTATTGAATATTTTTACTATAGATTCTGTTTTTCAGGTAACATTCTTCCTGGTTTTTCTTAAGTTTAACACTGCTAATAATATTGATTTTTGCTTTCTTTCAATATTTACAGTGTTTCAGTTATTATTGCTGCCTCATAGGTTATCCCAAAATGTAGTAGCTCAAAACAGTTATTTTATGTTGCTTACAGTTTTGTGGTTTAGGAATTCTGGAAGGGTACAGCTTAGTAATTTTTGTGTATAGTCTTTCACACGCTTATAGTAAGATTTGACTGATGTTATAGTGACCTGACGTGTCAGAGGGGCTCAGAGGTGGCTCACTGATAGGCTGGCCATTGATACTGGCTGCTGGCTAGGAGCTCACCTAGGACTGCTGACTGCAATACCTACCTATTCATTGACTCCTGCACATGGCAAGAGTAGTTGAACTTTTTGCATGGCAACTAGCTTCCCTCAGGATGAACATTCACAGAGGAAGTTTTATAGCCTTTTTTGACATTGGAAGTCATTATAGTATTACTTCCTCTGTACTCTATGATGAAGGCAAATAACAAGCCTGCCCAAATGTAAAGGGACAAAGACTCGCCATCTCTTGTGGAGTGTCAAAGAACTTGCATGTTTTAAAAATTGCCACATATATATTTTATTTTTCATCTGGTAAATAAATTGAATAATAGTATAATAGTGAATTTCCAGAATAAATTTGAACAGTAGTATAATAGTGAACATCCTTTTGCTACTTTTTATATTAGTGAGAATGTTTCTTACATCACTAAACATGATTTCTTTTTTGAGATAAAGGTTTAAGAAAATCATATTACGGAAGAATCCATACATTCCATTTTTACTAAATTTAAAAATATAAATCAATAATGGATATAAAATTTCATCATAATTTCATATAGATATAGTTATAATTCTCAAAATAGAATTTAGATGATAATTTCCAATCATAGTAAATAAGTAATGGTAGTAGACAAGTGTGAGCAAAATTTTTATGCTTCTCATGATGATATGTGCAAAGAAGGCTTTTGTTTTTTTAATTTTTTTTTAGTATGATTCAGACTACTTAACCTTTCATTGATTCTTTCAGGTGATTTTGGAATTTACCAAACAACAGAAAGAAGAAGATACAATTCTAGTATTTAATGTTACTCAGTTAGGAACAGAGGCTACAGTGAGAACATTTGATTTAACTGCAGTATCTTACCTAAAGAAAATCAGCTTGGATTACCATGAAATTCAACAAGGTAATAATAAAAATGGAAACAATAGCTAATAATAAATATAAAACCACTTTTCTGTGTCTGAAATACTTTCATTTATATAACAATGTTGTTAATAAAAAATAGCTAGCACTGTTCTAAACATTTTTCAAATAATAACCCATTTAATTCTTATAAGAATGCTATGAGAAAGGCAATGTTACAGTCTCCAGGTTGCATATGAGGAAACTAAAGCAAAAGTTGTTTATGTAATTCATCCAAGGTCATTCATCCTAGTTATTGGCTGAACCCTTGAAATCTGGCCATTGGGTCTGGATTCTTAACTACTATGATCTACTACCTCGTAGAGTTCATATAAATCTCCTTTACATGGGAGTATTATTTCCATTTTACAAACAAAGAAAGGTTAAATAGTTTACTTACTCAAGTTCATGCATCTTTTGAATGTCCAAACCTAAAATTTATTTCTGGGCTTATAATATTGAAGTCCTTGTTCTTTCTATTGAATTAGGGAAGCAGCACCACGTTATAAAAATAAAAATGGTGGAATGTAAAATTCTTTCAGAAGTGCTTATAGTTTATTTATTTAAGTGTACATCTTGTGTGCTCATGAGGTATATAAGGAATGAAAGAATGGGTGAATCCACTTTAATTAAAATTACCTAATATTTTAGTCAAATAAAATACCTACTTTTTATTTTTTTAAAAAATGGTTGAAACTAAAATCTCAGTTTACGGGAAAAAGGGTTATATATTAGTAAGTTTCTGTAAGCACTGTTAAGATGGAATTTATATTACTATTTTAAGGGCAACAAATACAAATAATAAATTTGCTAGGCTATTTTTTCCTTTAAGGACAGTTATTTCAAGGTAAAATTCTGAAATGTCTCAGAAACAGGAGTTATAGAACTATAAATAATAAAAAAAAGATGGATTCAGTAATGGATAAATGACTTCTCCCTCCATAGCTTCTTGAGGCAGTTCTTTGGTACATCTACTTAAGGATATAGAAGACATCTGATAGTACCTCTTGTTTTTAAATTCAAAGAAATTTAACATTTCCATTCCAATAAAAGAAATATTTTTCTATGTAAGCCTTCTCTTGGTCTAAACAAGGAAAAACTATTTACATCATTTAATAAGAATGAAATATTTGTTCAAAGAATTTTAGAGTTCAACAGCATATTACATATATTTCTAGTGCAACCTCCTTGTTATATAGTTGAGAAAACTGAAGTTAAATAGCTTTTGATAAAGGAGATGAACTAGAATTCACATTTTCTGATTCTTACAACTATAGTCTTTCTACTGCCTTACAAATGCATATATGGCCTTAAAATATCTAGAGAAAATTTTTTTAACACAGGTATAAAATCAAAGAAAATAAATATCCATGTTTTTATCTTAGTTGGATGAGAAAGGTAGGGTAAGGATTTGGATTAATTTATTTCTTCACCAGTGATTTTTAGTTGTATTTTTGAAGTGGTTGTTTGCGGCAGCAGTCTCCGGTGTTTACCTATGCCGCCATCTTGCTCGGACCTCCCAAATTTATTTTTCCCATTTTTACTAAATTTAAAAATATAAATCAATAATGGATATAAAATTTCATCATAATTTCATATAGATATAGTTATAATTCTCAAAATAGAATTTAGATGATAATTTCCAATCATAGTAAATAAGTAATGGTAGTAGACAAGTGTGAGCAAAATTTTTATGCTTCTCATGATGATATGTGCAAAGAAGGCTTTTGTTTTTTTAATTTTTTTTTAGTATGATTCAGACTACTTAACCTTTCATTGATTCTTTCAGGTGATTTTGGAATTTACCAAACAACAGAAAGAAGAAGATACAATTCTAGTATTTAATGTTACTCAGTTAGGAACAGAGGCTACAGTGAGAACATTTGATTTAACTGCAGTATCTTACCTAAAGAAAATCAGCTTGGATTACCATGAAATTCAAGGTAATAGACATAAAAATGGAAACAATAGCTAATAATAAATATAAAACCACTTTTCTGTGTCTGAAATACTTTCATTTATATAACAATGTTTATAATAAAAAATAGCTAGCACTGTTCTAAACATTTTTCAAATAATAACCCATTTAATTCTTATAAGAATGCTATGAGAAAGGCAATGTTACAGTCTCCAGGTTGCATATGAGGAAACTAAAGCAAAAGTTGTTTATGTAATTCATCCAAGGTCATTCATCCTAGTTATTGGCTGAACCCTTGAAATCTGGCCATTGGGTCTGGATTCTTAACTACTATGATCTACTACCTCGTAGAGTTCATATAAATCTCCTTTATATGGGAGTATTATTTCCATTTTACAAACAAAGAAAGGTTAAATAGTTTACTTACTCAAGTTCATGCATCTTTTGAATGTCCAAACCTAAAATTTATTTCTGGGCTTATAATATTGAAGTCCTTGTTCTTTCTATTGAATTAGGGAAGCAGCACCACGTTATAAAAATAAAAATGGTGGAATGTAAAATTCTTTCAGAAGTGCTTATAGTTTATTTATTTAAGTGTACATCTTGTGTGCTCATGAGGTATATAAGGAATGAAAGAATGGGTGAATCCACTTTAATTAAAATTACCTAATATTTTAGTCAAATAAAATACCTACTTTTTATTTTTTTAAAAAATGGTTGAAACTAAAATCTCAGTTTACGGGAAAAAGGGTTATATATTAGTAAGTTTCTGTAAGCACTGTTAAGATGGAATTTATATTACTATTTTAAGGGCAACAAATACAAATAATAAATTTGCTAGGCTATTTTTTCCTTTAAGGACAGTTATTTCAAGGTAAAATTCTGAAATGTCTCAGAAACAGGAGTTATAGAACTATAAATAATAAAAAAAAGATGGATTCAGTAATGGATAAATGACTTCTCCCTCCATAGCTTCTTGAGGCAGTTCTTTGGTACATCTACTTAAGGATATAGAAGACATCTGATAGTACCTCTTGTTTTTAAATTCAAAGAAATTTAACATTTCCATTCCAATAAAAGAAATATTTTTCTATGTAAGCCTTCTCTTGGTCTAAACAAGGAAAAACTATTTACATCATTTAATAAGAATGAAATATTTGTTCAAAGAATTTTAGAGTTCAACAGCATATTACATATATTTCTAGTGCAACCTCCTTGTTATATAGTTGAGAAAACTGAAGTTAAATAGCTTTTGATAAAGGAGATGAACTAGAATTCACATTTTCTGATTCTTACAACTATAGTCTTTCTACTGCCTTACAAATGCATATATGGCCTTAAAATATCTAGAGAAAATTTTTTTAACACAGGTATAAAATCAAAGAAAATAAATATCCATGTTTTTATCTTAGTTGGATGAGAAAGGTAGGGTAAGGATTTGGATTAATTTATTTCTTCACCAGTGATAACTTTAGCATTTAATAACCATGTAAATATGGGCAGATGGTCTTTTAAAACTTAATTTTTTAAAAATATGTTTCTTTGTTGATTTCAGAGAGGAAGAGAGAAGGAGAGAGAGACTGAAACATCAATGATGAGAGAGAATCATTGATTGGCTGCCTCCTGCACACCCCCCACTGGGGATCGAGCCTCAACCCAGGCATGTGCCCTTGGCCGGAATCAAACCTGGGACCCTTCAGTCTGCAGGCTGACGCTCTATCCACTGAGCCAAGCTGGCTAGGGCAAAACTTAATTTTTTAAAAAAAGAATAAGACATCTAGAAAATTCTAAACTTAAAAGAACAATTTATTTGAAACACTTTTTCTTTTTCTTTAATCTAGGATCCAAAAAAAAGCCACTTCACTTGATTAGCTCTTCTGACAAACCTGGATTAGATCTTTTAAAAGTGGAGTATATTAAGGTACGGGCCATATCATGTTTATATATTTATTGTATACTTCAAACTATCCCCTGAAAGTAAAAATATGACGGTAGATTACTATAGGCTCCGCATGTATATCATAGGTTTTAATCATAGGGATATCTACTGTTTCTCTTTTCATTCCTACACCTTCTTTCTTTTTCACTTAAGTACAGGACTAGACTAGGATTTTTACAAAGCCATCAAACTTCTTGTCCCCAAAGATGGAAACCTGGGTTGAAGTAGGTCCTACTCCTGATTTCTAGGGTATATTCACCTACCTATATTCATTGCATATATAGGTTACATTTGTCTGAATATTCTACATCAAGAGGTATAAAGTCAAATTGAATTGGGTTCAGTAGAGAACTGCCAGAATTAAGCACTCAAAAATTTACCATATGGGGAATGCTGAAGGAACTAATGGTATTTAGCTTTACTTAAGACTAGAAGCCTGTTGCACGAAATTTGTGCAAGAGTAAGCCTTCCTTTCCCCGGCTGCCGGCACCAGCTTCCCTCTGGCACCCCAGACCCAGGCTTTCCTCGCAGCCCCAGCTTCGTCTGAAGGGGATTCATCCAGAAGGACATCTGGCCTAATTAGCATATTATGATTTTATAGTTGATTTGTTTAATCATTCAACACTATTGAATGTCTTTATGTGTTAGGTTCTGTTAGGTGCTTGGGTTACAGAGATGAAGACTATTAGGGAGATAGATAAAAAACAATGAAAACATAATGTGGTGATTCTCTAATAAAGAAGAGCACAAAGCATTATGGGAACAGGCAGGCAGGGAAACTGCCTCACATAAGGTAAACCTTCTCACATAAGGTAAAACTTTGAATTTACTATGTATATTTCCAAGGAGTAGAACTTGAACCAATGAGTTATATTTTTATTCAGTGTAAAGACCTCACGAAATCAAAGTTTTCTAAAGATTGAATTTGTAAAAAAAATGAGGTTTTCTCACTGGAGGTATCATAAAATAGACTTGGCAAAAACTTTATACAGGAATTCAAGCATTAGGTGATAGATGGGCTAGATGACCTTTAAACCTTCCAACCTCCAGAGTTTATAATTCTGATTCCTAGCTGCATTTTCCACAAGTGAATGTTGTATGTTTGAAGAGGACAAATTTGCATGATTATAATAAATTACTTTGATGTAACTTTAAAATGACAAGAATATTAAATATATAGTGTATATAAAATACAATTGTAACAATATAAATAAACTAGAGATCATAAATAAGTGATTTATTTACTTTGGTCTTAATTTCTTTAGAACTCTTGTTTGTTTGTTTGTTTTTTTAGGCTGATAAGAATGGACCTAGTTTTCAAACTACTTTTGAAAAAACTGAACAAACAGTTAAGGTAAGAAATTCTATTAAAAGAATATAGCCTATTTGAAAATAACCTACTCTGGAAGTCTCCTGGTATCCTTGAAGGAATATTGACTGGGTAATTCGATGAAATAATCAATAACCAATAAAAATTATAAACCAAACTCATAGATACCATGCTCTGTGTTCATGAGCAATAAAGCTATTGTTTGGACTTATTATATCACATCCTAATCTTCTTCTTCTATATATATAAGAGCCTAATATGCAAATTGTTCCCTTGGGAGTTCGACTAGGAGACTGGGAGCTTGATTGCTCGCTATGATGTGTGCTGACCACCGCGGGGGGGGGGGGCACAGAATGAAGGAAGGTCCTGGCCAGCAGCCGGTAGCCAGGGAAGGAAGGATCCAGCCGGCCAGCTGGAAGGCTCCGATTGGCCCTGATCACCAGCCAGGCCTAGGGACCCTACCCGTGTACAAATTTCGTGCACCAGGCTTCTAGTTATTTATAAAGAAGGGAGAGCTATAGATGGGAAACTTGGATTTATAAAGAACAGTTTTAAATATATCAAATTAAATAACTGTTGTTTAATGCAGGGCTGAGAAAGTTATGTGAATTACAAGGAGAGATGTTGAGTACTTCTTGGAGCCATACTAAGATAGTTGTATAGAGGAAGAACAGGCAAAATGTAGTTGTGGGTTACATTATTAAGAAAATGAAACAAATGTGTTTTAGATTACACTTTTGAGAGATATGATATCTGTTGATTATTGTTAAACTTTATTTTTATAATTTTTATACCCACTTGTTTTGAAGCAGTGCAAAGAAATTCTTTTATATAAACAAAAATTTAAAGTTTTTAAATTTTCTATTAGAAAACCACATATTCTTGAAAGCAATTTGCATTGCCCTCTTAGCTTTCTGGGGTCATTGTTTCAAAAAAATCTAATATTTTTCTTCTTTATGTTATATATTCTTCGTTTCTTTTTAAATGATAGGACCATCATTTTGGTTTCAGAAGATCATTTAGTGACCGAGAGCTCTGTTATAATTGTACTTTTAAAAACATTTTTTAAAAATTGATTTCAGAGAGGATGGGAGAGGGAGAGAGAGATTGAAACATCAATGATGAGAGAGAATCATTGATTGGCTGCCTCCTGCATGCCATCCCTGCTAGAGATCTAGCCCACAACCAGGCATGTGCCCTGACCAGGAATCTAACCATGACCTCCTGCTTTATAGGTCGTCACTCAACCACTGAGCCATGTAGGCCAGGCTGTAATTGTACTTTTTACATTTAAATCTCATCAATGTCACATTTGAAGTAATTTCTTGACTTTTGGAGTTTCATATTCTAACTTACCTGTTTATATACTAAACTAGAGGCCCTGTGCACGAATTCGTGCACCTTGAAAGGAACTGTGGGCCATGAGGCTGCGGTGGGCACAGGGGGAGGTCTCGGCCCATCCTCTGTGCCCCCTCCTGGCCCCTCCCACCGCCACCCCTGGTCCCCTGTCTGCCAGCAGCCCCACCTGCCACTGCGGCTCCCACATGCTGACGGCTCCGGCCCCACTCGCACCCACTGATGGTGCGGAGCGATTGGGGCCTGCACCAGCAGTGTGTGTGAGCTGTGGCTGCTGCCCCATCGCCCCTCAGGAGCAGGTGGAGGTGGAGAAGCCCTCAGGGGAGATCAGGGCCAGCAGCCACTGCTCACACCCGCTGCTCGCACCTGCTGATGACGCTGAGTGATCGGGACTGGCACCAGGCACTAGCAGTGGGTGCGAGCGGGGTCAGTGCCAGCAGTGGGTGTGAGTGGCAGCTGCTAGCCCTGATTGCCCTTCAAGAGCAGGGGGAAGTGGAGAAGCCCTGAGGGGCGATTGGGGCTGGCACTGGGCCCTGGCAGTGGATGCAGGTGGTGGCTCCAGCGCCGACAGCAGGTGTGAGCGCTGGGCAGGACCGTGGTGTGCGGGAGCAAAGAATTTTCAGTAACCACCAGAGGCTTGCCTCAATGACAGCAACCGGCAACCTGCCTTGGTCTGGCACCCCCGCTCACCTGCTCCACCATCCACTGCGGCCCATGCCCACCATGTTCCACACACGTCCCCTGGTGGTCAGCGTGTGTCATAGCGACCGGTTGTTTGGTTCCACCATTCGGTCTATTTGCATATTAGGGTTTTATATATATAGATAGTCAATTGCAGATCCTAGAACCCATATATATGTTGAATATGGGGATGGCCATGACAAGCAGATTATATACTCTGTGATAATTATGCTACTAAAGTAGATTAATTAGGTTACTTTGATACTCAAATGAACTACCAAGGTAAGTTAAGTGTAGTTTACTCTCATTATATTCCTATTTCAGGAGTGTGTGATGAATCTTCCTCTCCTATCTCTTCCTTCCAAGTTGTGGAAGGCAAAATGCAAGCCTAGCTAGGAGCCTTTTGGTTTCATCTTGGAGACAACTGGTATAATTGGCCTGGGAAACTAATTTTCCTCTTTTAAACATCTCTAGGTGGCTTTTTCATCTTTAAACCTGTTGCTGCAAACACAAGCTCTTCTCTCTTCTATTAATTACCTGACAACCATTATTCCATCAGATGGCCAAAAGATGGGTGATGCCAAGGAAGTACAAATTTCAACTGAAAAGCAACAAAAAAATTCAGCTCTGCAGAAAGGTATGAAAACAGCTTGTTTGTTTTTTGTCAGTAAGGGTTTTAGAATTCTAGAGCTAAATGGGGAATTTTAAGGGACCTTCTAGTGCAGTCATTTACAGGCCATTTTCTTCATTTTTGTTCTTTTCTTCAAACTAACTCTTTCATGGGTACCTTATATGTAAACCAAATAGAATTAATATTTTTGTTTTTAAAAAATGTCTGGTTTTGTTCTTATTTTGGTGGTGGTGGTGGATGATTTTTGGTGGGTTATAAAGGAAAACGACTTATATTTACACTGAGCTTTTCATACCTTCTTAGTGGCTCCTGAAGGGGCTCCACAGAGGGTTAGCTTTCCCTTCCATTTTACAAATAAGGAAATTAAGATCCAGAGACATGAGGTCAGGGATATGGGGATAGCAGGTAATTAGTTAGGAGCCTAAATTTTGGATCAGAGAGAATTCAGTTCAAATCCTGACTGCTACTTAAACTATTTCTGAACTTCTCTGAGTTTCAATGTCCTCATCTTATTTACATTTTTTCCTTGCTTTTAAATGATAAAAGTAGCACATCGCATTATTAGAAATGAAAATTCTACAGAATATATAAAGCAAAAGAAGTATTTTAAATTTTTAATAATTTTATAATTTTTTTTTCTAAATTTTTTTGGGTGACATAGGTTAATAAGAGTATATAGGTTTCAAGTGTACAGTTCTATGCTACCTCATCTGTATATTGCATTTTGTCTACCATCCAAAGTCAGATCTTTTTCCGTCACTATATATTTTACCTTCTTTACCCTTTCTTATCCCTCCTCATCTTCCCTCTGGTAACCACAATACTGTTGTCTGTGTCTATGAGTTTTTGTTTTTCTTGTTTGTTCATTTGTTGCTTTCAGTTTTATATACCACATATGAGTGAAATCATATAGTTCTTAACTTTTTCTGTCTTATTTCGCTTTTTAAAAACAGAATTGTGATTCACTTAATATAGGGAAGAAACCTTAATAGAGTTTAGTTTACTAGGATTTCACTGTGATAGAATGCTTTGTTTCATTTGTAGTGATTGTATCCTCTAAGGATAGTGACATTATTGACTTCAGGCTGTTTGCCAAGTTGAATGCTTTCTGTATCAATGTTTGTGAAGAGAAGAACAATATTGCTGAAATCAAGATTCAAGGTAAAGTTCTCATAGTATTTGTTCAAAAGATAAGGTGGTTTTTTTTTTTAATGCTAAAATACAAATGGAGGGCTCTGAGCTGTGAAAACTGGGTACTTTTATTAAGAACATAATTGGACAGCATGCTACCTACTCTTTAGGATATAGATGTTGATCAGACTCTGACCATTAAATTGAACCACACTTTTTGGTATTTTGCACCTTTCTGAGAGTTGTCTTGGAGGTGAGGATTACTAATGTCAATGTAGAGATGCTACTAATGATCTGAGATAAGTGTCGATCCAGAATTCAGGTAAAGGTCTATGAAAATGCTTTATCTTGGTACAAAATGCAGAGCAGCCTTATCATGAAGAATAAAACCTGCATATTTTATTTTTTTAGGCAAAAGCTGCTAAGAATAATTTAGCTTCTTTCTATGACTCTGTCTTTATTGGCTCAATGTGGTCTGCTAAAGGTCAAGAATATGTTTAATGAAATTCTTGAAGAATTTAAAAACTAGAAAACTAGAGTTGTTGTCTTTGTTCTTTCTGAACTTGAAGTGCATCTACTAGTCTGAATTTAATTCATGAAACTTTTATAGTGTCCATGTAAATGACTGGATATAAGGTGTAAAGGATGGACTAAAATCCCAAGATAATCTATTTGTACTAGATTTTTTTTAGAAGGTTGAAAATTCAGTAATTATTTTATGATGAGTTAACAGGTTCCATTGTTTATAAAATTAAAAATATCTAATATCTCAACTTGTTTATCAATTGGGAGTTCAAACCATGCTAAATTTAAAAAAAATATATTTTATTGATTTTTTACAGAGAGGAAGGGAGAGAGATAGAGAGTTAGAAACATCGATCAACTGCCTCCTGCACACCCCCTACTGGGGATGTACCCACAACCAAGGTACATGCCCTTGACCGGAATTGAACCTGGGACCCTTCAGTCCTCAGGCCGACCCTCTATCCACTGAGCCAAACTGGTTAGGGCAAACCATGCTAAATTTATAAATATATCACACCCAAAATAAAATTATGCAATGGTAAGAAACATCTTAAGATCTTACTTTATTAGATCTACAGAAATTATAATAATAAAATTTTTTTTCAGGACTTGATGCCTCTCTTCTTCTTCAGTCAAGAAAACAGTCTCTATTTGCAAGACTGGAAAATATTATTGTCACAGATGTTGAACCCAAGACAGTTCATAAAAAAGTAGGTGATAGTAATAGTTAATATTTTTTGATGACTGAATATGAGATGTTATTTTTAAGTATATTTTATTTTTTAAAATTTTAATGAAGTATAATTTAAGAGAAAATTGTTTCTATAATGGGCTTTTATTTTGTTGTTATCCTCTTGGATGAGTACATTCAAATCTCTGCTTTCCAGGTGGTGTCAATAATGGGAAATGAAGTTTTTCGTTTTAATTTGGATTTGTATCCAGATGCTACTGAGGGAGATTTCTATACTGACATGTCCAAAGTGGATGGTGTGGTATCACTGAATGTTGGCTGCATTCAGATTGTCTATCTTCATAAATTCCTCATGTCATTCCTGGTAAAATCATTATTTATAGATTGACTATTCAACTTAGAAATAATTAAGTCTGATAATAATTATTGCAAATATTTCAAACTCCGGATTATAGGGAATGCATTGTTTTGATTATAGATGTTCTTTATGTATTAATGTTGAGGTCAGACTCTCTCTTTAACAGTTGAAATATGAATCATTTAATGATTTTCATCTCTTATGTATTAATGTTGAGGTCAGACTCTCTAACAGTTGAAATATGAATCATTTAATGATTTTCATCTAAAAGTGCAATTATTTTGGCTAGAACATAATGAAACCAAATTCTTAAGTATAAAGACTATTAAAAATATTTTTGTCAAAAGGAAAAAGAAAATAGTTTTTTCTCTGTTCCTCAGCCATATAATTATAGTTACAATTAGCCCTTCTCAGGTAACTAATAAATATGGGTGGATAATCAGTTATTCCTTTCTAAATCTTGAAAAATAGCCCTCAACTAAAAGTTATCTATTGTAAAAATATTAGCTCATAAATCAAATGAAGGTGGTATTATTAATGATGTGCATGTCTTCTGTTTGAATTTATCCTTTTATATTTTGTGCCCACAGAACTTCCTGAACAATTTCCAGACAGCCAAAGAGGCTCTGAGTGCTGCCACTGCCCAGGCTGCAGAAAAGGCTGCCACAAGTGTGAAAGATCTTGCCCAGAGGAGTTTTCGTGTTTCTATCAATATTGATTTGAAAGCACCAGTTATTGTCATCCCACAATCTTCCATTTCCACCAATGCAGTAGTGGTAGATCTTGGGTTAATGAGAGTTCAAAATCAGTTCAGTCTGGTGTCTGGTGAAGACTTCTTAAACCCTCCAGTAATTGATAGAATGGATGTACAGCTAACAAAGCTTAAGCTTTCTAGGTATACTCTTTCAGTATTATTTAATATTTTCCATGAAATTTTATGATCATTGAAATCCATACCCAACATATTCCTATGGCACAGAACAGTTTTTTAAAAAAATGTTTTTATTGATTTTAGAGAGAGAGGAAGGGAATAGGGAAAAAGAGAGGCACATCGATGAGAGAGAAACATCAACATTGATTGGCTGCCTCTAGCTGGGGATTGAGCCTGCAACCTGAGTATGTGCCCTGACTGGGAATCGAACCATGACCTCCTGGTTCATAGGTTGATGCTCAACCATTGAGCCACACTAGCCAGGCAGAACAGTTTTTAAAAATCAACTTTTTATTATGAAAAATCTCAAATCTTTGGAAATTGCAAAATAGTATCATGATTGTACCCAGGATCCTTCACCTAGATTCATCAATTGGTTACATTTGCTTTAACTGTATGTATATAATCATTTATGACATTTAAAATTTTTTTTTTTTTTATTGAGTATAATACACATATTACTGTGTATGAGTTTTGGGTGTACAACATAATGATCCAATACTTGAATATATAGCAAAAGTTATCACCACAGTAACTCTAACATCCATCATCATGCATAGTTACAAAAAATTTTTCTTCTGATTATCTTTAAGGATCTACTCTCTAGCAACTTTAAAATATACAGTACAGTATTATTAAGTATAGTCACCATGCTGTGCATTATGTCTCTAGGACTTATAACTGAAAGTTGAAACATTTTTTGCTAAATCACTTGACTTTAGACATTTTGTATGGTGATTGCCAGAGAGAAGGGGTGGGTGGGTGGAGGTAGAAGAGGGTAAAAGGGGGCTATAAATGGTGATGGAAGGAGATTTGACTTAGGGTGGTAAACACATGATACAATTATATAGGTGATGCATATTGTATACAGATGATACAGTAGAATTGTATACCTGAAACCTATATAATTTTATTAACCAATATCACCCCATTAAATTCAATTAAAAAAAAGAGAATCAACATCTTAAACACATTAGCATGTGTTTTCTAAGAAAAGGATATTTATCCTCTTACATAACCATAATGCGAATTCCACATAAATTCTGGAAGTTTAACATTGACATAATACTATCCTATATAATAAAAGGCTAATATGCAAATCGACCAAATGGTGGAACAACCAGTCGCTATGATGTGCACTGACCACTAGGGGGCAGACGCTCAATGCAGGAGCTGCCCCCTGGTGATCAGTGCACTTCCACAGGGGGAGCGCCACTCAGCCAGAAGCCCTGAGCCGGGTTCATGTCTGGCGAGTGCAGTGGCAGTGGCAGGAGCCTCTCCTGCCTCTGTGGCAGCGCTAAGGCTGTCAGACTGATGGCTTAGGCCTGCTCCCTGTGGATTCCCGGACTGCGAGAAGGTGCAGGCTGGGCTGAGGGAACCCCCTGAGTGCACGAAATTTGTGCACTCGGAGGGTCCCTAGCAGCTGCCGGCAGCCAGCTGGGTACTCTCACTCCCTGTGGATTCCCGGACTGCAAGAAGGTGCAGGCTGGGCTGAGGGAACCCCCTGAATGCACGAAATTCGTGCACTCGTAGGGTCCCTAGCAGCTGCCGGCAGCCAGCTGGGTACTCCCTCCCTTCCCCCAGCTGCCTACTGCCACCACTGCTACTGGCCAGGGCCTCCCTCCCTTCTCCCAGCCAGCCCCACCCTCCAGTTGCCTGCCACTGCTGCCACCGCCACTGGCCAGGGCCTCCCTCCCTTCTCCTGGCCACCTGCTGCCACCACTGCTACTGGCCGGGGCCTCCCTCCCTTCTCCCAGCCGGCCCCACCCCCTGGTCGAATTCCTGGACGACCTCCTTGTCGAGGGGACAATTTGCATACTACGCTTTTATTATATAGGATTTTCCCTTAACCCAGGATTACATATGGCATTTAATTGTATGCTATACTACTAGGGGGGATTGTGTACTGATAGACATTTATTCTGGAATAGCTTTTTAGCCTTTGTTTTTTTATGATGACAGATCTGAAGAATACAGTTTAATTTTTTCATGGAACGACTATTAATTTTGTCTGGTGATTTTTCATGATTTAATTGTACTTAGAGATTTTTGGCAGGAATACTGTGTAAGTAATGATATATTGGTAGGGCTTATACTAGAGAACACTTGAAAGTCTGTACATAATTCATTGTAAAATCATTTTCTACCCCATCCAAGGAGATTTAATTATCCTGAATAAAAAAGTTATGATATCTGGCAAGTCCAAAAAATAATCCTTGGAAAGAACTCCTTAGTAAATACTATTCATCTTGACATTTTTTCTTTAATCTGTACCAATGCACATATTACTTTCTGAACAACGGTATTTGATGGTTTTCCCCCCCATATATTCAACAATATGAATTTTTATTGTCACCTGCCCTGGCTGATTGTGCTCAATGGTTAGAGTGTCAGCCCACGGATCAAAGGGTTGAGGGTTCTATTCCTGATCAAGGGCATGTTCTTTGGTTGCAGATTTAATCTCTGGTCGGGTGCTGGAGGCAACCAATCGATGTATCTTTCTCTTATGTCGATGTTTCTCTCCCGCCCTTTCACTCTCTCTAAAAATCAGTGGTAAGAACATCCTTGGGTGAGGATTAAAAAAGAAAGTTGTCATCATCTATCCTCTGTTTAAAGAAAAAAGTTTTCTTAATGGCTGATTTTAATCTGTCCTTGCTAGTGTATATTAGATTAAGTTAATGATAGACTGAGTGTAGAAAACACCCCAACAGTATATTTCAAATCAGTGTTAGAGCAACTTTCTTTTTCTTTATTGATTGCAGGGGTCCTCAGACTTTTTAAACAGGGGGCCAGTTCACTGTCCCTCAGATCGTTGGAGGGCCGGACTATAGTTTAAAAAAAACTATGAACAAATTCCTATCCACACTGCACATATCTTATTTTGAAGTAAAAAACCAAAACGGGAACAAATACAATATTTGTATTTGCATGTGGCCCGCGGGCCGTAGTTTGAGGACCCCTGGATTAAGGTATTACATATGTGTCCTTATCCCCCCATTGCACCCCCTATCCTCACCGCCCCCCCCCCTCATGCCCTCACCTCCCTGGTGTCTGTGTCCATTGAGAGCAGCAACTTTTGACTTTGTGTTTTTTAATGATATGCTGCATTTCCTCCATATGTTTATGCATATATATCAATTATATTTTTCATTAGGACTGTGATCCAGCCTGGCATTTCCCATCCTGATATTCAGCTGCTGCACCCAATTAACTTGGAGTTTTCTGTAAATAGGAATCTGGCTGCATCTTGGTACCACAAGGTGCCTGTTGTGGAAATTAAAGGACATCTTGAGTCAATGAATGTAAGTATGAGAGTTTAAAGAAATCTTTGTTACCAAAATTTAGACTCTGAAGACTTTCTCAGTATAAATCCAAATGAAATATGGAATTTTTTACTGATTGATATAAGAAAAATTTCAGTGTGATGTCCAACAAAATCTGGATTATTTTTAGTAGGATTTAATCTTCAGTTAAGTATAATTACATTTTAAATTTGTGATATGTACACATTAGCAGAGGTCTGTATGTAAATTATTTATTAGTATATTACATTACATGTCATTCTATATGTTATATATACACACTTTTATTTTAGGGATATCTAAGTACCACTAAAGTAATTATAGCATTGAGGGAAATGCCTGTTTTTCATATTTTAGGTAGCCTTTTATTCCATTCAGATTGTTATTGTTTAAAAGTGGAATTTGTGTGTTTCCTTAAGTTGTCACATTTTTTTTTAAAATGATAAGATTACTTTAATTATTATTAACTTTCACTAAGGATCGTATAAGTTAAGTAGATGGGACTGATGTTGACTCATAAATCACATTGTTTTTCTCCAAATACTTTCCTATCTTTCAAAATAAAAACTTTAACATGAAGTACATGGTGAAATACTTGAGTGAGTAATGAAGGTATAATTTTATCTATACTTAAAGTTTTGTTATGTCCTGTATTTAAATTGTTGCATTTAAAAATGAAATATCTTTATTTTCAACTTCATATTTTGCAGGTTAATCTAAATCAAGAAGACCTTAATCTTTTATTTAGAATACTGGCGGAAAATCTTGGTGAGGCTACTGAAGACTTGAATAAAGTGAAACCAAGAACACAAGAGACAGGTAAGAGGCTGACAGTAGGTGGCATAAACATGTGTCTAATTTTATAATTTAGTAGGGGAGAGAGACAATAAAAATGAAGTAAACAAATATATATATTTACATATTGCAATTTGTAGTGATAAGAAAACAAATAATACGGTATTGGATACAACCATAGTTTGCTTTTTAATTAAGCAAATAGTTATAGTTCCAGACTTCTGAGTTGCATAAGATAGGAGGAGGCCATAAAGAAGGATTTCCAATTGATAGTTGATTCTTGGAATAATTATTAAATTTGCATTTATAGAAAAAATTTTGAGTTGGTACTAGGCTATGGTAGCATATTTGTTCTGATTTTTTGTTGTTGTGAATCCTCACCTGAGGGCATTTTTCCATTGAATTTTAGAGAGAGTGGAAGGGAGAGGGAGAGACAGAGAAACATTGATGTGAGAGAGACACATCAATTGGTTGCCATCCACATGTGCCCCGACCAGGGTTGGATAAAGCCTGCAACTGAGGTACATGCCCTTGACTGGAATAGAATCCACTGAGCCAAACGGGCTTGGGCTGTTCTGATTTTTAAATAAGGGTTAGTAGTAAAATATCTATAAGAATTGAAATGGTTGATGAATTTCTCTTCAACAAAGATACTGAAAAAATTGTCCTTCAATAAAAATGCAGAGTGTTTAAATGGTTGCAATGGCCCTTTTGACTTAAAGGCAAAGTAACTACCACACTTATTTTTAAAGCTGTTTTATATATATGCATATATATGTATATATGTATATATATACATGCATACACATATATAATATTTATTTTTTCAAGCAAATGGTACCATTCTATATGTATGTGTGTGCGTGCATGTTTGTGTATTTCTGCACTTTGCTTTCTAAAAAACTAACAGTGTATCTTAGTGTTCATTCTGTATCTATATCTGTCTATATATACTATGTATAGAAGAACTGCCTCCTTCTTTTTAAAGGCTGCCTGGTACTGAATTCTGTTGAAGTACTATAATTTATTTGGGAAGTCCCTATTGATGGACATTTAAGGTTGTTTTCAGTCTTTCACTCTTAACTTGTTGCATTGAATATCTTTGTATAAGTCCATGTATATGTGTAGGAGAAATACCAGGACTGCTGAATTAAAGGTATTTAATTAATACATTTAATAACATTACTTAAATTTTGACAGATCTTGCCAGTTTCCCCACATAGAACTTGTACTAATTTTGCATTCCCACCGGGTTTTTTTTGTATATACCTTTTCTAACAGAGCACATTATTAGATTTTTAAGTTTTTGCCAGTTTGCTAAATGAAAAATGGTATCACACTTTTTTATTTTATTTTTAAAAACCTTTTAAATATGAAACTAATACTGTTATATGTAAACTATGTATCAATTAAAAGAAAAAAACCTGAACTAGGTAAAAAATACTTTTTTACTGCGTGCATGTTAAAACACATAGTAAAGTACACAAATCTTAAAGTGTACAATTCAGTGAATTTTTACACCAGTATAATCACCATGATTAGGACGTAGGACATGTACAGTGTAGCACCACAGAAGGCCTCCTCCCTGTGCCCCTTCTGAGTCAATACCCAGTGCCCACCCTGACTCCAAATCCACCCAGAATTAACTACCATTCTAATTTGTAATGCTATGGATAGGTTAGTTTTGCCTCTTCTTGAATTTCATATATATGGAATCATACTGGATTTACTGTTTTTTTTTTTTTAATTTCCTTTATTCAGCATTTTGTTTGTGAAAGGCATCCATGTTGTATGTAGCAGTAGTTTGTTCTTTTTATTCCTGTACCATAGTCATTATATGAATGTATCAACATTTTATTTTACCCATTGTACATTAGATGAACATTTGGGTTGTTTCTGGCTTTTGGCTATCAATTATACAGTTGCCATGAATTTTATTGTAAACGTCATTTGTCATTGATAAATACTGTTTTTTATTTGGATATATAGCTAGGAGTTAGAATTACTGGGTCATATGTTAGCTTCAATAATCTATGCCAAATTATACCAAATAGATTTTCAAGTGGTCATACTAGTTTACTTTCCTACGAGCAGTGAGAATATGAGAGTTCCAGTTGTTTCACATCCTCACCAGTATTTGATATTGTCAGTCTTCCAAAATTTAGCCATCCTGACTGATATGCATTGATATCTCTATGGATTTTGTTTGCTGATTACTAATGAAATTGAAAACCTTTTTATGTACTATTTGCCATTTAGATACCCTCTTTTGTGACATTTTTATTGAAGTCTGTTGACCATTATTTTTATTAAGATATTTGTATTTTTTCTAATTGACATATAAACAAATTTTATTCATTCTGGATACATGCCCTTTACTGGTTATATGTGTTATATGTATATGTGTTGATATATGTGCTGAAATATATTCTCCCTCTCTGTGGTTTACCTTTTCACTCTGTAAATGGGTCTTTTAAAACAAATCAGTGATTTTTATTTTCTATTTAAGAAATCTTTGCTTATTCCAGGAATTGTTTTATAAAAGCAAAATAATTGCTACAATTATTTCCCCTGGATCACATTATGTTTAGAATAGTGCTTGGCATAAACATAAAGCTATAATTAAGAAACCTTTCTCTATGAATTGCTGTGTCAAAGGTAATATTAATAGTGGTTTTTCATCTGGGTTTCTGGAATTTTATTATTTAAATTTATTGGGGTGACATTAGTTAATATGATCATATAGGTTTCAGGTGTGGGTTTCTGTGTTACAAGATCTGATATTGCACTGTGTGCCCACCACCCAAAGTCAGATCTTCTCCCGTCACCCTTTACCTCCCACCCCCTTCCCTCTGGCAACCACCACACTGCTGTTTGTGTCCACGAGTTTCAGTTTTATATTCCACATATGAGTAAAATAAGATTGTTCTTAGCTCTTTTTGATTGACTTATTTCACTTAGCATAATATTCTCAAGGTTCATTCATGTTGATGCAAATGGAAGTATTTCATCCTTTCTTATGGCTGAGTAGTATTCCATTGTTTATATGTACTGCATCTTCTTTATCCAGTCCTCTATCGCAGGACACTTTGGTTGTTGCCATGTCTTGGCCACTCTGAGTAATGCTACATTGAAATTTGGGGTGCATATATCTTTGCAAATACATGTTTTCTAGTTTTTTGGGTGTATACCCAGGAGAGGGATTGCTGGGTCTTAATTTTTTGAGGAATCACCAGACTATTTTCCATAGTGGTTGTACTAGTATACATTCCCACCAGCAGTGAATGAGGGTTGCCTTTTCTCCACAACCTCTCCCATACTTGTTATTATTTGTCTTGTTGATAATAGCTATTCTAACAGGTGTGAGATAGTATCTCATTGTGGTTTTGATTTGCATTTCCCTAATTGCTAGTGAGGTAGCACATCTTTTCATCTATCGGCTGTTTGTGTGTCTTCTTGGTTGGGTTGTTTGTTTGTTTGGTGTTGAGTTTTATGAGTTCTTTGTATATTTTGGAAAGTAAACCTTTGTCAGAGCTACTGTTTGCAAGTATCATCTCCCATTTGGTTGGCTGACTCTTTGTTTTGTTGTCAGTTTCTTTTGCTGTGCAGAAGCTATTTAGTTTGATATAGTCCCATTCATTTATTTTTGCCTTTACTTCCCTTGCCTTTTTAATTCCTGTACCATAGTCGTTATATGAATGTATCAATATAATATTTGACACATTATATTGATACATATAATGTACCAAAGTTTTCCATAACTTTGGTACCTATATTTTTTTTCTGTGTAACTTATTATTTCTGGTCTTATATTTAGGTCTTTGATCCATTTTGAGTAAGTTTTTGCTCATGGGGACAAACTGTAATCAAGTTTCATTCTTCTTCATGTGCCTTTTCAATTTTCCCAGCACCATTTATTGAAGAGACTATCTTTACTTCATTATGTGTTTCTGGCTCCTTTGTAAAAAATTATTTGTCTATACACATGTGGTTTTATAACTGGGTTCTCTCTTCTGTTCCACTTACCTGTGAATCTGTTTCTCTGCCAATATCTGGTATAATTTATACTGGGCAAGGTACTGAATCTATTGGAACCTCAGTTTGGTCACCTGTGAAATGAGAGCAATAAAGTTTTTATCTCATAAGGTTGTTGTAAGAATTGAATGAGCTTAGCCATGGATAGCCCTTAGTATAGTGTCTAGCACAGAGGTAAGCACTTAGCAAGTGATAGCTGTTATTAGTTTTGTGTATTACAGTTTAGAGAGCAATTTTATTGCATCTCAAGGTGTACAGATTTTCCGACACTTTATTTGTATAGCTTTACTTTGCTTCTTGGTATGGATAAGAGGCTCTAATAACTCCCTCTTTTTTTCTTGTTATGCTCCTTATGATTTAGTCATAGAAACTACATTCTATTTGAAAAATCTATTGGGATGTTATCACTCTACTAGAGGCCCAGTGCACAAAAATTTGTGCGCTCGGGGGGCGGGGGGAGGGGGTTCCCCCAGCCCGGCCTGTGCCCTCTCGCAGTCTGGGACCCCTCGGGAGATAACGACCTGCTGGCTTAGGCCTGCTCCTGGGTGGCAGAGGGCAGGCCCAATCCCTAGGTGCAGCCCCTGGTCGGGCTCAGAGCAGGGCTGATTGGGGAGTTGGGGCGCCGCCCCCTGTCATGCACAGAGCAAGGCGGATCGGGAGGTTG
>NW_005355159.1:3417037-3471405 GCF_000412655.1 Myotis brandtii
CCGCCACTGTCACACTTGGGGCAGGGCCGATGGAGAGGTTATGGCTCTACCCTGTCACACACAGAGCAAGGCCCGTGGAGGGGGGTTGGGGCGCCACCCTCTATCACCCACAGAGCAGGGCCGATCAGGGGGTTGGGGCGCCGCCACTGTCACACTCAGGGCAGGGCTGATGGAGAGGTTATGGCTCTACCCTGTCACACACAGAGCAAGGCCCGTGGAGGGGGGTTGGGGCGCCACCCTCTATCACCCACAGAGCAGGGCCGATCAGGGGGTTGGGGCGCCGCCACTGTCACACTCAGGGCAGGGCTGATGGAGAGGTTATGGCTCTACCCTGTCACACACAGAGCAAGGCCCGTGGAGGGGGGTTGGGGCGCCACCCTCTATCACCCACAGAGCAGGGCCGATCAGGGGGTTGGGGCGCTGCCACTGTCACACTCAGGGCAGGGCTGATGGAGAGGTTATGGCTCTACCCTGTCACACACAGAGCAAGGCCTGTGGAGGGGGGTTGGGGCGCCACCCTCTATCACCCACAGAGCAGGGCCGATCAGGGGGTTGGTGTGCTGCACCCTGTCAAACGCAGAGGCGCAGGGCAATCAGGGGATTGGGGAGCTCCCCCCTATCAGGCACAGAGGAGGGCTGATCAGGGGGTTGGGGTGCCTTCCCCTGTCACGAACAGAGTAGGGCGGATAGGGAGGTTGTGGCCCCGCCCCCTGTCACACACAGAGCCGCAGGGCGATCAGGGGATTGGGGAGCTCCCCCCTATCAGGCACAGGGCAGGGCCCGTGGGGGGGGGTGGTTGGGGCGCCGCAGCCTGTCACACACAGAGCCGCAGGGCGATCAGGGGGTTTGGGCGCTGCCCCCTGTCATGCTGATCCCGGTGCCGGGAGCCTCGCTGCTCCGCTGATCCCGGTGCTGGGAGGCATATTACCCTTTTACTATATAGGATAGAGGCCTGGTGCATGGGTAGGGGCTGGCTGGTTTGCCCTGAAGGGTGTCCTGGATCAGGGTGGGGGTCCCCACTGGGGTGCCTGGCCAGTCTGGGTGAGGGGCTGAGGGCTGTTTTCCGGCTGGCGAGTGACTAAAGCTTCCAACCGCTCCTTGTTTTCTTCTCTTTTTTTTTTTTTTTTTCTGGGCCAGCTTTAGCTCTGAGGCCTCGCTGCTGAAAACATAGATACAATGTTGCGGTCCGAGCCCGGCTGAATGGAAGCCCTTTTCTGGGGTTTTGTTTAGCTTCTTATTTGCAACATAGTATATAGTTGCTTAGAGTTGCAACTGAGAGGCCGGCAAGTGAGGCGGTGAACGTTGGAGTCTGCAGCAAGCAAGCCTCCCTGCTCGCTTCAGTGCCTGGCTGCTGGCTGCCATCTTGGCTGACAGTTAATTTGCATATACTCACTGATTAGCCAATGAAAAGGGTAGCGGTCGTACGCCAATTACCATGTTTCTCTTTTATTAGTGTAGATGGTTTTCCACAACCTCTCTTCTTATTCCTGGAATGTCACTTTTGTGTGAAGACGTCCACTTGAATGCTAACTCTCCTGTTAAACTTTTCTTGACCTCCTATAAGAGTGTCATGCCTAGTTCTGTGCTTTCTGTGCATTTTATATTAACATTCGTTTATTTAATATGACTAGGTGTATCCTGCTTATTTTGTTTGTTTGTATGTTAAAGTATACATCTCTTCTAACCCATAAGCTTTCTAAGGGCTGGAGCTGTGCATTACTAATTTATGGATTTTCAGTGTCTGCACTAGGTTGAGTGTACTTGTATAAGTCCTCAGTGAGTATTTGTGGGAAAAAAGAATTTAAAAGTGAATATATTTGTTTTAAATACCTTTAGGTGAAATTAAAGGGCCACTTGAAATCTCTGTATCACAACAAGACGTACGTATTTCACAAGATACTTTAACAGCTGGAGTAGAAGAAATTAGATCTGTAGACATCGTTAATGTGCTGCTGAATTTTGAAATCAAAGAGGTATGTAATTTTCATCTGTTTTTATAAAGTAAGGTGAATAAATGATGGATATTTAGAATTACCTCTACTAAGATAAACTTGTAGTTATTGATATAAATGAGAAAATCTTATATAGGCTATTTATAATTTGTATGTAGTAGTAATGTTTTAAAATTTGAGAGTTTGTTAAAAATGAATTATATTTGAGGGATATAATATTTCATAGAGAAAATGGTAGCATGCCCTGTAATGTGCTTTTCAGATAATTTTAGGATAATTGGGAGATGGCTTGCTTTGGATTTCATGTAGGAAAGACAGGAAAGGGAAAAGATGATAGGAAAATCCTATGCAGATTTTAGAAATCCTTAATAGAATAGAACACAGTATGTCTACATTTTTAAAATATTTCATTACCACTATTTGCTTTCCATCTGCAGATTCTTGAGGGAAGATTAAATGTATTTTCCTCTTCTGTATTAACACATTTAAGAAATATTCATTGCATGTGTTTAGTGCCAAGAATACAGAGGTAAACGGCATAGACTCTGAATTCAAACAAGAAAACAATTGAAATTTTGGTAGTGCTCCCATTAAAAATATGCCTAGTGGAGCTTGAGGCAGTGATGGTAGGGAGAGGGCATCTAAGCAGTCTGGGAGCATCAGGGAATATTTCCTGAAAGGAGTGACATTTGAGCGAATTTTAAGAAAAGAGTAAGATATAGTCTGAGAAAAGGGGATCAACAAAGGGGCTAGGACAGGGCATAAGGTTGTGAATATGTGAGAAAGCATAGCGGATACAGGGACTTGCAAGAACTTCCTCCAAAATCCCTTCATCATTAAATAGTTGTATAGAGGTTGTGTTCTTTCTCTGAGTTAACAATAATAAACATTTAAACAAATGAGTTCTTCTTTTTGATCTGAAATATGTTTTGAAACTAACTTCCTTCATGTTAAACCTCTGCTATTTTTCTGGTTAATATTTAAAGACTTTTAAGCTTTGATAATTGAAACATTGATAGATGAATCACTCTGTTTGCAAATAGGTTTATTAACATATACATAGAAAATCTATAAGTCCTTTTTAATATTATTTGTAATACATATTATTATAGTTCCCCTTCCTTAGGTCAGTGATTGGGATAGGGGAAGCAGTTTGCACTGTCTCTCTTAGGCCAATACTCAGCATTGTCTGAAAACATGTTTGATTGTCACTATCTGGGGAGGTGGAGCTACTGGGAAACAGTGGGTAGAGGCCACTAAACATCCTACAGTGCACAGGACTGCTCCTCACTGTAAAGAATTATCTAGCCTAAAGTGTCAGTGGGTCAAGATGGAAAAACTTTGCCTTAGGTGTAGTATAAAAATTGACCGTTTATCTCACAGACTTTCAGATGAAAAGCCATTCATCAGACTAGGACTTTGGGAATTAGGGAGAAATACTTAAGTCTGAACAAGTAAATGTGCCTGCCAAAGTAAATAGCTCCAGGCAATTTCCAGGCACAAGTAGAAATAAACATCTTTACATGGTGTGAATTTTTGGGTTATATCACTATGGATGGTTATTAAATTGTTGACTTACTTTCCTTGTATACTAATGAAATAGTTTGTGGTAATACTGGTACTTTTTTCTAGGTTGTGGTTACTTTGATGAAAAAAGCAGAAAAGAAAGGAAGGCCTTTACATGAACTAAATGTCCTCCAGCTTGGAGTGGAAGCTAGAGTTAAAACCTATGACCTAACTGCTAAAGCTTATCTAAAAAAAATTAGTATGCGATGCTTTGAGTTTACTGGTAAGTGTGAAGTATAGTCTGTGTAAATTATCCATGGAATAGCCAGATGGTCCCTCCCTTTTTATCAGCATTAAGCATATTTATTAGTGTCACCATAACTGTTTAGTTAGTTTAAATTTATTACATCGATACAAAGGAATGTGATATTTAAAAATAAATTATCCATGTAGTTATCATAAGTAAGATTATATCTAGATAGATGTCTACATTTAGCATGAAGTAGAATATATCTAAAAGAAAAATGAAACATTTGTCATCAGTGTCTGTACATAACATTTCAGTAATTGTAAAAGGTAGGAGTTCATTATAATTATGCTGTGGGAACTGATATATTAGGAAATCAGGAACCAAGTACAATACCCAGGTATAGAGCCCAGGGATCCTTTTTGAAAAGGTAAGTTAATTTATTAGGAAATAACTTTCTATTTCTTTCTTTCTTTATTTTAAAATTATATCAGTGTTTTTAATTTATTTTTAATGAAATTAGCATAAGGGATGGGCAAAAGTAGATTTTCAGTTTTCCATATGGAAAAAGACATGCTGGTTATGATTACAATAGGTTTATTAACTAACACTATGTTTTGCATATTCACAACTGTAAACCTACTTTTGTACACTCCTTTGTATATGTAAAAATGAAAATTAAATAATACAGAAATATATAGAAGAAAAACTTAACATCACTATGTAGCCTCACTCCTTAAAGTGAGAATTTTGTTCACTATGGTTATTAGGCATAGCATTGATGGAAACATGAAACATTTGAATTATATATTGGTTTTAGGATTAGAATAAATTTAAGGACAAGAGTGACAGCATAGCTCAGTATAGACATGGTTCACAGTCCATTTAGTGTTGATAGTCTTAGAACCCATATGTAATGTGACTGAAAAATAAGAGGATATATAATTATTAGTTTCTGAGAAAATGTCAAACATGGTAATCATCTGATTTGAAATGAGATAAATGAGGAAGGAAATATTAAAATATTATGGATAACTTAGCTTCCTTAAAGCCAGGATGTTAAAAAATCATAAAGTTTGTTTTGGGTATAAATAAAATATTAAAATAAAAACAATACTGTTATTCTTTAATGATAACCTCGACCTTTCAGATTCACTTTCTAAAGTGGATCAAGCCAACTTTTAAAGTTGCTATGGGTGTTTAAAGTTTATAGGACTTCTGTGGGCTAACTTGAAGTAAAGCAAATTTATATTGAGAATAACCCCTAGTTTATGTATTTTTTAGCTTTATTCTTTAATATATTCTGATTTGTTCAGAGTAATTCCAGTACTACCAAATGTTAACAGCATTTTAATTAGCTGGTGCTGGTTTTTTGTTTTTATGGACTTTCTTTTTCAACGCAGATTTATTGATGTATGATTTATATACAGTAAAATTCACCATTTTAATGTATAGCTCTATGAGCTTTGGCAAACATATATTTGTCTGTTTGAACATATGTTTGAAATGTTGAAAAGACTTAATGGATTTACCCCCTCCTTTTCTCTTTTAGACTCTAAAGGAGAACCTCTTCATATTATTAACTCTTCTAATGTAACTGATGAACCCCTTCTGAAAATGTTATTGACAAAGGTATCTAGTTTCATTTCTAGGATTTTTAAATATGTGAACTATGTAATCCCCCCATATTTAATATTTCAATTTTCTCCCTTAAATGTTTTCATTCTAAAACTGGTTGATTATAGTATATTATGCAAACATCTGACTATCCTGGAAATCTCAGTAATCTTCGGAGTTAACCCTATGTTTTGGAATAAGTGAGAGCATATAAAGTTCCATTTTCATTCAAAGCAAAATCTGTTGTAATCTGGATATACTAATATTTTCCCCTACCTGTAGCATTTGAGTTTTTGCTTCTGCAGAATTTGAGAAATGCTTATGTGGTCAATTTTTTTTGGCATGCTCTTCTGTGCCTTTAAGAAATATGTTTATAGTATTTTCATAGCATACAGTATTTTGAAAAGTAAATAATATATATAAATGTTACTGTTTGCAACTCAGTGGTTTAATCCTCCACTATTTGTAGGCAGACAGTGATGGACCGGAATTTAAAACCATTCATGACAATACCAAACAGAGACTGAAGGTAAATCTTTTTAAATTCACTATAAGGTGGGTTATATTAATGGGTAAATCTAGTTTCATAGCCATCTTTAGTTGTGAGATTGTAAATTCTAAAATGAAAATAAGGGTGGCAATAATAATAGCTCTAGTCTTATAGATAAGAGGCATGCATAAAGAGTTTAAATAAAATGTTTAAAGAGAGTTGATTTGATTTTCTACAAGATTGTTTCCCAGATATGAATTAATCATTACTTGTTGAGTATACAAATAATACATTTTTAAGGGAATTTTGTTCCCTTAAAAATGGTTATTTGGCATAGTATTGATAGACATGTGAAACATTTGAATTATGTATTGGTTTTAGGATTAAAATAAATGTAAGGACAATGCTAATGGCATGGCTCAGTATAGACATTGTTGACAGTCCATGTAGTGTTGGTCTGTCTTGGAACCCATATGTAATGTGACTGACCTAAGTATGGCCTGATAATACTTCCTATATCTTTACTTAAAACCCATCAAGTTCTGTTGAGGTTAGAATTATGGTAAAGGTTAAATTTATAATAATGAGTTCTTTTTTTTTTTTAAAGCCCTTAATGGAATGATTTTGTGCTACTTGTGTATGTGGAAGTGGAAATGTAACATAAAAATGTTACCATATCTGACATCTGCCTCTCTAATTGTTTATTATCTTAGGTTTCATTTTCATCCTTAGACTTAGTACTTCATTTGGAAGCTTTATTATCCCTCATGCGTTTTTTATCATCTGCTGTTCCATCCTCTGAACCTTCTGAAAAGGAATCTGAACTGAAGCCACTTGTGGGGGAGTCCAGAAGTCTCATTGTCAAAACTGGTATTAGCTTTTGAGTCATGGTCTAATACTTTCTGTCTGAACTTTAATAATCATATAATAACTTGTATCTTCAAGCTAAGATAAATATTTAGCACCTTACTATTATAGTTGCTATGACAGATTAGGTTAGTTTCAAAAGAAAGCGAATTTTATCCTCTATATATGTTTGCATTGATGTCTCTGCAGTATTCATACCAATGAAAGGGAAAAAGGAAGAAATTAAAATACAAATACAATCATGCATAGTAACAAAAATCCATTTCAGTCCATCGAGTAAACCTACCTGCTGCTCAACAATTTTAGGTGCTTTTCTAAGACACAAAAGGAAGAATCTCATGGAAGAGACAGACCCACTTTGGTTTCTATGCAAACTGTATTTAAATCACATACTAATATGGGTACATGTTCCTCAAACATATGATTTATGCTATTAAATATTAAATATTTATATCCTGAGTGAACAAGTGCCTATTTTTAAGCAAATATCATTTTAATTAATTTTCTTCCGTATCATGTGATATAGATATCTAACATCTAGCAATGTACTTTCAGACCATTACCAATTTGAGTTATATTAATCTTACTGGCATCTTTCAAGTGTAAAGGATCAGATTTTTTTAAATTAGGGAACAGAGCAATAATTTTGCTATAAACTAGACTAAAAGAGTTTTACTTTTGTTGTAATATACTTGCTACGTTAACATTTGTGGAAATACTTATATAAGATAGACACATACACTGTTGAATAAATGAAAAAGCAATGATTAAGTTCACAATAAACTATAAAAAATCTAATTAAAAAATAGTCTTCCTGTTATGCTGTATATTTGATTTTTAAGGTTTGATTATGCTACTTTAAATCTTAAGGGGAAAAAACCATTATCATCTTGGTGGTTAAGGACTGCTGTCCCCATGCTTTTACCTATTATAGGAAAAGGTCTCTTTCCCTCAAGCAAGACGGAGCTCTAGGAAAATATATCCTGAATTCCTCAATCAGGACCTAGACTCAAGTTGGTTAAGGGAATCCGTTTGATTGTGATTCTTATACACATACAAACACACACATTATAAAACTGTTTTTGGTATTTTTTTAAACTTCAGCCCTTTGTGTTCATTTTTCATAGAATTCATTTTAGGATTTTTCATGGAGAAACAGGGTACAATCTAGAGAAATCGATTCTATAGTTAATAACATGTATGTGTCAGAGTTAATCAAATGTATTTTATCAACTATTTATTACTCTTTTAGTTTTTTATGAAATATTCTTCTTTCATCTAATATATGATATTAAAAGGAATTCAAAAATCAATTAGCTTCAGTAGCATTCTAGAATTTTAACATTTTTTTTCCCCCAGAAAAAAATTATAGTAAAGTTTCCATTTATCAAATAGTACTTTTAAGGCACTATTAAAGGCTATCTTTATTCTTAATTTGGAGGGGAATATGCTAGCTTTTGTCTCATGGACATTTGAAAATTGATTCAAAATCCATATTAATTTTATATAATCTTAATAAAGGCCTTTTTAGTTCTTCATAGTTCATAATGTACTTTTATTTTAGTGAATTTGAGAATGTTTTGCATCTTATTATATCAACTTTGCACTTTGCCGATGATAAGGTTTCTATTGCTTTTCAGTGTCCAGTAATACTTCTCAAGATGATGTGTTTGACTTAAAGATCATGGCTGAATTAAATTCATTTAATGTCTTGGTCTGTGATCAGAAGTGTAGCATTGCAGATATTAGAATACATGGTAAGTAATGATTCCTTGGTGTATGTATTTCTGTTTTCTTACATAGACCTCCAAAAAGAATGAGTGTGTGCATGGTACATTTCTCATGAGTCATCTTTTGGTTTACTTGCATTGAAGACTCATGCAAACTTTTCAGAGTTGTACTTTGAAATGTTAGAAGTAAATTTGTTATGATTCATGGCTGACACAACACATTCCCATGTATGTATTTTAAAACTTTTAGGATAAGTCTAAGGCTTAACCTCCTATGTTTGTATTTTCAGAATAATATAACTTTAAACTGTGAATATGTGTTATGATAATATCTCACTGGGCAAACAAAATGTCATTATCCTTATTGTTGTATTTTGTGCTTACATAGCATCAAGAGTAGACGTTTTTCAAAGAAATTTTGTAACCTTTACCCACCATCTGCTTAATATAAGGATGAGTTTAGATTATTCCATGGGTTCTGGAGCCAACTTGCCAAGGTTCAGTTTTGGCTCTAACACTTACTGGCTGAACTTGAGCAAATTAATCTTTCTATGCCCAAGTTCCAATTTCTATAAAATGGAGATAATTATCCATGGCGTTGTGAGGATTAAGTTTTAAACACTTACATATATTTAGAGAAGTGCCTGGTACACCATAAGCAGTTAAAAGAGGTTAAAAATCTGTTTCGTGCCCTAGCTGGTTTGGTTCAGTGGATAGAGCATCGATCTGTGGACTCAGGGGTCCCAGGTTCGATTCTGGTGAAGGGCATGTACCTTGGTTGCGGGCACATCCCCAGTGGGGAGTGTGCAGGAGGCAGCTGATCAGTGTTTCTCTCTCATTGATGTTTCTAACTCTCTGTCCCACTCCCTTCCTCTCTGTGAAAAATCAATAAAATACATTTAAAAAAAATCTGTTTCGTTAAACAAATATTTTATTATCTGTCTTATGGTTGGTATGGTTTATGGTTTGGTTGATTACTCGGTCTTAGCTTTAGGCATTCTTTCTGTAGGAGCTGTTTCAGAAATCATTATGCCTTTAGAAATTATGAGAATGACAAAAATTCTTTTGGAGAGAAATCTTACAAGATTGCATTTTAGATACAGTTTATTATAGAAAGAATAGGACTTATTCATCAAATTGTACTTATTTATGCTTAGTTATCAGAGTAATAGTTTTCATAATGTAATGTTTATGAAATGGCTATGTAACAAACATTTTGTGTCTTTCTAAATGACCACTTCTGATCTTGCCAATGCACAGATATTTTGTGTTTGGAAATCTGTAATTAATTTTCCTTGAAAAAAAAATTTTTTTTAAATTTCCACTTTTATTTATGACTTACCTGTAGCACTTAAAGATATAATCTTCCTTGGTATCTCGTACATAGAAGTTGATACTTTTAGTATGTCTAACAGTAAGTAATTTTTATTCATTCTGTATCTTTGTAATATATTATTGAACTTAAGTACCACTAAGTTGGTTACTTGGATTAGGTGAAAAGTTTGTAAATGTAATGTTTCCCATAGGAATGGATGCCTCCATTTCTGCGAAGCCAAAGCAAACTGACATGTTTGCCAGACTTCAGGATATCATTGTTACCAATGTAGATTTGATGTCCATTCACAAAAAGGTAATTTTTTAAAAAAAGCTTCTATATTGAAATTTATTTTTACCTTTAGTTTTGAGATGACTTTATCCATTTGTTCTGTATATACTTAGCGTCTGTCATGTGTTAGGTACTTGTTAGGGATTGGACGTGAATATAGTCATAGCCTGCTTTCACAGTGTGTATGGGCTGAGTGATTCGTAAAAGTTTTTTCTGACCAATTAAGTGCTTGATCTCTACATTGATAAAATAATTTTTATAAATATAGGAAAAATTATTGTCAAATAAATGTTTAATAATTTGTTGAAAGTTTATTTTGATGGTGCTTCTTCACACATCAAAGATTCTATAATAATGTAACTTATTTATAATACAGATATTTTGATGTAGTAACCAGTTAATTTAATACTTTTAGGCTGTCTCTATTTTGGGAGATGAAGTCTTTAGGTTCCAAATGACTCTTTATCCAGATGCCACAGAAGGAAAGGCCTATGCCGATATGTCTAAAGTAGATGGCAAACTTAGTCTCAAAGTGGGCTGTATTCAAATTGTTTATGTTCATAAATTCTTCATGTCTCTTCTGGTAAGTTTATTTTTAAATATATTTATCTCTCACTGAGGCCCAAATATCTTTGCCTATGTATCTGAACCTAGGTAGTTAAAATTTTTACTAAACGGGTTGTGGGTAAACACCCAAATGCTGAACAGAACATTATAGTTAAGGAAATCATCTACATGATGGATAACCAAATGAATTTTTGTCATCATTGGTTTGAACATGTAAACTATTATGCTTTAACATTTTCATAGCTATATATTTTAAAAGTACTTAAAAAGCATGTAGGGCTTTTCAGTGTTATTTGTTTTATGAAATACCCTTAAAGGTATTGAGGTAAAAAGAATTTTTTAAGGAAATCAGTAGGCATTTGAAGGAGTAATATTGGAACTGAACAGCTTTTGATTATAATTGCGATCAATAAGGCCATAAAATTCTTTTTTAAAAGTTACTTATTTCCATGTAAGTATTGTGGGCTAAATTTGCCTATGCCTCTTAGCAGGAATAAAATTCAAAGCTTACAAGTCATAGATTTCTACTTAAACCATCATATTTTTTTTGTTATTATTTTTTCTTACGGGGAGAAAAAGGGAGAAGGGGAGAAGGAGAGAGCCGTGTTTTATTTTTCAGGGAAGTAATTTATTTGACATGAGGGGAGTTTAGGTTGCTTTGTATTATTAATGAATGAGCGTCAGGAATATTATTTCTAAGAATGATCTTTATTGGGAAAAATCTTTGTTTATAATTAAAATTGAGGTAAAATCCATCTTACTCTAAATAAAGAAGTTTTGATTCTTATTAGTGATAGCAAGGTTGTAGACATTTAAGCATCTTCCGCCTGAGTATACTTTTAAAAAACCTTAAGAAATAAGCTGGAAAAACCATAGTTTCTAAGAATAACTTTATTCCTGTGACTTAGAGAAATAGATTTGAACTTAATTTGGGAAAAGTAAAGTGCTCTCCTCCACTTCTTTATTTAAATTTGAATTTAAAATAACTAACATTCATGGGTAAAAAGGAAATTAAAAAAAATTGTTATTTGAAACCTGTCTGACTTTGTAAACCAATGTCATCCCAATAAATTCAATAAAAAATTGTTACCAAAATTTGTCATAAGAACCAAATAATTCTGAAATATATAAAATGAAAGTTAAAGGACTCTTCTTTCCTAGAAGTAATTATTATTAATATTTAGGAGTGTATCTTTCTAGATTTTACTCTCTCCATAAGCACAATAATAAATAACATTTCTTATATTACCTTTTACTTAATTTTTAAAGTAAATAATTTCTAAAGATTTTCCTTTTTAAATAAATGTTGTTTTGGGGGAACTCTAAATACAGTCTCTTCCAACAGAACTTTCTCAACAATTTCCAAACTGCCAAAGAAGCCTTGAGCGCAGCCACGGTACAGGCTGCAGAAAGAGCTGCTTCCAGCATGAAAGACTTGGCTCAGAAGAGTTTCCGCCTTTTGATGGATATCAATTTGAAAGCACCAGTTATTATCATTCCTCAGTCTTCAGTATCACCTAATGCTGTGATAGCCGATCTGGGTTTAATCAGAGTGGAAAATAAATTTAGCTTAGTTCCTATGGAACATTCTTCTCTTCCCCCAGTCATTGACAAAATGAACATCCAACTCACTCAGTTGAAACTCTCCAGGTATAAATATAGAATCAAATTGTATGTTACTTAGTATAAATAGAATTTTCATAGACTCCTTCCAGGGGTAAAATACTCTAGTGATTTGTGATTCTCCTTATTTTTTCTAATTATGAAACCTTGACTGTTGGTATTTGGTCAGTGGTTAGTAGCAAAGTATGTACGTTATAGTACAGTATCTGCATTTTGTCTTACTAAATTTATGATGTGATTTTTTTGATTTATAAACATTTCCTGTTACAAATTATAGTTTACCCAATAATTTAGATTTATTTTTGTACATAGCTATTTTCTGTAGATGGGAGAAAGCTGCTTAAAATGCAATAAAATTTAAGATTTATTTCTTATTTCTAAACCATATCACACTTGGGAATTCTCTCTGAGGTTTATAAAGGATTATTGAATATAAATTGGAAAGGGTTGGCTCTGTTAAATGACAGGAGTACTTACTTGTTTGTGCAAATGGTTGTTGGTAAACAAACTAGAAATTACTGTTACCGTATGTTTGCTTAACTTCAGGGTTTGATGAGTTTTTCCCTTTAATTTGGAGAAGTACCAATAACATAAAACTAAGGGCTAAGTAGACTATCACTTTCTTTGTCCTCCATTTTTGAGGCGGATGTAACATTTATTTTTAAGACATTGCACTGTTTGCTATTAATAAATAGTTCTTGTGAAGATAGTTAATAATGAAATTCATACTTCGTGAAATTTGTGTCTTTGAAGTCAGCATAGGCTTTGTTTTAGAGAACTCTGCATGTAAACTTGATTTATTCTGATTCGACTGATCTGTGAAAAGAAGTATGTTCTAAAAGAATTCTGGTAGCAGCCCTTATTAAGGAAAATGTTGTGTGGAAACTTAAATAATATGATAGTCTTCATTTTAAAATATAGATTTCAAAAATACAAAATAAATTCTTGTTTATCTTTCAGAACTATCTTGCAGGCTGGCTTGCCACAATATGACATTGAAATTTTAAAACCAGTCAACATGCTTTTGTCTATACAGCGAAATTTAGCAGCAACATGGTATGTGCAAATTCCAGGGATGGAGATTAAAGGAAAACTGAAACCTATGCAGGTAAGTGTGTATATATATATATGTGTGTGTGTGTGTGTGTGTGTGTGTGTGTGTATATATATATATATGAAAATTGCCCTGGCCAGTGCCCTGGCCAGTGTAGCTCTGTGGTTAGAGTGTCGGACCTTGAATCAAAGGGTCGAGGGTTTGATTCCTGGTCAAGCCCAAGTACCTGGGTTGCAGGTTTGCTCCCTGCTCCTGGTTGGTAAGCTTGCGGGAGGCAATCAGTTGATGTGTTATCTATCTCACATTGATGTTTCTCTGTCTCTCTCCCTCTCCCTCCCTCCTTTCACTCTCTCTGAAAAACAATGGAAAAAATAGCCTCAGTGGAAAAAATAAATAAAAAGAAAGAAAAGATAATTGCCCTGTCTGGGTGGCTTATTTGGTTCGAGGGTCGTCCCATACACCAAAAGAAAGGTTGCGGGTTCAATCCCTGATTGATGCACATAAGGAAGGCAACCGATCAATGTTTCTCTCTTACATTGATGTTTTTCTCTTTCTCTCTCTCTCCATCTCACTTCCTCTCTCTAAAATCAATAAAAAAACATATCTCCTGGTTAGGCTTAATATATATATATATGTATATGAAAATTGCTAGATAGGCTTTTATCATTGATCATAGTGCAGTTCTAGTGCACATCAGAAGTGATGATACCATAAAAGGGAACACTTTAACTGCAAATGAAGTCATTCTAGTTTCCTACACTTTTCTGTATTTCATTTTAGTCAAATATTTGGTAAAACCAGTAAAAAGACTGAGATAAAACCTGTTGGAGTCCACTGAAAATATTATTAGTAATTTTGGAAAGTTCTAATGAAGTTTTAAGGAAGTTAAATTATAAGAGTATAAAGTGATATTTAGATACTATATTCAAAGCACATTAGTAGTATTTTATAAAATCACTCTTAATGATAAAAGTGGTCATTTAAAATAAGTGGATGTGTTTAAGAACATATTCATAAATACAGCAGTATTTCTTAAAGGGTAGTTAGAATATCATGTATAGGTTCACAGGGAAGGATGACACTGGTGGAATTTGGTCAGACAAGTATAGGCATCTTATGATTCTCGTGTGCCTGTGTGTGAAATTGTTGAAGCCCAACAGTAGGGGACAAGGTACTGGAGAGAGTAATTAAACGAATTGAGTGTGTGAAAAACAAATAAAAATTGAGTAATTTAGTGAATTTTGTATCTGTGATTATTTCAGAGTAAGTTCTAAGATAAAATAGAAAGAGTCAAAGAAGCTGAGTGCCACTAGGGAAGAAGTTAAAATTGAAATTTGTTGTAGGAATGTCCCTATGTGTAGTATGAGCAGATACATTATATGAGGAACAATGTCTGTTTAGGGTATTCATAGAGAATTCTCTATTCCAGAGTATGGGACAACTCTTAATTTCTCCCTTACTATTAAGACATTAGATCTTAGGACTAATATTTGTCCCATTTCACTTTCTTTGAAAGATTGAAGCAAAATAAAACCTAAATGTCTCTATCAGTTAGAGGATGTGGATCAAATTATGACATAGTCAGACACTATAAAGTAGATAAAGTGAAGGAGCTAGAACTGTACAAAGAAAAATGGGTATATCTTAAACATAAAAATGAAAAAAATAAGTTGCAGAATGATAGTGCATTTCTATATCATTTCAAATTTTACAACAAGCAAGCCAATGGACAGTGCTGTATATTGTTTATAGTGGGAAATGTAAGAAAGCTTGTGTGGAAAGAATAATTCTCTAATTCAGGATAGTGTTTTTCTTTGAGGAGGAAAGGAGAAGGGAATGAGGTCTCAGAGAAGTAAACATGGGGCTTCAACCATATCCATTGTGGGGAAAAAGATCTGAATCAAATACAGGAATTTGTTAAGATTTGACTCAGGTATGTACTCTGGGGAGGATTATAGTATTCTCCGTGTTTTTCCTTTATGTTTTACATATTTCAAAAGAAAGTATCACCAGTTAAACATCTAAGGATGGTTATTACTTTAACTAAAAAAAGTGCAGCCTAGTGAGTATGGTCACCATTGCCTAATTTGACAGAGATCCAGGCCTCTTTAAACAGCCCTTCCTTGGTCAGGATGTGTGTTAATTTTCTTATGTCCAGAGTACATCTAAGAAAGGGTGTCAGGCAGGTGACACCAGAAGTTGTTTTGGGTCCATCAGCTTGACAGTTCTTTAAGAACTGAGCGGCTGCCTCTCAAAATGACCTACAGACTTAGTGAATATCACTCTATGTATATGATACGGTTGCTCTTTTTTTTTTTTTCTGAACTGTTGTACATGTGTAAAGGTTTCTCACCACTTCTTAGGAGGTTGTTATAATAACCTGGACTCCTAGTCTAGAATGACACAGAAAAAATGGAAAAGAAGGAATTATGTTTACAAGTACAGAGTATAGATTGCTGTGGAAAGTGCTGGGCTTTAAATGTCAATGCGAACAATGGTTGCTCTTTTCACCCACAGGAAACCAAAGGTGTGGTGAAGTTAGCTGCTCTTCAGGCAGTTGTGATATTGTGGTTGGTATCACAAGTGGAAATGAATACACAAGGAAGTTCTAGGGTGTTACAGAGACGTCTGTTATCTGAGGACGGGGGCTTGTGACAAACACGTAATCCCTAGTTATTATCTCATGCTAAAATACCTCCCCACTTTTATTTAGACTGAGAATCAGGCAATGTCTCTGGCAGTAGTGGCCTAATTTGAGGGACAAAGGATACTGTGGTATTCAGAAGAGAAAGTGTCGTGAATGCATGCATGCTTGTCTGAATATGTGTTTAAGTACTTGAAACAGGCCCATTGAATCATTCTGTGTGTAAAGAAAACGTACAAAAGATGGAAGGATTAAAAGGTTTAGTGGATCTTAGCAGCTAATGGCAGCTTCATTTGTTCTGTTTCATTTTCTGTAGCCACCTATGAGGAAGAGGATATTATTCTTATTTTAAAAATTAAGAAACTTGAATTAAGGAAGCTGAGTTGGCCAACAACACGGCTTGAAAGTGGTAGACTTGATACTGATCTGCCGGACTTAAAAGCTCTTGCTTTCTTTTTATCCTTTCTGTCATATAAAGTTAGGAGATGAGCAAAATACTCCTTTCCTGGTTTGTGTTTTGTCTTTTAAAAGTACTTTGTAGATGTATCTTAGAAGAATGACAAATGCATTATTTTTGACAACTTAAACAAATGTTTTATATATGTCCAGATGCATATGTACTGAGAATAAGTGCTCCTACATTATAGGAGATCATTTTTTTTTTTTTACTTCTTGGTAGAGTCCAGAAACTGAACAGTACTTTCCCTGTATTGAGTTTGGAGGGGAGTAAATAATGCGGAAGAAGGAACTGATGCTGGGTGAGAAGAGAGAGAAAGACAGACTAAAGATGAGGAGCTAAGGAGAGGGGAGAGAGGTACAAGTCCAGGAATGAGACGAGACAGAATCACAGATAAGGCAGAAGAATGATGGTGTGCCAGAGGCAGGAGCTTGGATACGGGTAGAGGCAGAAGTGTGTTCATACACAGGAGGGAAGTCTTATACTATACAAGATTAAATACTTCTCTCCTGGTACCCTTTTTTAAAAAATTAAATTTATTGGGGTGACATTGGTTAATAAGATAATATAGGTTTCAGGTGTACAGTTCAGTGGTACATCATCTATATATTGCATTGTGTCCCCCACCCAGAGTCAGATCTCCCATCACCATATATTTGACCCTCCTGAGGCTTTACTACTCCCACCCCTTCCCTCTGGTAACCACCATACTGTTGTCTCTGTCTATGAGTTTTTGTTTTTCTTTTTTTTTAACTTCTTTTTCTTGTTTGTTCATTTGTTGCTTTCAGTTTTATATATCACATATGAGTGAAATTACATGTTTTTAACTTTTTCTGTCTGACTTATTTCACTTAGCATGATATTCTCAAGATCCATTCATGTTGTCGCAAATGTCAGTATTTGGTCTTTTCTCATAGCTGAGTAGTATTCCATTGTATATATGTACCACATCTTCTTTATCCGGTCATCTAGCGAAGGACACTCAGTTGTTTCCATGTGTTGGCCACCGTTAGTAATACTGCAATGAACATAGGCATGCATATATCTTTGTGAATAAATGTTTTCAAGTAGATACCCAGAAGAGGGCTTTCTGGGTCATATAGTAACTCTATTCTTAATTTTTTGAGGAGTTTCCATACTGTTTTCCATAGTAGCTGTAACGGTTTACATTCTTACCAGAATGTAAGGGTGTGAGGGTTCCTTTTCTTCCACAACCTCTTCTACACTTGTCATTACTTGTCTCATTGATAATATTCATTCTAACAGGTGTGAGGTGGTATCTCATTGTAGTTTTGATTTGCATTTCTCTAGTGGCTAGTGAAGTTGAGCATCTTTTCATATATCTGTTAGCCATTTGTATGTCTTAAGAGAAGTGTCTATTTAGGTCCTTTGCCCATTTTTTGATTGGATTGTTTATCTTCCTTTTGTTAAGTTGTATAAGTTCTCTGTAAATTTTGGAGATTAAACCCTTATCTGCAATAGCATTGGCAAATATGTTCTCCCATGCAGTGCAAATCACTGTACTATTATCTGTGTCCATGAGTCTTTCTTTTTTTCTTATCCCTTGAATACCATGCTGTTTTGATTATTATAGTTTGTAGTATAATTTGAAGTCAGAGAGTGTGATAACTCTGGCTTTGTTCTTTTCTCTCAGGATTGCTTTAGCTATTCTGGGTCTTCTGTGATTCTATATAAATCTGATATATTTTTTGTTCTATTTCTTTAAAAAACATCATTGGGATTTTGAAGGAAATTGCATTAAATCTTTATATTGCTTTTAGTAATATGGCTATGTTGATTTTTCCAGTCCATTAACATGGAATATCTTCCTATTGCATTGTGTCTTTTTCAATCTCTTTTAATAATGCTTTGTAGTTTGCAGTATAAAGGTCATTCACATCCTTTGTTAAGTATATTTCTAGGTATTTTATTTTTTTTGTTGCAATTGCAAAAGGAATTTTTTTCATTTTTTCTGAAATTTCATTACTATATTGTAATGCATTGCTTTGTTAAGTATATTTCTAGGTATTTTATTCTTTTTGTTGCAATTGCAAAAGGAATTTTTTTCATTTATTTTTTCTGAAATTTCATTACTATATTGTAATGCATTGGGTTATTGTACATTGACTTTGTATCCTGTAATGTTACTGTACTTTTTAATTGTTTTTAATAGTTTTTTGGTTGAGTCTTTAGGGTTTTCTATATAAAGAATCATGTCATCTGCACAAAGTGACAATTTTACTTCTTCATTTCCAATTTGGATTTCTTTTATTTTTTTCTCTTACCTGTTTGCTCTTGCTAGGTCTTCCAGTACTATGATGAATAACAGTGGTGAGAGTGGGCATCCTTGTCTTTTTCCTGATCTTAGAGGAAAAGCTTTCAGTTTTTCACCACTGAGTATCATATTAGCTGAGGGTTTGTCATATATGGCCTGTATTATGTTGAGGTACTTTAAATGTAAATTGACTAAAATGGCACAGAATAGCAGATTGGATCAAAAAACAAAACCTAACCACCATGTGCTGTCTTCAGGAGACACCTCTAAGCTGATAAGGCAAATATCGACTCAAAGTGAAAGGGTGGAAAACCATTCTCCAAGTAAATGGCATCCATAGAAAAGCAGGTATAGCCATACTTATATGTAACAAAATAGATTTCAGGATAAAAAAGGTAAGAAGAACCCTGGCTGGTGTGGCTCAGATGGGCATCATCCTGTTCACCAAAGTGTTGCCGAGTTGATTCCCAGTCAGGACATGTGCCAGGGTTGTGGGCTCGGTCCCATGTGGGGGGCGTGCGGGAAGCAGCCAATAGATGTTTCCATTGATGTTTCTCTCTTTTTCCCGCTCCCTTTCTCTCTCTAAAAATCAATAAAAACTAAAAAACCTTAAAAAAAGGGTAACAAGAGACAAAGATGGTCATTTTATAATGATAAAGGGCACTACATCAAAAAGACATCACACTCTAATATATGTGCTCCAGTCAGGGAGCACCAAAATGTATAAAGCAACTGCTAACAGAACTAAAGGGAGAAAGTGACAAAAACACAATCACAGTAGGGGACTTAAATACCCCATTGACAACTATAGATAGGTCATTCAAACAGAAAATGAATAAAGAAATATCAGCCTTAAATGACACATTAGACCAAATGGACATAATTGACATTTACAGAGCCTTTCATTCCAGAACACCAGATTATACATTCTTCTCTAGTGCACATGGAATATTCTCAAGGATAGACCATATGATGGGACACAAAACTAGCCTCAACAAATTTAAGATAATTAAAATTATACCAAGCATATTCTCTGACTGCAGTGCTTTGAAATTTGAAATTAACTGCAAAAAGGAAGCAAAAAAATCCCACAAATACTATGTGGAGAATAAGCTAACTTTGTTTTTTAAAGTTAGATGAACAGTCAGTTAATTTGAGGAACCATAAATTAAGACATAGATATGATATTCTGCATTTTTTATTACTTTATATTTATAACTTATTTTTGGTTTCTAGGTTGCTCTCAGTGAAGATGATTTAACAGTTTTAATGAAAATTTTGCTGGAAAATCTTGGAGAAGCTTCTTCACAGCCAAGCCCTACACAGTCTACCCAGGAGGCTGTAAGAGTAAGAAAAGATGTTTTGAGTGGACCTGACCACCTCAAAGGTAAAATTGAAGATTTTTAATTTGATTATGGAGAAAAATGAGCATTAATGCCATATTTATATTTAGTGGTTTCTCTTAGTTGTCCAGCATAATATGGTATGAACTGATTCAGTCTTGTATTATTTACTGTGGAAAAGCTCCCAGGGAAGGAGGTATGTATGCTCAGTGTCCGCTGTAAGGGAAGGGCCACTTGTGCTGAATATATATGGAACAAATCATTGGCATTTTTATTCTTACAATATGATTTAAATAATTGTAGAAAGTATGATATAAATTTAGGGTAATAAATTATCCTAGCTTTTAAAATATAACTAAAATCATACACCTACCTAAAAGTTTTTTAATTTTCGTATTTATGTTTGAACCATCAGAACAAGATTTGGCAGACACACAGCTTTCTGTGGATCAGAGTGTCACTCTGCAATTTGACTTTCACTTTGAATCTCTTTCCATTGTTCTTTATAACAATGATATCAACCAGGTAGGCACTAACTTTCTGTATTTAGAAATAAATCCTTAGCTCTTTATTGAATTTGGAATATTGGCATTTTTTGATGTTTATTCATAAAAATTAATATGTCTATGAAATTCTGTTTGGACTACAGAACATACATTGGTCTTGCTCTCTGACTTCACTTTGTTGGTGTTGTTAATACTACTAGGCAAAGGCAATTTTTTAATTTTGTTCTAAGTAACATTAGCACTAAAACACTAAAATCCATCACTAATAGAAGAATCTTATATATGAGGAACTAATTATATCCACAATTTTATTATATAGCTTGATACATAAGTATAACTATTTAAGGAGAATAACTTAGTAGTGGCTTTGGAACCTTAGAGGAATATTTTTTAAATTTATCATTATGATATAGTATAAGCATTAGCTATGTTTTTATTGAATAAATTTTATATGTAGTAGTTATGTGTTCAGGATACTCATTAATGAATTGAAGAACCAAGGTCCAGTCTCATAATTATTTGAATTAAGTAATGTATCAGTGGTATTTTAGAAAGCTATTTTTTTATTATATAGTGTCTTTTAAAAAAAAATTAACCTTTATTGTTGAAAGTATTACAAATGTCCCCTTTGTTTTTTTTCTCATTGACCTCCTCCACCCTGTATCAACTCCTTCCAGGCCTTAGATAGTATCTTTTAATAAATATTTTTGGTTATATAAATCATGTCATATAATAATCATAATACATATGCCATTTGATAATACCAATAAGTTATATTGATTAATACCCATAATATATTCTAATTATGGGCTTTATATCTGTTGTTAATGTCCACTTATATGTTATCTTATATTTCATATTATTTTCTAAAAATTATGCAATATTCATATATTATTACTGTTAAACTTTGACTACTATCTGTCATTTGTACAACAAACTGCCTTAATTTCTAATGTTTAATGTTAATTAGAAGATCAGAAAATTACCTTCTGGAAAATTAATAGTTAAATATGTTCTTCATTTCACTTAAGGTACCATCATTCCACTGGTTGCCCAGTTTTAAAATCTGTATCTTCGTTTATTTCCTTCTTTGTTGATTTTTATTCATTTAGACACTGATTACTATCAGTTTTTTCTTTGACTGAACCTTTGTCCTTTCCTGGCACTTCTCAGTGCTGCTTTATTTGAGAAATCTTAGCTCACAATTATAGTACCACAAAGACTTCCTTGTTTGTTATTCTTTTTACCCATCCTAGATATTGGCACACGTTCAGCTTCCTAAATGATTTTCATGCCATTTACAACTTCCCAGTGTTATGTGAATTTTGTCTGACTAAAAAAGATTCAGTGGTTCCAAGTTGTCTACAGCAATATCTGTACCACAAACATAAGTATATTGTGATCAGTAGATGTGTCACAGGTCGTTTCTGTTAATAGCTACAAATCAGTAGTTTGTACCCTGGCCTGGTGGCTCAGTTGGTTTTGGAGTGTCGTCCCTTACACCAAAGGGTTGTGGGTTTGATTTTCAGTCAGGGCACATGCCTAGGTCGTGGCGTGTGTGGGAGGCAGTTGATCCATGTTTCTTCTCTCTCTCTCTCTCTCTCTCTCTCTCTCTTTCTTCCTTCTTCTCTCTCTAAAAATCAATAAAAATATATCCTTGGGCTAGGGTTAAAAACAAACAAACATGCACAAATCAGAAGTTTGCAAATTATTTACATTTTTTAAAATATATATTTTTTATTGATTTCAGAGAGGAAGGGAGAGGGAGAAAGAGATAGAAACATCAGTGATGAGAGAGAATCATTGATTGGCTGTCTCCCACACACCCCCAACTGGGGATCGAGCCCGCAACCCAGACATGTGCACTTGACCGGAATCGAACCTGGGACCCTTCAGTCCACAGTCTGACGCTCTATCCACTGAGCCAAACCAGCCAGGGATATTTACATTTTTATAAATTAAAGTCATTCCAAGTTTGCTAATAATAATATCATTCTGACCCACTTGCATGCAATGTACTCTCTTAAGTGAGAGTATAACGTGTGCCCAGAATTGCACGTCACCAGTACCCCTCATATGAATGTCATGGTCTGTAGTGAGCTATCAGGACTAAAGTTCTTTAATTAATTGAAGACTTTTTTTCTTTGGTTGTTTGGTTGGATTTTGTTCTTTTAAAGTCTGGGCATACCTACAGAATTTGGAGCTATGTTTGGTGACATAAAGATTGAGGTCTTTTTTCCTATAAAACCAATTTTAAATCTTTAGGATTTGAGACCTTGATTAGGCCTCTATATTTCTCTCCAGCCCTCATTCCCTAGCATTCTTTAATTGGACTATTCAAGCCTAAACAGCCTGTACCTTGTGCCTTCAGAGCATCTTGAATTGTTTGTTCATGTTTTCTCCCTATCTAGATTGTCTTCTACACTTCTTAGCCTGTCTAATCCCACTCAGTTTCTGAGGCTCAGTTACGTTCTCACCTTCTTCATTAATTTTTCCTGGCTCACAATGACCTCTTTGACCCTCTGAGCTTTTGCTGTTTATATTCTTTACCTAATCACTTCATGTCCTTTGTGGAATATGGGAGAATATAAATATGAACAAATAAATGACTACATGTCTTTTTCTTTTTTCATTTACAACTTAACAATATCTCTTTGTGATGTTTGTTGCAATGTATTTCTGTGTTTTTTCTTTTCTTATTTTTTAAATATTTTATTGATTTTTTACAGAGAGGAAGGGAGAGGGATAGAGAGTTAGAAACATCAATGAGAGAGAAACATCGATCAGCTGCCTCCTGCACACCCCCTACTGGGAATGTGCCCGCAACCAAGGTACATGCCCTTGACCGGAATCGAACCTGGGACCCTTCAGTCCACAGGCCGGCGCTCCATCCACTGAGCCAAACTGGCTAGGGCATGTGTTTTTTCTTTTCAATTAGGGTATAAGTTCACTAGCGCACCTACCATGCCTTACCCTTTCTTGTAAACCTCATAATTCCTATCATGGTGTTTTTTACGGAAGAGCTCATTAAATATTTATTAGTAAGAATGATTGATTGACAAAAATATCTTCTGATTATTTTTATTTGCCACGAACTGATAAGTTTTTATATATTAACTATTGTTGAAGATCAGCACATATATAAGCATTTATTTGCATGTACATATACACTCACGAACGAATATTTTTCACTGTTCTGTTTTTTGTGTTTCAACACCTGTTCTTCTAAAATTTGTGATATTGATTTGCCTTTAATTTCTTAATTAAAAATATGTTTATAAGTAATTACATAATATTTAAAGATAATTGATTCTTTTGCTTGAAATATACCACAGGAATCCAAACTTTCATTTCATAATGACAGTTTCCGGCTTGGTGAACTCAGATTACATTTTATGGCCTCCTCAGGGAAGATGTTTAAGGATAGTTCCATGAATGTGGGCATTAAACTTAAGACATGTACCCTTGATGATCTCAGAGAAGGCATTGAGAGAGCAACATCAAGGTTTGTCATTTCCGAATTTGCTGTACATTATTTAAGGTTGACATTACACCTGGCATTGTTACCAGGTATTGATTGCTAGGCTTGGGATGATCGAAAGAGGTCTTTGGTCATACTGCAACTTGAAGAGTATCAAGAAGTAGTGCTGACATCAAATTCAGTTGCTTTAAAGTTTGAATTAAAGCCAAGTTTAATAATAAAATGGAATATTCTTAAAAGTAGCAACCAGAAGAATATAAGAATTTTAATAGTTAAATCCACATGGGGTGGCCCATTGGTAATGTATTTTTCTAAATTGTTCCCAGTAGGCAGAATCTTTTTTAAAAGCCTTAAAATTATATATAAACTTTCTTTGTCTTATTTATTTTGTCTATAAACTGTTCTGTGAAATTTCTCTCAAAGTTTTAATAGAAGTGGAATCCCTAGCATTTTCATATTATCAACACATTTTTGAAAGATTAACTTATATTAGCCTGTATAGAGTGAGGAATGTGTAACTTTAAATAGACTAATGATATTTTTATATCTTTCCCAAATAATGAGACACAATATTTTTGTCCTTAAATTTTTTTTTGAAAAACAAAATAAAATAAACAGCAACAACAAACTGTGCTGCTACCTAAACTCAGACTCATACTGGATACTTCTGAGCCCTTTGTTTTTCTAAGAGATGAATAAATGAGAAAATAATGCTGCCATGCATCCAGCTTTTCGTTTTCACATTTCATATTTGAGGTGGCTGTCCACAGCTGCCTAGCCAATGGTGATTAAAGGCCATCATCTTTTTGGTAGTCTGCTCTTTCCAGCATATGTCCTGTGTGGGAATTATCATTGCAATCAATTGATGAACACTGGCTGATTTGAATTATATTGAATACTTTTGGACTCAACTTGTATAGGATGATTTTTGGAGATAAGGAGGAGGTTTTATTTTGGTAAATAATCTAAAGAGGTGCCCTTTAAATTTTGTGGGACCACATTAATGTGTTTAGTTAATTGTTGAAATTTCTTCCAACAGTCATGGTTTTTCTAGTATTGCATTATAATGATAAAATATTCTGTAATTGCCCAATAATTTGAATCTTGCTGTAGAGATAAGGAGACCATGTTTTGAATGCTCATTAGCTAATTAGACTCTAGTTAATAGTGGTCTTTTTTTCTGTTCAGATGAGAAAGATATATATATATGAAAATTTTCATCTTTTTAATTATTCTAGCAGGAACAAAATTATGAATGTATATTTTTTCAGAATGATTGATAGGAAGAACGACCAAGATAACAACAGTTCTATGATTGATATAAGTTACAAACAAGGCAAAGATGGAAGAAGTCATCTTGATGCTGTTCTTGACAAGCTGTATGTATGTGCCAGTGTGGAATTTCTGATGACTGTGGCAGATTTCTTTATCAAAGCTATGCCTCAGAGTCCAGAAAATATGGCAAAAGAAGTACAGATTCCACTGCGACAGACTTCTACAGCAAAACTCAAGATAGAAAAAGGTTAGCAGAGCTTCTCTGTCATAGATGACGGCTTGTATATTTTAACAAAAATTACAAGTAGGCAAAAAGAGAAGTGGAAACTAAGAATGTAAAATTATTCTTTAAATTTAAACATATTTTATAGAAAATTTTAGTAAGCATAGATTTATATGATTAGGAGCCAGGAAACTATTGCTCCCAACTCTGCATTACATTTCTTTACTTATTCAGAAGTAGAGTGAGCAAGTTAATCTGTGTCTGTGGTTCCCCTCCTTATAGAAGGGAACTCTTTTATTCAAAGAAAACATTTGGAAGAAGTATAACATATTAAAGAGCAATTGAACATATAAAAACAGAAGGTGGGGTATTGGAAGACAGCATGATGCCCCTGGACATCACCTTAGACTCCTTCAACTCACTGGAATGCTTGCAAATGTCTAGTCTGTGTACACTGAAGTCACTTCCTGCTGTATTAATCCTATACTCCAGCATTACCAATACATCAGTCATTTCTATGTTATGTTATAATTATCTGAGGTCAGGTATTTTTCTCTCTACTGTATAACTCAGTAAGATTAGAAAATTACCATTACTGGCAAAGTCAGAATTTTATTTTTTCATTTACCTTTAGTAAACAGTAATCATCTATACTAATAAAAGGGTAGTATGCTAATGAGACGGGTCGACCAGCCATCTTCCGGACATCCAACTTCCTTCCGGACAAAGCCATGGTGGTGGGGGCCAAGGCAGAGGCAGTTAGGGGCGATCAGGCTGGCAGGGGAGAGCAGTTAGGGGCGATCAGGCAGGCAGGTAGAGGCAGTTAGGGGCGATCAGGCAGGCAGGAAGGCAGGTGAGCGGTTAGAAGCCAGCATACCCAGATTGCGAGAGAGATGTCCGAACGCCTGTGGGATTGGGCCTAAACCGGCGATTGGACATCCCCCAAGGGGTCCCCTATTGGAGAGGGTGCAGGCTGGGCTGAGGGAACCCCCCCCCCCCGTGCACGAATTTTGTGCACCAGGCCACTAGTATCTAATATCTTTGTGTTCATGTGTACATTTAATACATTTATTCTATAGATTGTATGACCCTATGTACTTTATGGCAAAAAATCAATTAAATAGATATAATGGTCTGTCTATTTTATCATGATCTCTTATCCTCTTTGTGATATTTCCTTCTCCTATTTCCCCTCCTTGCCCCAGAAACATAACCAAATAATACACATTTATGTGTATATACGTGTACACACCTTAAGTCTGACATAAATAACTTCAAAGCAAGGATATCCCTGCTAGGTCAAAATAGTAATGGTCTTCTGATGACAGGGATCAGCTTCCATTATCTTGCTCAATTAGCATTTGTTAATGATCATTGATTATTAGTATGTATCAGTCATTTATTAATATTGTTAACTTCACCATATGCATTAAAGCAGGATATTAGAAACAACTTAGCATAACTAGATAGCATGTATTCAAGCAATAAGATTTACTTTACTACAACTTTTCTGGTTCCTATTATTGTTTCTTCAGATGACTCTGTGAGACCAAATATGACTTTAAAGGCCAGGGTCACAGATCCAGAAGTGGTATTTGTTGCCAACCTGACAAAGGCAGATGCTCCTGCTCTGACAGCCTCATTCCAGTGTGACCTCTCTCTATCAACATCCAAACTCGAACAGATGATGGAAGCTTCTGTGAGAGATCTTAAAGTGCTTGCTTGCCCTTTTCTCAGAGAAAAGAGAGGAAAAAACATTACTACAGTAAGAATTACCATCTATATATCCTATCTAATAATAGACAAACATGGTAATTGACCATACCTTCGCTACACCTCCCATTGGCTAATCAGTGTGATATGCAAATTAACCGCCAACAAAGATGGCAGCTAATTTGCATACTGCAGGCAGGGCGGGCCAGCACAAGCCGCCATCTGGGCCCCTGTGTGCCGTGTAAGCCCCGCCGCCAGCTGGGACCCCCGTGTGTGGCCCTGGGCGGTGGGGCTTGGCGGTGCGATCGGTCCGAGGAAGCCCTATTCTTGTACCCCAACCCCCTGAACGGCCCTGCCGAGTGTGCGACCCTGGGCCGCACCCCAAACCCCTGATTGGCCCTGCCGAGTGCACGACCCTGGGCCGCACCCCAACCCCCTGATCAGCCCTGCCCTGTGCGCCACCAGGGGCGGCACCCCAATCCCAGGATCGGCCCTGCCCTGTGTGCGACCGGGGGCGGTGTCCCAACCCCCTGATCGGCCCTGCCCTGTGTGCGACTGGGGACGGTGGGGCAGGCACCTAGGGATCGGGCCTGCCATCTGCCACCCAGGGAGCGGGCCTAAGCCAGCAGGTGGTTATCTCCCGAGGGGTCCCAGACTGTGAGAGGGCACAAGTGGGGCTGAGGGACATCCCCCCCACCACCAGTGCACAAATTTTTGTGCACCAGGCCTCTAGTATATATATAAAAGCCTAATATGCAAATTGTCCCCATGGGAGTTGGACCAGGAGACCGATCGCTCGCTATGACGTGCGCTGACCACTAGAGGGTAGCACGGAATGAAGGGAGGCCCCAGCTAGCAGTTGGCAGCCAGGAAAGGGAGATCCCGGCCGGTGGCCAGCAGCCGGGGAAGGGAGGCCCCAGTTGGCAGACAGCAGCTGGGGAAGGGAGGCCCCGGCCGGCAGCTGGAAGGCCCCAATCGGTCCTGATTGCCGGCCAGGCCTAGGGACCCTGCCCGTGCATGGATTTCGTGCACCAGGCCTCTAGTATATTATAAGCTTAGATTGAAGAATGCAGAAGAATGGCAGAAATGGTTGATTCATAGAATCCTAGAATGTGAGAATTCTACAGGACTTTAGAGATTATTTACTGACAAACTTGAGGTTTTACAGACAAGGATGTTAAATTCCAAAGATGTTAAATGATTTAGCCATGGCTGCTAGTGACAGAACTGGTACTACCTCCAGTCTGGTTTTCTTTTCATTATGTCATCTTTTAAACTGTACTTGAATTTTAGTACAAATCAATGTGCCTTTTCAGCTGTTTCTTTTTTCACCAAAGTATATCCAGTGAATGAGTACTAAAATCTTGAGGTTTATAACAAAAAAAGTCAGTTAGACTTATATGACCAAAAGATGTTGTGTTTTGCTGTATTAAAAGTTATAGTCAATTATATCAGTGGTTCTCAACCTTCTGGCCCTTTAAATACAGTTCCTCATGTTGTGACCCAACCATAAAATTATTTTCGTTGCTACTTCATAACTGTAATGTTGCTACTATTATGAATCATAATGTAAATATCTGATATGCAGGATGGTCTTAGGCAACCCCTGTGAAAGGGTCGTTCGACTGCCAAAGGGGTCGCGACCCACAGGTTGAGAACCACTGAATTATATTTTCACATTGTTGTTGAAAAATATTATTTTAGTTAAATAATTCATCATACTGATTTTTAATCTTAAATTAATAATTTTATGTTATGCGACCCATTTGTAGTGTTTTAAACTAAAAATTTCTGTAGGCAAAGTGAGTTTCATAAAGAAATGCAGTGCTAGGCTTAGTCTGTACTTTATCATGAAACATTCTTTAGTGCGATCATCTTCTTTTGATATGTCACAGAAAGCTCTGTTAATCACTCCATTAAATGCTCATCCTAATGTTTTGCAAGTTTATGTAGTACCAATTCCTCCATTCAATTCAGGTGCAAAGTTATTTTATTTATTTTGTTAATGATATATGAGAATATAGGCTTCATGGTTTTAATAAATCAAGATTTGAAATTTATTCTAATAAGGACCTTATTATATTCAAGACTGACCTTTTATTAAGCAATCTGGAAACTGATTATTTACTTACCATAGTCTTTTTTAAAGGTATTAACAGAACTATTTGTTGAAAGAAACAATTTCAAGTGATTTAGCGGTCATAAAAGTTATAATGACATAATTTCATTTCCTCTAGTACCTCTTTGCAAATGTCAGATCTTATCATCATCTTTAGCTCATTTTAATAGATACCTTAAAAGTAGATTTTACAGTGGGCATCACTTAAAAGATATTTAAGAAAAGGAAACATTTCAATTTCTAATAGTAAATGTACATCATTAGTTAAGAATTTGGCATAAAGAAATTGATCAGAACTCTTTTTTAAATTTAAATTCTTTAATGTAAGTTCTTTAACAATGTTCATAGACTTGCATTACTTTAGAAGAGCTCTCACAAGAGCTTCTCAGCTAATTTGCCTTTTTGCTTTTAGTAGTAGGCTGTAATTGAAAATGTCAAGTTAAGTAAGATGCTCTTCTGTGTTACATATATAACAGTTCTATTACTAAGAAAATGTGATTTTCATTTATTTGTCTCTAGGTCTTACAGCCCTGTTCTCTATTTATGGAAAAATGTGCATGGGTTTCAGGAAAACAAAATATAAATATTGTAGTTGGAGAATTTATAATTAAGGTTAGTGCCTATTATCTTATTTGGGTGAAAATTAATTATTTTTCTAACAATATCTTTTGATGTCTTGTAACTAGACCATTATGCTAGTCACATATTTGGTCATTAATAAATATCTCTAACATTAAAATACATTTTTTGCCCTGGCTGGATTGCTCAGTTGGTTGGAGCCTCATCCCATACATATACCAAAAGGTTATAGGTTGTATTCCCCTTCAGGACACATACCGAGATTTTGGGTTCGATCCCTGGTCAGGGCTTGTACAGGAATCACCTGATCAATGTATCTTTCACTCTTTCACTTCTTCTCTCTAAACATATCCTTAGGTGAGAATTTAAAAAAATTAAAAAATAAAATATATTTTTCTTTAATGCAATTATTTGTTTCTACTTTCTTTGAAAAAGAACTTTCAGATATCTACAAATGATCAGGATAGTTTTTATCAATTATATTTTATGTGCATGTTGGGGACATTGGGTTTGGAGAGAGAGCAGAGATGGGATGGTAAGAGAAGGGAAGAAAGGATAGAAAAATGAGGTTTTTATTTATTTGTAGTGGTTATTTTTAGGCTTTTTTTATATAATTTGATTGAATGCAATAATTATGTGATTAAGTGTTTTATTTGGCTTATGAAATATTTGTAATGACAGATGTATGCTAGAAATAAATTTTTAGTTTTTTAAAAAATATCTCTTACATTTAAAGCAGTGGAAAAGCAGTCTCTTTTCTCCATTGGCATTCATATTCTTTAAGTATGACTTCATGACCAGTTATAAAAGGAAGATATAGAATAATTTCCAACATCTATTTCTCTCTCTGCCCAAAGGACACAAAATTGAGGTGGCTAATACCAATTTTGCTAGTAACTTTACTATCTAGGTAAATAAGCAATAGCAATTAAACCAAGGCTCAAACAAAAGTCATTTGAATTACCATATAAATAACAATGCAGTTTTTTTAAATATTTTAAAATAATGGATCGTTTCGATTGTATTTTGTTAACAGATTTACTTTTTTAAAGGCTTAAAGTAGTAAATGAGGAGAAAACTGAATTTGCATGCACTTTGTCTACGGCACCCAGGGGGATTGTCTTTCCATTTCTGTATATATCAATTTATTTATTTAGTCAACAAACATTTTTTGAACTCTTACTATGTGCAAAAAATGTCCTGTATTTGGGCGTTGGGGATTCTTGGTCCCTGCCTTCAAAAAAGTTAATGACATGAGCGAGAAAGCAATAAATCAGTGACTCCAGCTTTCAGTGCTAGAGGCATGCACTAGGTGCTGTGGGAGCACAGTCAGGGGTCCTCTGACTCAGACCAGGACTTCTGGAAAGCTCTCTGCACGTGGGGCTACTTCAACTGAACTTTGAAAATCTGAGGGAGGTTAGATGGAGAGAGACAGGAGGGGTTATCCATACAGAACTGACAATATTCACAAAGGCAGAGGTGTGAAAAATCCTTTAAGGACTTAGAGATGTGCCCATATGGCTGGAGAGAATGGTGTGATGGAATTGTAGGATTGAGAGCACTAATTATAGGTGACATTAATAAGGTAATGAAAAAAAAAAAGAATTCAGTTGACAGGTAAGTTGGGAGCAGTGTATACTAGATCCTTCTTTTGGCAAATGAGTCATCTCTTTAGCATATTAAACAAGTAAGGGTTGTGAGAATGAACAATAAAAGAATCCATTTAACTTGTTTAACCCAGTATGGCTCAAACTTTGGGAAATCAGCCAATTGATTAGATCAGTGCTTTTCAGCCATTTTCATCTCATGGCACACAAACTAATTACTAAACGTCTGCAGCACATCAAAAAATATATTTTTTGCCAATCGGACAAAAAATAGGTATAACTTTGATTTATTCACACTGGATGGCTATTGTTGTATTGACTGTTGTCATTTTTTATTTGGCAATCTAAGGAAAAAGAGGTCAGTGCCCCTAACTAAACAGTCAGGCATTGCATGTTTTAAAAATTCTAACTGCACACCAGTTGAAAATCGCTGGATTAGATAGCTGGTCACAATGAACTTTGTGTCCTAAACCAAAGAGAGTTTGAATTTTATTCTGAAAGTTATGGGAAACTGTTGAAGATTTTAAGCATAGGAATGACATGTCCAGATTTGAGTTTTAGAAAAATCATGCTGGTGGAAGTGTGGAGTGTGGGCTGAGAGTGTGCTGACTGGATATAGAAGACATCATTGTAGAACTAAGGCTTAGTGATAGAAATGAACAGGTGGGCAGTGGCACTATTCAAAGATAGTAAGAGGTAAAATTTGCAAATCTTGGGGTAAGTGAAAGGGTATTATAGTGATTCTCTGGCTTCCTGTTTCAATAAGACAAATGAAAACCATGTATAAATCTTTTAAAAAATAGATTTTTATTCATTTCAGAGAAGGAGAGAGGGAGATAGAAACATCAATGATGAGAGAGAATCATTGATCAGCTGCCTCAAGCCTGCAACCCTGGGCATGTGCCCTGACCGGGAATTGAACCATGACCTCCTGGTTCATAGGTTGACACTTAACCACTGAGCAACACCGGCCGGGCACCATGTATAAATCTTGATAAGGATCACACACATTGGTTTAGTTAATGCAGCTGGTTGAAAATGAAAACTTCAATTACACTTCTGCATTTTTCTCGTTATATATCACTATTTTACTCTGAATTGATCAGTGTAACTAGGTTTTGACAATTGATGTATAACATTAGTTATTTAATTCCAGAGTAATCAGAGCAGAAATTATTGTTATGAGGTTAATTAACTTGACACATGATTTTGTGTGTGCTCTCTTATTTTCTTTAGTTAAGACTTTAGTATATTTAAATTTTTAATTAGTTACTTTTAAACTTCTGTATTTTGTATTAATTCTTCTCATCTGGGAAAGTTAATTCTAAATATTTTTCTGCTTTCTTTTTTAAAGATTTCACCCATAATTCTTAATACTGTGATGACAATCATGGCCGCTTTGTCTCCAAAGACAAAAGAAGATGAATTCAAAGATACATCTAAGGAAACAGGAAATCTTTGGGGTGTCAAATCTATTAGTGATTATAACTCTTGGTTCCTTGGTGTTGACATGGCAACAGAAATAACAGAAAATTTCAAAGGTGTTGAACAGCCATTGATAGAGGAAAATTGTGCTGTTGCTGTAGAGTCAGTTCAAGTTACCTTAGAATGTGGACTTGGTCATCAAACTGTACCTTTATTATTGGCGGAGTCAAAATTTTCAGGAAATATAAAAAATTGGACTTCCTTCATGGCTGCTTCTGCTGACATGACACTAGAGGTATGACCACATCATTTAGAATCTCCACAACCAACTTTTCAAAAGTACAATTACAAAACTAAGATGTGAGCATTTTTGGTTTGTGTATGGCCACAGCAAGTATATATATGAATTCTAATGTTTAATTTGTTGATGTATGGTATTATTTACTTTGTTATGATCTTTTAAAGATTCTTTTGCTAAATAATTTGTTTAAAAATTTTTCTGCTTTCTTTTTTTAAAGATTTAGAGTAAAGGAAATAGAGTAAAGGAAAATGCACCCTCTTTGTATATATTCTTTGTGTCTTTGTTAAAATGGCTTTTGACATATAACATTAATTACTTAATATTTTTTCCTTCTGATTATAGAAATACGAAGTTAAAGTTGAAAGATTCATTATAATTCTGTGCCTTTTCAGGTTCACTATTACAATGAAACCCATGCTGTTTGGGAGCCACTGATTGAGAGAGTGGAGGGAAAGAGACAATGGAATTTAAGGCTTGATGTAAGGAAAACATAAAATATCTTTGTGTAGAATGACACTGTATATATTTCTGTACATATTTTAATGCAATAATTCTCAAGATGTGGTCTAAGATCCTTGAGCCCTATTAGGGAGTCCAAAAAGGTCAAAACTCTTCATAGCAATATTCAGATGATGTCTTTCATTCTCTCATGAGCATACTATGGAGTTTTCCAGAGACTAAGCAATATTGCAACAGAATGAAGGCAGAGGCAGGAATGAGAATCCACCTGCTTCTCTTAGGGCAGACACTAAAGCAATTTGTCAGTGTCCCTCTTTTCACTATATAGCTTTATTATTTTTAAAATTAAAAACTATTTTTAATTGTTGAGAGTATTACAGATTTCCCCTATTTCCTCCCTTTGCCCCCTCCACCCAGCTTCTGCCAGCCTCCAGGCCTTCATCTATATAGTTATATTTATTTTCTATTAAAATATTATTCATGTTAACTTGTAATTGTAATTTTTAAATGAATATTTAAAATTTTCTGTTTTAGTTTCTACACTTGATCTTAGCCAAAAGACAGAGAGCCATAGCTTTAGTTTCTAATAGAGTACACATTGATAGATATAATCTACATAACATGAAGCTCTTTGGAATCCTCAATGATTTGAGAACTGCTATGCTAGTTCACAATTCTTTTGTGTTATCTCTGAATGGTGCTTCTTGAGAACACTTCAGATGCCTAGATATCAAAGTGCATTTTTCTAGATTAACAGGAACATGAACGATATACCCTTAACAAATTTCACAACACACCTTTCTGGCAGTCTGACTGAAGTGTGAGGCACTGAAATGGACTCAAGCAATTCTTATTTCATTATTTATTTATTTACATTTTAAATTATTTATTTACTAGAGGCCTGGTGCATGAAATTTGTGCACTGGGGGGGGGGTGGGGGGAGCTCAGCCTGGCCTGCACCCTCTTGCAGTTTGGGAGAGGCTCCTGCCACCGCCACTGAGCTCGCTAGCCGTGAGCCTGGCTTCTTACTTAGCAGTACTGCCCCCTGGTGGTCAGTGTGCATCATAGCGACCGGTTGTTCTGCCATTTGGTCAATTTGCATATTAGTCTTTTATTATATAGGATTTTTATTTTTTCCTTTTTATTGAATTTATTGGGATGACACTGGTTAGCAAAATTATACAGGTTTCAGGTGCACAGTTCCTCAACACATCATTTGTACACTGTATTATGTGTTCACCATCCCAAGTCTCCGTCTATCACCATTTATTCCCCCCATGCCCTCCTCCACCTTCCCCTCACCTTCTTCCCCAGCAATTACCACACTGTAGTCTGTGTTCATGATTATGTTTTTATTTTATTCTTTATTGAGTTTATTGAAGTGACATTGTTTAACAAAACCATACAGGTTTCAAGTTTACAATGCAGTAAAACATCACCTGCACACTGCTTTGTGCGCCCATCGCCCAACATAAAGACTCTTTCTGTCCCCAATTATCTCCCCTCTACCCTATTAAGCCTCCCCTCCCCCCATTCCTCTTTCCCTCTGGCTATCACCATACTGTTGTCTGTGTCTATGTGTGATGTTTATCTATTTGTCTGTCTGTCTATCTAGTGTTGGGGTTTTTTGCTTAATCCCTTCACCTTTTTATTCACCCGTCCTCCTAACCCTCCTCCCCTCTTACAGCTGTCAGTCTGTTCTACATATCTATGCTTCTGTTTCTGTTTCTATTGTTAAATTATTTTGTTTATTATATTTCAGATATAAGTGAGCTCATATAGTGTTTGTCATTCTCTGACTGGTTTATTTCACTTAGAATAATATTCTCCAGGTCCATCCATGCTGTTGCCAAATTTTATTAGCCAAGATCTGGAAACAGCCCAAGTGCCCATCAGTAGATGAGTGAATAAAAAAGCCATGGCACATTTACATGATGGAATACTAGTTGGCTGTAAAAAAGAAGGAAATCTTACCTTTTGCAACAGATTCTTATTTTAAAGACAAGAAGCCACTTAACCTGTGTCCTCGTTTCCTCTCAGTAAAGTAGAAGTAATATTTATGACCTACTTCTCACTGGAATAGTCAGGCTAACAAAGAATGTTTTACAAAGCTTTTGAAATGTTATTAGAGTAAAAGCTATGATAAAGTCTGATGGCTGGTTGAAAGCTTATCATATTACTTATTTATAGGTGTTACTGGTGAAACAATAGAAGGAATTCCCGATATTAACTCCAGCAAGGATCAGTTTAAACTTAAGGTTCATCTTAGATTGCTCATCAACAACCAGTTAGTCAGGCAACACTGGGTTATAGCTTGCTGTGGGGAGTGCACAAGAAACAAGTATTGTAGTTGACTTTGAGTGCTTTCATGGCATAGTTCTAAACACTTCTCCATGCCCTTGACTACACACTGAGAGAAAGAATGCTGATCTGAGCTAAATAAAAGTGAAGCACTGAATATTTTTGAAAATGAGACTAGGGGATTCTTAATATAAAGTGATTAGTTCAGGAGAATTTAACTCTATTGAGAATATTTTAATTTTATTATTAATCGACTAGTAACTTAAACTTGTTAATGTTATTTATCCTCACAGGTAAAGAAGAATCCAGTCCAGGATAAAAGTTTGATGCCCGGAGATGATTTTATTTTTCTTCCTGAGCCACAAACAGCAGTTCATATTTCTTCAGGAGATACAATGAATATAACAATATCCAAAAGTTGTCTCAATGTTTTCAATAATTTAGCAAAGGTATGTTTGGTTCTTGCTTGGAATATTTCAAATGGAATTAAAAAATTGAAACATGTATGGATTATTTTTGTTTGTAATCAAAAGTTGTTTCTAAAATGTGTAGTGATAGTATAATTTTTTTAAAAAATTTTCATCTTGCAAAATTTTTGTGATGTTGTGTTCCTTTTTCAGGGTTTTTCAGAAGGCACTGCTTCTACTTTTGACTACTCTTTAAAAGACAAGCCTCCTTTTACAATAAAAAATGCTTTAGGTGTTCCCACTAAGGTGCAGCCCAATCATAATCTCAGAGTAATGGGCTCCCCTGAGAAAAGTGATATTTATGATGTTCCTGCTGGTCAGAATTTGGAATTGGAATATGCCAGCAGGGAACCTTCGTGTCAAGGGAAACTATCTATATTGAGCCGCCAAGAAAGCTCCTTCTTCACCCTGACCTTTGGTATGCTATATTTATTTGTTTTATTTATATTTTATAACTTTATTTTTTATTGTTGACACTTACAGATCTCCCCATTCCCTGGCTTCCCTTCCCCCCCACACCCCAGCTTTGCCCACCTCCACTCAACCCCCACCCCCTCTTCCTTCAGGCCATCACCACACTGCTGTCTGTGCCCATGGGCTATGCATATATGTTCTTTGGGTAATCCCTTCACCTTCTTTCATCCAGTACCCCCCCCTCCCCCCACACACACACCCTTCTAAAAGCTGTCTGTCTGTTCCATCTATCCATGCCTCTGGTCTTTATTTTGTTCATCTGTTTATTTTGTTCACTAGATTCCACATATAAGTGAGATCGTATATTAAGGGCATCTTTGGAATGTTGGTGTGGGTTTATTTTTGACAAAATATGGAAAAAATATTTTGTTGAAGATGCCTTTGGAGATGACATTTCTAAAGGCTTGAAACAAATATTTGATAGACACTTGTCTCTTTTTTCTTCCTTTAAACTTGAGAAAATTAAACTTAATTAATTTAAGAATTACCTTAGAAACTAGATTAATTCTATGTTTTTAAACAGTACAGTATGTGATATGTTTCAATAAGGATAGGGAGTTCAATGAGGAGAGAAAAGTATATTCAGAAGTCCTAAAATATTCACAGTAATTATTACCATCACAAACAAAAGTTCCTATGTGGTTGAGGGGATATGGAACAAATTGGATTTTGTTACTTTTTTATTTTTATTTTTTAAAGAAACCATTTTACTGCCCAGCAATTAAAAGTATTCAAACATGTATTTTCTATATAATTTTATTTTAAGTTGATCAGTGTTAAATAAAATATTACTTTTCATCATTTGCTTCAATTCATGTCTTCTTGATCAATTCTTTGTTTTCCTTCCAAAATGTTGCATGCCACACCTGAGGCAATAAAGAATTTCTAAACACCACAATGTTACTTTATTTTAATATATTTAAAACCCCAAAAGAAATTATTTTGGGTCCTAAATATTATAATAGCTCATTTTCTTTCTTTGTTAGTCCCTATGTCTTAGGCAAGCATATTGTGTAGTTATTTATAGGCATGAAGGAGAACACTCGTCGTTACTTTTAGACACTGATAATTATTCTAAGAGAAATATAATTAAATTAATAACTTGGATGCTTCTCACGTATGCTTTGAATTAGTACCTCATGGATATACAGAAGTTGCAAAAGTCCCTATTGCCAGACCTGGTCGGCAGTTGTACAATGTACGGAATCCCAATGCCAGTCATTCTGATTCAGTCTTGGTACAAATTGATGCAACTGAAGGGAATAAAGTGATCACCCTTCGCTCTCCTCTTCAGGTAATGTATTAAACTGAACTGTGTCCCTTTAAGTATATCGATTAATATTAAATCATTTGGATGAATATAGGAATATAGTAAAACTTCATTAAGTTATTATTGATTATCTATATATATAAAAGGCTAATATGCAAAGTTTCCCCTCAGAATTTGACCAAGAGTTTGATTGCTCGCTATGACATGTGCTGACCACCAGGGGACAGCACGGAACAAAGAAAGGCTCCTGCCAGCAGTTGGAAGGCCCTGATTGCTGGCCAGGCCTAGGGACCCTACCCGTGCATGAATTTCATGTACCGGGCCTCTAGTTTAGAAATAAATAACAGATTGAACTAGCTACTATTTCCTACCCAATTTGCTTTTGTAATATTCTTTATTTTAAATGTCTGATCAAGACAAATTTGCTAATTTAAAGCCCATTTTTCTTTCCTCCTGGGCTTAATTTTAATGAAGCTTTTTGTCTATTCTTTAAAGATTCAGAACTGAGCAATTTTATATAATTTGTTTGTCAAATAGGGTAACATTTCATTCTGTTTGTATATCAGTTGGGATTGAATTTTTCAAGTATGTGTGAAGGAATATTGGAATGCTCTACCCAGATCCCTACCCCTAAATTTTAACATCTTACTCTATATGATTGTTTTCTTCTATACCTTTAAGGCTTTATCCATTTTTTCCTTTTCTGTGCATTATTGCAGATTTTAGTATGTGGTCAGCAAAAGAATGTCTTCCTACCTATAACATCAGATAAAAAGGAAATGATTTCAAATTTTGGCTATTGTTAGCTCTCAGTTTGCTATTAGTTCAAGCCTAAATCACATTGTAGTAAAGAAAAGAGAGTTGTACTACCTTTTTCTCATAATTCCTTTTCTATCCTTTTCAATATAATCATGTAGTGCATTGAGAAAAGGTTTTAATGGAAAAAGTATTATGCCTGAAATCTTCAGATTAATATGTATTTGAATGATAACATTATACACTAACAATAGACATCAGTATTGCCAGGCCTGCGTGGTTCAGTGGTTGAGTGTCAACCTATGAGCCAGGATGTCACAGTTTCATTTGCAGTCAGGGCACATGCCTGGGTTGCAGGCTCGATTCCTGGTAGGGAGCATGCAGGAAGTGACTGATCAATGATTGCCATCACTGATGTTTCTGTCTCTTTCTCTCCCTCTCCCTTCCTCTCTGAAATCAATAAAAAAACATTATACACTAACAATAGACATCAGTATTGCCAGGCCTGCGTGGTTCAGTGGTTGAGTGTCAACCTATGAGCCAGGATGTCACAGTTTCATTTGCAGTCAGGGCACATGCCTAGGTTGTAGGCTCGATTCCTGGTAGGAAGCATGCAGGAAGTGACTGATCAATGATTGTCATCATTGATGTTTCTGTCTCTTTCTCTCCCTCTCCCTTCCTCTCTGAAATCAATAAAAAATATATTAAAAAAATAAACATCAGCATGTAGTAGAGTATGGACTACCCTAATAATTTTTAACTGCCACTTAAACATCCTTTCATATATATAGCACTTAAGTGTTCTAAAAATTTTCAATTACCAATAAAAATGTCTTCTAATATTGGCCTTGAAACTTTATATGTAAAAATAATTGTGTGCAGTTCACATTTTTCTTTTGAACTTCTGCATCTTTTAAAACAGTGTTTGTCTTTTTTATCCAACAGATTAAAAACCATTTCTCTATTGCATTCATCATCTATAAATCTGTTAAAAATGTTAAGTTATTGGAGCGCATTGGAGTAGCAAGACCTGAAGAGGAGTTCCATGTTCCTTTAGATTCATATAGGTAGGTACTTTCTTGAATATATTAAGCTTTTAAAGGTTCATAATGTATATTTTTTTAAATCTAAGAATTGGGGACTTATATTTTAGAAAAGATGACCTTATAGTTTTATTATCTAAAGATCTGTAAAAGTAGCCTTTAGACATATATGGAGTTACAGAGATATACATTTATAGTATCATTGAATTTACCAGATGAAAATTTATTGTATATTTGATGTTTTAGAATCTTCTTAGACCTATTTTTATTAGATTGTCTTTTTATTTGAAATGACTTTTAAAAAATTATCATTGTGACCCTGGCCGGTATGCTCAGTGGTTAGAGTGTCGGCCAGGAGACGGTCACGTGTTTGATTCCTGGTCAAGGGCACACACCTGGGTTGGGGGTTTGCGCCCTGCCCTCAATCTGGGTTGCATGTGGGAGGCAACCAAGTGATGAGTCTCTGTCACATTGATGTTTCTCTCTCTCTATCTCTGTCTCTGTCTATCTCTATCTATCTCTCCCCTTTTTCCCTCCCTTCCACTCTCTCTAGAAATCAATGGAAAAAAATATATCCGGTGAGGATTTAAAAAAATTATTGTTTACAGAGTGTTTTTTCCCCCAGATCATTCCTCCATCTGTTAGCATTGTGACTGGGCAAGTTTCTTTAATCTTTCTTAGCTTTGGTTTTCTCACTTGTAAAAATAGGGATAATAGTGCTTACCTTGTAGAGTTAATAAGAAGATTTAACGAGATTCTTTTCTTACATTCTCAATAAAAACTTTTTTTCTCCACCCTGCTTTTTTTTCCTGTAGATGTCAATTATTTATTCAACCAGCTGGTGTCTTAGAGAATCAGTACAGAGAATCCACCACTTACATTTCCTGGAAGGAAGAACTTCACAGGAGCAGGGAAGTGAGATGCATGCTGCAGTGTCCATCAGTAGAAGTCAACTTCTTACCTCTCATCGTCAATACAGTTGCTCTGCCTGATGAGTTAAGCTATATCTGTACACACGGGGAAGACTGGGACCCAGCTTACATTATTCATCTGTACCCTACCCTCACTTTGCGGAATCTTCTCCCATATTCCCTAAAATATTTACTTGAGGTATGTTGCTTGCATTTTGTTTGATTTTTATTATTGCACGGAGTGAATTCTAGTTTTTTTTTTTTATAATATTTTTAGTTGAGGTTAGTGTTTTACTGAGCATATTTATAATGCATTAATAATATTAATAACAGCAAAAACTAGAATAGCATTATTTGGTGCCAGCCACCATGCTGTGTGTTGTAGATGTATTAATACATTATAACCTCCTGAAGTAGGTACTCTAATTAGACCCATTTTTCAGGTGAGGAAACTGAGTCACAGTGGGGGTGAGTGACAGGCCCAAGATCCTACAGCTAATAAATTGTAGAGCTGGAATTTGAACAGAGGCAGTTTGCCTCCTTGTTCCCTATCACCTAACTCTGCTGCATCCGTCATAAATTAAGAACCATAATAATCTATCTATTTTTATTTTTAAATTACAGTTGACATACAATATTTTATGTCATAAATTAGGAACCATAATAATCTATTTTTATAATTTTTTATTTTTAAATTACAGTTGACATACAATATTTTATTAGTTCTAGGTAAACAACATAGTGATTAGACATTTATTAAGTGATCGCCCCAATAAGTCTAATTCCTATCTGACACCATCCACAATTATTATAATAATATTGACTGTAATTAAGTAAAAATCTATTATCTGAAGGACAGAAAAAAGCCAGTGAGAAAATATTTTATCTTAATTCTAAAGTCAATTTTAAGGTTAATGTGATTATTTGTTCCCAGTTTCTGTTGAACTTAAAAATAATTACTGTCCGTGTTAAATAATTGGGAACATTTTCTAGTAATGAAGTATTATAAATATTTTTAAATTTCTGTATGTCACACATTTTAACATACACAAGTCTGGAAAGTGTTTGGAACCTAAATTATTTACTTTCTTTAATCTGACAATTAGCCAAACCTGATTTGTGAAGACTAAAATTAATTAAATGAACTAAATAGTATTTATACTAGAGAAGCCTTCAGTAAAAATGCCTAACTTATTATGTTGTTATTCATTTTAAAAAATCCTATCTTACTTAGATAGCTTGTCAGAATAGTTTAATATAACTTTTCTTTGTCTATTTATGTGGAAACTATTAGGCATAGTATGTAAATGGAGGATGAAGCTGAATCTCAGTCATTTAAATGGCTTATTTAATGACATAGCTTATAATGGACAACAGCCAGGGCTCCTAAATCCAGCCTATGATTCTTGTCAAAGATCTGACTTTTTTTTTAAACTTATGGCCAAAAGACATTTTCTGCCTTTGGTTATGATTTAGTGTTTTCTTTTTAGTCCTTAATGATTAGTGGATATTCATAATATATTACTTTATTGAGAACTTGTCAATTAATCTGGTAGGATACTTAGCATTTGTATCAAATACACATATTACTTTATTGAGAACTTGTCAATAAACTTGTTAATCTGGTAGGATACTTAGCATTTGTATCAAATACAATGTTGTTATTGCAGAAGTTTAAAAAATCACTAAGCAAAATCAGTCTTTGTTTGTTTTTAGGGAACAGCAGAAACTCATGAGCTAGCAGAAGGCAGTGCTGCTGATGTTCTACATTCAAGAATAAGTGGAGAAATAATGGAATTAGTTCTGGTGAAATATCAGGGCAAAAACTGGAGTGGACATTTCCGTATACGTGATACACTTCCGGAATTCTTTCTTGTGTGTTTTTCTTCTGACTCCACAGAAGTGATGACAGTCGACCTGTCAATACATGTCAGAAGAGTTGGCATTCGGATGGTGCTATCTGTCTTTAGTCCCTATTGGCTAATCAACAAGACTTCTCGGGTTCTCCAATATCGTTCAGAAGATATTCATGTGAAACATCCAGCTGATTTTAGGGATATTATTTTATTCTCTTTCAAGAAGAAGAACATTTTTAGTAAAAATAAGGTGTGTTTTTGTTGATATAACAAGTCAAAATAAGTTCCTATTTGGAAACTAGGGAGTCGTTAGCCCCTCCTAAAATCATGCTTAACCTGTTTGCTAAGTGCTGTTGATATGATTCAGGTCTCCAGACTTTTAAGGAATACATAGTGGGATGTTAGGAACCGACAACAGCAGTCTCCAAGGCTGAGTTACCCTTTTCTCAAGTGCCCCTAGAATTACTTCTGCTCTTGAAGTAGCATTGGGTAGAAAGCTTGATATTATGTAGTTTATCAGTGATGAAATGACATTTCAAAAGATAAACAGTTGAATTTGGTGTATGATACCTGAGCCCTTCTATGTATGAAGGACCAAGCCAGGCCTTTGAGAGAGAAACTAATGCCTACGCCTGGTCCTTTTTGTATGCTCTGGCCCCTTCTTTCTTTTCAGAGTCATATGTTGGTATTGCTCTCACCGCACACTTCCCAAGTACTTACCTCTAGGTCTTTGTGTATTCATCCTCTGCCTGGAATGCCTCTTCTATGATTTTCCTGTCTGCCTCATCTTTTCTGGTTATTTGCTTTTCATCCTTTGTCATTCTGCTCAGATCTGACATACGTGAAAGATTTTCTGACCTAGAGCGTGGTTCTCAAATTTCAGTGTGCATTAGAATCAACCCTAGAGGGCTTTTGAAATACTAGTAGATTGCTGGGTGATGCCCTCACAATTTGATTCAGTATGTCTGGGTGGGGCCTGATAATTGCATTTCCAATAAATTCCCAGGTGATGCTGATGGTGTTGGTCCAGGCACCACACTTTGAGAACCACTGTCTTAGCGTGCTGGTTAATTCTAATACATGGTATTATAATAACTGTTTATCTGTATGACCTTTGCTTGTCTCAGGTTTTGTAGTTGGGTGTGTGGAGCTTAATACAGGAACACAGGTCTCTTCTGTAAAACTCTCTAAATCCCATAGCCAGAATCAACTTTTTACCCTTTCACCTTGGTAGCATTTTGTACCTTTTGTATGGCTCTTAGCACATTGAGTTTTGCATCATAATTAAAATGTATTTCCTATCTCTCTGTTTAGTTGGAAGCTCATGAAGAAAGGAACAGTGTCCTATTGTCCATTTTGCTTATCACAATGCCTTTTATTTAATGTTGCTGGATAATGTTAAAAGTTCAACTCTGTGCTATAACTTTATTTCTTAGCTCTATATCCTAATTCTGACACTGGAAAATATTTTACATTTTAGTTCTTTTTAAAACAACAGAAGGTCTCATTGGTATAGATCTTTAAATTCAATATACTCATTGCATAGGTAAATGAGCAGGTCAGAACATTGCTTTTATTGTATTGACCCCCAGAGTTTTGTGGTTCTGATACCCATTTGCAGTATGGCTTTAATTACATTTTTCTGTGTCCCATGATACTAAATTTCTAGTGGTCTAGCAACTTTCCATCAAATAAAATTAATATAGTCTTTTAGTTTTTTTATATGATGGTATGTGTTCTCTGGTCTAGGTACAATTAAAAATTTCAACTAGTGCCTGGTCCAATGGCTTTTCATTGGATACAGTGGGAAGTTATGGATGTGTGAAGTGTCCTGCCAACAATATGGAATACCTGGTAAGATTCTGTTTCCTTATTTACCTTTGAATTTATTCATAACATAAGGAGGTGATGTAAGTCTATAAACTTTTTAATTCAGAATATTATATCTCTATAAATTTCTATGGCCACTTAATACCATAGCAAAACCAGAATTTGTTAAAGTTGAATCTATCCAAGTAAGCAACTTGGTAAGTATTCATCATATATTGGAATCCTCCTTTCATTCTGCTCCCTGCCAAGCATTTCTTAAATCTTTAATTTGACTGAAAATTTGAACAACCTGATGCTAGTTGACCTATTTAGTTCCACTTTGAATTTTCATCTTACTTTATTAACAGCAGAGATAATAAGTGCAGCAAAACTTGAGCCTCTACACTAATTATAAAACATCTTATGTTTGGAATGTTAAAAAGTAAAGAAAACAAATAAATTAAATATTTTATTACAAGTAATCATTAGTTAAATTGCCAGTTGATATTTCTTGAGTTGATTTTTGATGTAGCCAAACTAAAACACCAAAATTGTTCTTACTAGTGAGAAGATAATCATTAATGGAATATGGCTTTAGTAGTTACTTTATAGTAGGTACTTTAAGAAATCATATTTTTAAGTGTTTTAAGAAGTCTCTGTGTGAATGGTTTGTGTGTGTGTGTGTGTGTGTGTGTGTGTGTGTGTGTGTGTATTTCATAGAAGCTGTATAAAGTATTGGGAAATGATAAGCTTGTTTGTTTCCTTTCCACAGGTTGGTGTTAGCATCAAAATGAGTAGTTTTAATCTTACACGAATAGTTACTCTGACTCCCTTTTGTACCATTGCAAATAAGTCCTCATTAGAACTAGAAGTTGGTGAAATTGCATCTGATGGCTCCATGCCAACTAATAAGTGGAACTATATTGCTTCTTCAGAGGTAAAATTTTCCTTTAATATAACTGGCTCCTAAATGTACAAATAAATATAGACATATAAATAAGAGTTGTATCTACCTCTTTGTCATACTCACTTTGCTATCATATTTGTGTGTTAAAATATGACAGCCAACTTTGAAAGACTTTTCTTATGCAATGTAAGCATAGGTTAAAAAAAGAAACTTGTTGATGATATTTACCACTAGCCCAGTCTATGTGGTTAACACTAATTCTCTAGTTCTTCCTATATGTATAGAATTTGATATAAAGATAATGTAAATAAGTTTTATCTCAGTAGTTAAGATAATGTATTCTGTATTTAAGTAGCTTATAATCTTGTTGTAGGGCTTAAGACTCATAAATTAACACATGGGGGAAAAAAGATAGTATATACCAGGATATAGGTGGTTATAAATTTCTGAATAGGTGAGCTGGAAGACTCCTTGAAAATTTCCTATAATTCAACCCCTGTACTTTACAGAGAAAGACATTTAATCTCATACTTACCTAAGGTTAATAAGGTTATTGGAAGTTGAGGTCATTGTGGTATACATCAAAGGGGAAAGTTTCATAGAAGAGGTGACATTTGAACTAAACTTTGTAGGCTGGGAGTAAGATTTGAGGAAGTGAAGAGAATAAGGGTATGAGTAGGGGCGGGACAGGTGCAAAGACAAGAATTTGAATTTACCTGAGTTTTCAACCAAACCAGCTGACCTTAAGGATAGAGCCATTCTTCTATATATCTCAAAAAAAATTCTAAAATTATTTTAAAAATACTTAGTAAAAGTTTAAGAAGAAGGATTCTAAATATAATACCAACAGATTGAGAATGCTACGAGGCATGCACTCTCCAAGGCACTTACAATGATCTCCGCAGACTTGGCAACACATGCTCATTATCTTTTTATCTTTGATGTGGGTTTGGTGACAGTAGTATTTTTATTCAGAGATAGAATTCACTCAATATTCTCTAACAGAGAGACATTTTGTATTAGGAGCTAAAATCTCAGTTTTATAGATAAGAAAACAGGCTCAAAAGGTATATGATTTGATTCAGATCAAACAGCTGGGAAGATAATGTTAGTAGTACTCCCAGCAAGACCTATAGACTCTGCTCTGCCTTTAGATATCTTTCTGGTTTATTCTGGATAAGATAATCTGAGATAATTCACAGTGCATTAAGGAATTAAAGTAAGATATGCACAAAAAGTGTTATTAAGATTATAGTTTTTAAATATTTGAGATATTTGGGGCATTCTTAATCAGTAAGCTCTTCAGTTTCTCATATTGTAATCTATACTAATAAAAGCATAATATGCTAATTAGACCAGACAGCCAAACGACCTTCCGGATGTCATTCCAGACATCCTGGACAAAGCCGTGGTGGCGGGGGTGAGACAGAGGCGGTTAGGGGCGATCAGGCTGGCAGGGGAGCAGTTAGGGGCGATCAGGTCGGCAGGGGAGCAGTTAGGGGGTGATCAGGCAGGCAGGCAGAGGTGGTTAGGGGCAATCAGGCAGGCAGGCAGAGGGGTAGGGGCAATCAGGCAGGCAGGTGAGTGGTTAGGAGCCAGCGGTCCTGGATTGCAAGAGGGATGTCCGACTCCCTGCAGGATCGGGCCTAAACCGGCAGTCGGACATCCCCTGAAGGGTCCCGGTTTGGAGAGGGTGCAGGCCAGGCTGAGGTTCCCCCTGCTTCCTCCCCCACACCCCACACAAATTTTGTGCACCGGGCCTCTAGTCATTTCATAAAGATGTATAGACTAATATATCTGTAGTCTTCTGATGGAGTTTCTTTGATTTCATAAATAGTCGTATTATCAATCATTTTAATATGAGATGTAGAGGGAATATTTTAAGGAACTTAGTAATAATTGAAACAGGATCCTATTTAGAAGTGAAAACTTAATTAACCACTGTCATATTTATACCATGGAATTGTTTTAAGACTGATATTAACTTTTCTATTTTTAGTGTCTTCCATTTTGGCCTGAAAATTTGTCAGGCAAACTTTGTGTGAGAGTAGTAGGCTGTGAAGGATCCTCCAAACCATTCTTTTATAACCGACAGGATAATGGCACTCTATTGAGCTTAGAAGATCTGGTAGGTTTTCATGTTTTAAAGTAAAATATCTCCGATTTATAAAATTTGCTTTAAAATATTTTATTAAAACATGTTTTAAAATCTGCTTGTAATTATATGAAGGTACTACTGTATCAATATGTCATGCCACACATATATTTGTAAGAGATCAGAGCCAGTGTGCTTTTCATAAGAATTTAAGAAAAACTTTTTGTGTCTACATAGCTGATTGAAATTCTAAATGTAAGTGCATATTAAAGCATTACCTCAAACATACTTTTTCTCCCCTATAATAGAATGGGGGTATCTTGGTGGATGTAAACACTGCTGAACATTCAACGGTCATAACCTTCTCTGATTACCATGAAGGATCTGCACCTGCTCTGATAATAAACCATACACCCTGGGACACCCTCACATATAAACAGAGGTATGAACTAAAAGAGTTCATGGAAAATCGTATTTTCTTCTGACCCAAAATTCCTCTAAGAAACACTTGAGACTAAATATGTTCCACGTTCCGAATGTGTTCAGTTTAGAAAGGTAATATGGAACACATGCTGTTTAATACTAATACCATCAGCAGGTTTTGAGACAGTACTCTATAATCAAACACAATATTTCTGCAGCAAAATTTATGAATGTTTATACCAATTGGGATAAATAAAACTATTAATAGTCTCACATCATTTTTTTCAGATCAGGTTTTGCTGCCAAATGACTGTCAAAATCAAACTTATAGAAAAATCTGTGGACTTTTGGAGTTTTCTAAATTTCAGAAAAGGAATTGTGAATCTGTTTAAACATTATTCTTTTGTAATCTGATGATGCTTAGTGAACCTCTCCCTATAAATTTATATCCAGTTTTTTATTGATAGGGGTAGTAAAAGATTAAATGGGAGGACATTGAGTAGATAGTCTTGTTGACTATATAGTACACCCTGATGATACCATCTACACTAATAAAGAGAAACATGCAAATTGACCATCACTCCATCACTCTGCTACACCCACCAGCCAATCAGGAGCAAGTATGCAAATTAACACAGCTAAGATGGCCGCGGCCACGGAGCTGGAGTGAGCAGGAGGCTTGGGTTGCCCCCGGCGATGGAGGAAGCCAAGCTTTCCACCTGCCCTGGCTGGCCCTGGGCTCTGCTCAAGGCTACAAAGTTTTAATTATAGAAGATAAATAAATCCCAGATACCTGCTTCCAGCCCGCCCTGGTCTCCGCTCAAGGAGGCGCTGAAGAAAAAAAAAAAGAAAAGAAAACAAAGAGAGGCTGGGAGCTTGAGTCACAGGGGGGCGTGGCCAGCCTGAAAACGGCCATCAGCCCCTCACCCAGGCTGGCCAGGCACCCCTTCGGGACCCCACAACCCTGAAGGGGCTGTGGGCAGCCTGAAAATGGTCCTCAGCCCCTCACCCAGGCTGGCCACACCCCCATGGGGTGAGGGTCTCTGCTGGGGGGCTTGGCCAGCCTGCAAACAGCCATCAGCCCCACACCCAGGCTGGCCAGGCACCCCAGTGGGGACCCCCACGCTGAAGGGGATGTGGCCAGCCTGAAAACTGCCCTCAGCCCCTCACCCAGGCTGGTCAGGCACCCCAGTGGGGACCCCCACCCTGAAGGGGCTGTGGTCAGCCTGCAAACAGCCCTCAGCCCCTCACCCAGGCTGGCCAAACGACTGGGAATGACTGGTCACTATGACACACACTGACCACCACGGGGCAGACGCTCAATGCGGGAGATGCCCCCTGGTGATCAGTGTGCTCTCACAGGGGAGCTCTGCTCAGCCACAAGCCAGGCTGACGGCTGCCAGCACAGCAGTGGTGGCGGGAGCCTCTCCCGCCTTTTCAGCAGCATTAAGGATGTCCGACTGTAGCTTAGGCCTGCTCCCCACTGGCAAGTGGACATCCCCCGAGGGCTCCCGAGCTGCCAGAGGAATGTCTGACTGCCAGCTTAGGCCTGTTCCCCTGGGGAGCGGGCCTAAGCCAGCAGGTGGACATCCCCTGAGGGGTCCCAGACTGCGAGAGGGCACAGGCCGGGCTGAGGGACCCCCCCGAGTGCACAAATTTTTGTGCACCGGGCCTCTAGTTATATAATAATGGATGATACCATTTTATAATAATAGTTTTAAACCCTTATAGTATATAACATTATATATTTGCAAAGAATTATTATAAATCTGCAAGGCATTGCTTTATTATAAAGTAATTCTACCAATATAATTTTATAAAATATATATATGTTATAAAATATATATATATATATTATAATGCCTTACATATTTGTCTGTTCTTAACTCTCATGGCTTGAATGCACTGAGAGATTTAAAAATGCAGATTAAGATGGAAACCTAATTGTGTTACTTTTAATTTTTTTAGTTCTCGGAAAAGCTGTTTATATTATGTGGACCAATACTTTTTAAACTTTAATGATCAATTTCAAAATTTCCTGGAAATCTTGTGAAAATGCATATTCTGATTTCATAGGTTTTAGATGGGGTCCAGGATTTTGTATTTTCAGCAAGCCCAGTTAACGCTGATGCTGCTGGTCCACAGACCACACTTGGAATGGTGACAATATGGACCCAGTTATGTTTTTTCTGTGAATCATATTTCTTATGCATTTTATTTGGTTAAAAAGCTTACATTTAAGTACTGCTACTATTCACAGCTTTTTTTTTTTACAGGTGTGCTCTGACATACCAGTTTGTTTACCTTAATGAATTCTATTGGTGTGATCATCCTTGTATCAATTTAGAGAGTACACTGAAACCTTGGAAAGAGAAATATTCTGTTACCTCAAGCTTCAAAACCATTAGTTTACTGGGCTTTTTAGGCTATTTATTTTTAAGCAGATTTGTGTTTAATTATTAAAGGAAATTTTATAAGATTTCTGTGCCAGTTTCTATCTCAGGAAAACACAGTCTGGGTTTTTCAGGCCTATATTTTAATCTTCCATCGGTTGTGTTTCAGTGGGTTACAGGAAGAAGTGAAATTGCTGCCAAGACAAGCTCGACTTTTTGCCTGGGCAGACCCTACTGGTACCAGAAAACTTACATGGAGATATGCAGCAAATATTGGGCAACATGATCTATTAAAGGTATCATTTGATGTGAATGATGGCAAAGGAAGTAAACAAGCTAGCTTTACACAGTTATCTTTAGTTTTTGAACTAAAAATGAATTGGGAATAAATTACTTTTGGACTTTAGATTGCAAATAGTTCATACCAATATTTAATCTAAGATATGTCAAAATAATTCATTTACAATTTCAAAATAGGCCCGCTTCATCTTGTCTACGTAACGATCAGCAAAGCACTTTTTTATTTACCTGTTTTTAAAAGGAAGGAATTTTAAGGCTAAATGAAAAACAACTTTGTTTTGAACATACACATACCTCTGTTGGCTGAGAGATTTTTAGGCATGCTTTCCAATCAAGGCCATATTTTTTTTTAATTAAAGGAGTCATCCCACTCTGACCCCACCCCTTTCCCTCTGGCCATCATCAACACTCTTGGGTATGTCTACGTGCCATGCATATATGTTCGTTGGCTAATCCCTTCACCTTCTTTTATCCAGTCCCCTCCTCACCCGCCGCTGACAGCTGTCAGTCTGTTCCATGTATCCATGCCTCTGTTTCTAACAATTACAAAACTATTTCCATACTCTTGTTAACATCCTTTATTTATTTATTTTCCAAGAAAGCAAGAGATGAAAAGCACGTAGTAGGTACTTGTACTACCTGTTGAAATGAAATGTGGTTATATTTATGTTAAGCCCAGATGAAGAGGAATCATTATTTTAATCTCTGAAAACACTAATCAAGCATCATATTTTCAGGCTTTTCTTGGTGAACTTACTATAAATTGATCACCATATTTTGACTGTTTGACAGTGTGATGTATATAAATTTTTGCAGTGTTATAAAATTTTAAAACAAAAATAAACTAGGTTAGTTTTATCTGAGGCCTAATAAACGTCTGAACCATTCTGTTGTCCATGTTGGAGACAAGTAAGCATCTTATGGCATTGGTGTCATTGAAGGCTATTCTTGTTCCTGCTAAGTGCCTTTTGAGCACCAACTAGGTAATTCAAACTAAGGTATAAAAAAATTAAGCACTCTCAATCTTCATTATTGTTTGAAAAATCGGTGAGATGTTTTGAAATAGATTAGAAGTTTATTTTGGTGGTTAGAGTTTTCCAATTTATAGTCATGCTTTTTAAACTTTTATGAACTTTCTAGTTACTGTAGTTCAACTTTATGGAATAAAAACTATTCGTGGGTTTAATATAAAGTCTCTTTAACCCCCAGGATGAATGTGGACAGTTTCCATATGATGCAAACATTCAGATACACTGGGTGTCGTTCCTGGATGGGCGCCAGAGAGTTTTGCTTTTCACTGATGATGTTGCCTTGGTTTCCAAAGCACTGCAGGCAGAAGAAATGGAGCAGGCTGATCATGAAATAACCTTTTCTCTTCATAGTCTTGGGCTTTCCCTGGTTAACAATGAAAAGAAGCAAGAAGTTTCATATATTGGGATAACCAGGTACGGAAGAAGGAAGATAAGGCATCAGAAATCTTTAAAAGACATTGAGGTCATAATATCAAATTTGAGAGTAAATTTTTACCTGTTCTGAATTTTATATACTGTACATTCTTTCAGGAAAACTTTACAGAACATTTGTTTTCACTGCTAGATGGTTGAATACCACATAAGATAGAAAGAAGCCTAAGATAATATCTTTGCCCTTACAATACTCATCCTCAGTTGGTGGGGAAAAAAAGATTTGCTTCTTTCTTTGTTGTTTATATGTGCTTTTCTAAGTGAATTATAAAAACACAAAGAAATGCTACAAAGAAGTATGCACACATACAATGGAAATACAGAGTTAGAAGCAACTAATTCGTGTGGTAGAGGCTGAAGAAACTGGCAGGGGACAGGGGAAGCCAACCACATGGGTCAGATAAATTAGAAAAAGGTTCATAGAGGAGGCAGTATTTGACATGGGTATGTAATTGTTAGTGGATGATTATTTAGAACTTGTTAATAGTGATGGGACCAGTTTCTCTAGTTCTGCTTATACCTTTATAAGAATAATATTTGAATTTATTTATTTTGGTTTTTCTGATCACACTAACTTTGGTAAAGGACTCACTTTTTGGAGCATGATGGGTGGAATGGTGAACATGTGATCATATATAATCAGCATAGAATCTATTGATATTTATGTGTTTAGTGAAATAAAAAATTGAATAAACAAAGAAACCATGTATATAGGGCACTTTGTATAACACCTGACAGATTAAGCTTTGTTTAAATGCTATTACAATACCATTAATATAATATTAACATATTTATGTATATGTGAGTAATATATTCTCTTGGGTGTACATTTCAGTATTGTATAGTGTCTTTAAAGTTTTTAAATTTATTGATTGATTTTGTTTAGAGAACAAGGGAGAGAGAGAGGGAGGGAGAGAGAGAGAGAGAAGCATCAGTTTATTGTTTCACTTATTTATGCATTCCTTGGTTATTTCTTGTATGGGCGTGACCAGGGATCAAACCCACAACCAAGGTGTATGGGGATGATGCTCTAACCAACTGAGCTACCCAGCCAGGACTCAGTCTTGTATTGTGTTTTTATTATTATTATGTTTTACCCTAAAGTTTATTTATCAAATTTTATCAGTGGAGTCTTAGACCCGCTTTAAAATAAGGGCAGTTCATTGGCAAACCATATAAGTACAGAAACCTTTTTCAAGTGTATTGTGTTTTTAAACTAAATATGAAAATCATTTTAAAAACATATAAATCCATTTTTCTTTTCCCTCTTGTTCTTTGACATAATGTATTTATACTTTAATATTATATATGCTATTAGAATATATTGTCAGATTGGCCTTTATTTATAAGGTCATTTTAAAACTTCATCTAAAAGAACTAGAGTACCTTTTTTCTGACATATTGCACATTCAGTGAGGATGTGTACTGAGGAAAAAAAAGTAAGTCGATTACACAGTATTTTAAAATAGATTTAGTTTTTCGAGCAGTTTTAGGTTTATAAGAAAACTAGAGGCCTGGTGCACGAAATTCATGCACGGTGGCGGGGGGGCCCTCAGCCTGGCCTGCAACCTCTCCAATCCAGGACCCCTTGGGGGATGTCTGATGCCGGTTTAGGCTCGATCCCTATGGGACAGTTGGACATCCCTCTCACACTCCAGGACAGCTGGCTCATAACTGCTCACCTGACTGCCTGATCGCCCCTAACTGCCCTCCCTTGCCTGCCTGATCGCCCCTAACTGCTCCCCCCTGCTGGCCTGATCACTCCTAACCACCCCTGCCTCGGCCCCCGCCACCGTGGCTTTGTCCGGAAGGAAGGCAGGACAACCGGAAGATGTCTGGTCGATCCAGTCTAATTAGCATATTACCCTTTTATTAGTATAGATTGAGTGTAGAGTTCCCATATACCCCCAAGTTTTCCCTATTATTGATATCTAGAAATAGTGAGTACATTTGTTACTATTAATGAACTAATAATGATACATCATTATTTAAAGTCCCTTTTTTATGTTGTTTATGTTAGAGATGCTCTTTGTATTATAAATTGTATGGGTTTTGACAAATGTATAACATGTATCCACCATTACAGTATCATCTATACCAGAGGTTCTCAACCTGTGGGTTGCTACCCCTGTGAGGGTCAAATGACCCTTTCACAGGGGTCACCTAAGACCATCAGAAAACACATATATAATTACATATTGTTTTTGTGATTAATCACTATGCTTTAATTATGT
>NW_005355159.1:3471739-3486382 GCF_000412655.1 Myotis brandtii
TTGTGGGCGATCAGGCCGGCAGGCAGAGTGGTTAGGGGCTATCAGGCAGGCAGGCAGGTGAGCGGTTAGGGGCCAGAAGTCCCGGATTGCGAGGGGGATGTCCGACTGCTGGTTTAGGCCCTGTACGGAAATCCCCCCGAGGGGTAACAGATTGGAGAGGGTGCAGGCCGGGCTGAGGGACATTTCCTCCTATGTGCATGAATTTCATGCACCAGACCACTAGTCTTATATAGTAAAAGCCTAACATGCTAAGTGTCCAGTCATCCTGTTGGCCGTTCAACCAATCAAAGCGTAATATGTTAATGATATGCTAAGGCTGCTCAACCGCTCACTATGACGTGCACTGACCACCAGGGGCAGAGAGTCGACTGGTTGACCAGTCGCTGTGATGTGCACTGATCACCAGGAGGCAGATGCTCTGACTGGTAGGTTAGCCTGCTTGATCAGGACTGAGCGAGACGGGCTGGACATGCCCTAGAGCCCTCCCACGGTTCCTCCCCGGCTGGCCAGCCTCCCACATCCCTCCCTGGCCCTGATTGTGCACTGGTGGGGTCCCTCCTCCTGGCCTGCGCCCTCTCACAATCCAGGCTGTGCCCCCCTCCCCCAAGTGCTTGGATTTTGTGCACTGGGCCTCTAGCATAGAATAGTTTCATTACCCTAAAAGTCACCAGTGCTCTACCTGTTCATCCCTCCCTTTTTCCCCCTAAACCACTAATCTTTTTTACTGTCTATAAGTTTTCCAGAATGTCATGTCATTGGAATCATATGGTGTATAGCCTTTTCATACAGGCTTCTTTCGCCTAACAATGTCCTTTCAAGATTACTCATTTTTTATGGCTTGATAACTTTTATTTTTTGTACTGAATAGTATTCCATGTCTGGATGTACTATAGTGTATTTATCCATTCACTGACTGAAAGACAGTCCTGGTTGCTTGCAAGTTTTGACAGTTATGAGTAAAGTTTCTATAAACATTCACATGCAGGTTTTTGTGTGGATACTAAGTTTTCAACTCATTTGGGTAAATATAAAGGAGCATGATTGGTGGATCATATAGTTAAAGTATATTTAATTTTATAAGAAACTGCCAAATTGTCTTCTAAAGTGGCGACACTAATTTTGCATTCCCACTGAGAATGCAAAATGAATGAGATTTCCTGATGCTCCACATCCTTGCCGGCATTTGATGATGTCAGTGTTCCAGGTTCTGGCTATTCTAATAGGTGTGTAATGGCATCTCGTTGTTATTTTGATTTGCAATCCCCTAATTACATACGATGTTGATCATCTTTTCATATGCTTAATTACCATCTGAATATTTTCTTTTAGCCCTGTGCTAAAAGTATCCAATATATATTGACATTTCCAAACCAAGCATGTGTTACAATATACCCAACTCTCAGAAAAGCAATGGCCAGAAAAATGAGAAAATTTAAGACTAAATAACGACAGCAGCTTTTCTTTAGAAAAATAAAATGAGGTTATAACCAAAGTTAGTTTCTGAATGACTCATTTGTAAGTCAAGCATGGAAAGCCCTTTATCGTGGTGAGTTAATTGAACAATGTGATTGTAACAGCTGAAGAAATGTATCCAGAGAAAATAAACGTAGGACCATTAGTCTTTTGGTGAGAACAGTTGTTTGAAGAATTGAGGACATTCAGAGCATCAATAGTCAATTATAAAACAAGGCCAGTTATTTTGATAAGTCAACAGGTATTACCAATACTGCTCAGTTGTATACATATTTGAGAAGGCAGTGCTGAATTTGAAGTGACTAAAGAATTAGCCTCTATGAATAGTTAGCAAAGAAATAGGTGAAAATATTTTCAAACAAGACTTACTGTGGTGATCATTTCACAGTATATACAAATATTGAATAATTAGGTTGTAACCTGAAACTAATTTGTTTTATGTTAATTATACGTCACAAATTTAAACATAAAAATGTGTTTTTCTCATTATTAATAGACTTGTGTTTTTAAAAATTATACAAAATTGTTATTTTTCTGTTTTGAATTTCATCAATTAAAAAACTAGTGGAAGATTTCTTTTCCTTTCTCATTATTTAAGTTGCTACATAGTAACTTTAATGTTGTCTCAGCCACAGAGCCTAAAATATTTATTATATGGTCCTTATAAAAGTTTGCCAATTCTTTAATTGATTGATGTCAACTTGTGATAGAGAAACATTTCCCACTGCTTCTTTTCCTTATGTTACTTTATAATACAGGTATATTCTGGTATTTCAAAAATATCTCTTGTATAAATGTAATTTTCATAGAAGATTGATAGTTGCAATAATTTTGAGTTGAATGACAGTTCCACAAACTGAAATATGTGTTCCTAATTTAATTTTCTTTATGAATTATTTTAGTTCTGGTGTTGTTTGGGAGATGAAACCAAAACAGAAATGGAAGCCTTTTAGTCAAAAGCACATAATGTTACTGGAACAATCCTATAAGAAATATCAAGCAGCAAAACAACATGGCTGGATCAAACTAGACAATAATTTTGAGGTATGTCAGAATTTTTTGTTTTTGATTTTATGTATGTACTAGAGGCCCGGTGCACAAAAATCTGTGCACTGGCGGGGGAAGGGGGTGGGGGGAGGTGTCCCTCAGCCCCACTTGTGCCCTCTCACAGTCTGGGACCCCTCGGGAGATAACCACCTGCTGGCTTAGGCCCGCTCCCCGGGTGGCAGATGGCAGGCCTGATCCCTCGGTGTCTGCCCCGCCCCCCCGGGGCGCGCCCAGCCGTTTGTGGGCGTGGCCAGTGGCAGATCGCTGTGGTCCCGCCCGCCAGCCCTGGGTCGGGTCCCATAAGGGCCGCCTGCCACCAGGGTCGCAGATAGCAAGCCCGGATGGCAGCGGGGCAGGCGGGATGGCACTGTCCCGCCCTGCCTGCAGTATGCAAATTAGCCACCATCTTTTGTTGGCGTTAATTTGCATATTGCGCTGATTAGCCAATGGGAGGCGTAGCGAAGGTACAGTCAATTACCATGTTTGTCTATTATTAGGTAGGATTTTGTTGGTGATGGTGCTAATAAGTAAAATTTTACTATCCAAGTGAAAATGTGTGTGTGGAAGCTAATTTATTAGTAAATAAACTCATTTATTAGGATTAGCATAACTAATATTTATTAATATATTTTTATTAGTATATTTTTAATTAAAATACATTGTTATTAAATCATATGCTGTAGTACATTTTAATAATCTATTTACAAGACAGACAGTTTCACAGAATTAGTTTTGTTGTCAGATTATGGAGAAATTAAGATTGGTTGAAATATTTTTTTATTGGTATTGAATTATACCAATATGTATTGCCTAATAAAAACTTGTACAAAATTATATATTTTAATAATGGAAAACTTGCTCAATTAAATTAATTAAATGTGATGATATGTCCACAAAGGAGGGGAGATGTCCACAAAGGTGTACATAGGCCCTTCCAGTGTTGACTCTGAAAGTTAATTTGCTCCAAGAAGACCCCAGAATCTTGACTGCAATTTCTAGCTTGTTCTGATTCAGTCATACAGCTTTTTGTCTTTGTTATCTGATGGTTGAGTTTGCATTGGCTACCAGATATCCTCCCCATCCTTCCCCCTCCCCCATAAATGTCAGCCATGCGCAAATGAAAATAAATAACTGTACAATTAGTGTCAGTTATAAATAAGCTGTCAACTATTCATTGTTTAACTTTGTTAAAACAAAGTTTCAAAATTATCTAGGATTATCCATGACTATTGAAGATTTTTTAAAAAATATAAAGCATGAATTCCTTTAAGTACAGTTTATGTAATTGAAAAGTTCTCAGTTGTTTTCGTTTTCCTCATACCTTTAGTATAAAAGTGATGATTCTGTTTCAAACATCTCAACTGTATTTCACCTTAAGGTAGATATTTTGGTGAGGCAGAAATTAAGATATTTTTCCCTTTCAATTTGTGAGTAAATGAGTATTTAAAATGGGCCACAGTGCTAATTAATTCCTGCTCATCACAAACACATGTTCTTTTTTTCCCCCCCAGGTCAATTTTGATAAAACTCCAATGGAAATGCGCCTCCCTGTTCCGTGCCCTATAAAACGAGATTTTTTATCAGGAATTCAAATTGAATTTAAGCAGTCTCCCCACCAGAGAAGTTTGAGGGCCAGATTGTATTGGCTTCAGGTACCACTGTCATCCTCACTTCAGTACCTATACAGACTGTTCCTGACTTACGATGGTTCGAATCACAATTTCTGGACTTTATAATGGTGTGAAAGCAATAAGCATTCAGTAGAAACTGTACTTTGAATTTTGAGTTCTGATATTTCCCCACATTAGTGATATGCAGTATGATAGTCTGGTGATGCTGGGCAGAGGCAGCAAGCCACATCTCCCCGTCACGTGATCACAAGGGCAACAACTGATGCTCTGCAGGGTAGTATTAAATACATTTTTGACTTAAGATATTTATCGGTATGTAACCCCATAACCCCATCATAAGTGAAGGAGCGCCTGTATCTAATCACTTTGGGAGTCTTGGGGATTCTAGCATACATTGTAATTAATGTCTTTCTTTTCATTTGTATGTTTATTCTCCTTCTCTAAAATATCCTGTGGATTCAACATATTATTACCATCAAAGTCCAAAGATCTTGTCACGTTGAGACTATTTAATTTGACCAGTTAGCCTGCAAGAGTGGTTCCTTGAATTGAAATTGTTGTTTTTAAATACTCCTTTGAATTTTTCATGAGACCCCCAAATAGCATTTTCTTTTGTCATTCTACCTGGGCTATATTGGAGGTTGTTTGGGCAGCTGCTTTGCTTGTTCCCTTCTTCTTTCCTTTCCTCTCTCCCTCTCTCTTTTTTTTCCTTCCTTTTAACTGCTGGATATTATTTAGGACATTTTTATTCTTTTTCTTCTTTCTACCTATCATTGGATTTCATATCCAGTCTCCATTTACATTTTATTTAAACATAGTTAAAATCTCACATGATCCATAGGTACAAGTATTTCCATTAATGATGTACATGCTGTGTAATGTTAATGCAATGATGAGGATATTTACATATTCCTTCATATAAAAAAGCTTGCCCTTGCTGAGGTATATAAGAATTTTAGATTTAAGTGAAACTTCTAATAGTACCACATATACATACGGATCCTTAATTATGATGAAATTTGTGACATCTTCTATAGTATTGTCTCTGAAACGAAAAGTTTAAATTATTTGTAATCCTGCTGAGTTACTTTTCTTTTTTATCCCCCCAGGTTGATAATCAGTTACCAGGTACAATGTTCCCTGTTGTGTTTCATCCTGTGGCCCCTCCAAAATCTATTGCTTTGGATTCAGGTAAAAAACAAAAAAACAAAAATTAAGTTGAATATTACTCTGTGTCAGGCAAAAGTTATTTAGCTGGTTATATTCTCCTCTGTCAACCTGGAATAATAAATCCTCTTGTTTAATTTCCTTTTTGTTTTATATAAATAAGGAATTACATAAGGAAATGTGTTTTTGAATCTGAAAAAAAATTAAGTTGAGATATACTCTGTTTATAAAAGTTAAGTAAATATTATTTTTACCTAATAGAAAGCTTGATTGCCTCTTTCTTGTTTTATTTCTTCCCCGTAGAACCCAAACCTTTCATTGATGTGAGTGTCATCACAAGATTTAATGAGTACAGTAAAGTCTTACAGTTTAAGTAAGTACATTTTCCTTTATTTATCTAAAGGAATTTAAAAATGAGACTCTACTTTGAAAATAGTAAATTATTTTCTACCTGAACATATTAATCCACTTTTGGTCAAGTAATTTTCTATGTTGAAATAATTCCTTCAAATGCCTTCTCCACTTTGTTACTCTAATTAGTATATAAAATAGTTAGTGAAATATAAATGACATATGTATTTGTGAGATGTATTCTTTAAAGTAATCGCTGTGGACTCTAAAGAAAGGATAATGCATGCTATATCATCTCCTTGTATTTGTCTCTTCTGTAACATGATAAGTGTGGGAATTTGGGACTTTAAATGCTAAGTATCACCTTCAGTGAAATCTGTAATGAAAAAAAAATCTCAGTCTAAGTAAAGTAGACTTTGAGCTTGTTAACATGACACTTTTTAAGAGATAAAGGAATAAGTACTGTGGCTTTTGGCAAAAATTGAAGTTGAAACATTGAAAATTACTAGGTTTGATAGAAACCCTTTTCCATTAAAAAAAATGTTTTCCCTCAGGTATTTTATGGTCCTCATTCAGGAAATGGCCTTAAAAGTTGATCAGGGATTTCTGGGAGCTATAATTGCATTGTTTACCCCAGCAACTGACCCTGAAGCCGAAAGAAAACGGGTAACAATTTTTATTTCTTGGAAAAATTATAAAACTTGAAAAATTAAATCAGCCATTTTTTTGAAATAACTGTAGTAGAAGAAGAAAATTAAAATAGAAATTCTTGATTTATTTCTTTTTCAGACAAAGTTAATCCAGCAAGATATTGATGCCCTAAACACAGAATTAATGGAGACTTCAATGACCGATATGTCAGTTCTTAGTTTCTTTGAACATTTCCATATTTCTCCTGTTAAGGTTTGTTGTAATTATTATTTTGAAAATTTGGCAGAATTGTTGTAGAACTTTTAAAGGGGCTGTGTATAATCATGGGTTTTAATTTGTTGCATCAAATATTTGGTGGAATTTTGTTTGATAAGTTGAAATAATTAAGATAGTTCTCTGTAACATATGTATAACCATAATTCCCACAGAGAGACCACCAGAGCGTGCTTTCTAGTCTTGAATTAATAGCCCCTTTATTCAAGGAAGAAGCTGACAAAAGCATTTCTTAATTAAGCAAAGAAGTGCTCACCAACCTTTAATGTTTTGGTTGCACTTTGTAACTACTACCACTGCTTAAACAGAAAGCTATAATGGGTGCCCTGACCAGAATGTAAAAACGCTGAAGTTGCTATTATACTGTTGATGTGGTGTTTTTCACTCTTCCAACATCTGATTGTAACTAAGGGAGTAGAAAATTGGATACCTTTCACTTGCCTGATTTTGTACTTTATGAACCCATTTCCTTTTCTTCTTTTGTTGTTCTTTGTAGGTTTTATAGGAGAAGGTGACTGCTCAGGAAATTCACAAATGCTATCAACCATAATGCTGTAAACTTGTGTAATGGGGCAGATTAACAACTAAGTAACTCTAAAATATTGATGACCCATTACATTTTCAAAAACTGTTCACAGCACATTATTTTCGGTAGCATTCACCAATCCATTCAGCTAAGTGAGGGATTTATAAAATGGAATTATTTTAAATTGACGTATTAGTTTGGTGGTATCAAACATAACCAGTGTTAGGTTTAAAATTGATATTGTTTTATGTGGTAGTTTATATACAATTTCTTTTGCATTAAGCGGAAATAAGTTATTTCTGAGATTGAATAATACCTTCAAGAAATATTTATTGAATGGCCACGATCAAAGTTTCTGTGGGAGGTATAAAGTGACTTCATGGAGTTTATAATCCAAGGCAGTGATGGCGAACCTCTGACACGCGTGTCAGAGGTGACACGCGAACTCATTTTTTTGGTTGATTTTTCTTTGTTAAATGGCATTTAAATATATAAAATAAATATCAAAAATATAAGTCTTTGTTTTACTATGGTTGCAAATATCAAAAAATTTCTATATGTGACACGGCACCAGAGTTAAGTTAGGGTTTTTCAAAATGCTGACACGCCGAACTCAAAAGGTTCGCCATCACTGATCTAGGGAGTATTCAGGTTTTTAGGCACACTGGGAATTGTGCCATGAAGTTGAATAATTAAGGTTATGAACTATAGTTACTTTCTTATCCCATGGTGACTTTGCCCTAGAGAAAGGCTGGATCTCTATCCATCTAAGCTTACCTTTCCTGGATCCCAACACTCTCTTGACTCTGCAGATGGGCAAAAGTCCACATCTAAGAAAAAAACCAACAACCAGGCTTTCCTGGCCTTACCCTAAGTCTGTTCTATTGAACTCTATCTGGGTTAGGTGGAATGCCTAGGGAATGGCAGAATGAGAAAGGAGAATCATCTGTTCTGTTTACACAGGTCACAATTTGACCTTGTTTTCTGGCACTGTTGCACTAATGATACAGCACACAGTAGAATAAGCTAAATGGGAATGTGAAAGTCTCATGTTTCAGTACTGAGGTGAAGGGGCAAGTGGAAGCTGAATACATTATTATTACACTTTTAAAAACTTATTTAGCAACTTGCTAATGGTTGCCATAATGGTCACTTATTGTTACTTGTTATTATTTTTACTTGTAATTGTAACAATTGTTATAGTTAATTGTTGCCATAAGTTATTTACCTAATTGGATGAAAATAATTGATTATCCATTTTGACTGGTAGCTTACTTGTGCGCCATTTGACATTTTTCGTCCTAAAATGATTATGCTATTTTTTTAAACGTTATTTTGGGCCCTCCATATAAACACAATCACATTTATACACTTCGAATAAAATTGTAGCTCTAAATTTGGAGCAGACTAATTTATATTTCACAAAATATGAGAATCAGGTAAGAATGAGTTATTCTGTGATAATTATATACTGAGTAACAAATAATGGCTTTCTTTAGGACCCTAGTGAAAGATACAACATTTGTTTGTATCTAAAATATCTGTATGTATATTTTTTTGTTTTGTTTTTACCTTCTATTTATTGAGTATTATTTTTCTTCTAGTTACATTTGAGTCTGTCTTTGGGTTCTGGAGGTGAAGAATCAGACAAAGAAAAACAAGAAATGATTGCAATTCATTCCATCAATTTGCTATTGAAAAGCATAGGTGCTACTTTGACTGATGTGGATGATCTTATATTTAAGTAAGATTTATGTTAAAGTACATTGGGAGACTTTTGTACCAAGGTTATCTTTCTGGATATTAATTTCCTTCATTTTTGCTAGAATGTTAGCTTAGAAAAATGATAAGTCTTACTACTTAAACTTGAAGAGTTTGGTTCCTTTCTAGTTATTCTCTTTTGGTATGCTTATTTTACTCACAAAGATAAGGTAAAGAATCTTGTGTTTTCTTAAGTTATTAATATCTTGATAATACACTAATGTAGATTAAAATTGAATTATTTTAGTAGTTTATATATTGACCATTTTTTAAAACAATTATATTTAGAAATATGTAGCTACAGGGTAAGATTTCAGTATAATCATAAGGCAAATTATAGATTATAACTCTTTGCTGCATCTAATAGTATAATACTTAATGTGTGCCAGAAACATATATATTCAAGGAATGTTTATCGAATTGAATATTCATCTATAGGATTAGAACAAGTAGTTACCTTGGAGAAAAAGACATATATCACTTTCACCTCAATTGTACACTATTAAATTTCGTGGACTCAAAGAATTAAAGATAAAGTTCAAGTTGAAAAGACTAAGAAAAAATAGAAGTTAATTGCTATCAGGTCTCTGAATAAAGTAAGTCTACGTTTAAAAGTAAAGGAAACACTTTATAACAAAATCAAGAAATTTTAAAAAAATAATTGAGAAAATATGACAAATATGACACAAAGGATTAAGAATCTTCCTATTTAACATTCATGAGAAAAAGCTAAAGATTCCAATGCCACATTGCCAGAGACAGTAAGAGATAACTCATAAAAGGGAAGGTACAGTGGCTGATAGAGATCTGAAATATTACATTTTATTATTTATCAAAGAATATATGAAAGTTATAGCAAATTATCAAAAGATTTCAAAATATGAGCAATTCTAGTACAAAAAGGGGGTGAGCCTGAGAAAAGGGTACCTTTGAAAAAACCTGTATGAATGGAAAGTGATATATATCAAGAGTCTTAAATGTTTTTAGTCTTTCACTCAGTAATTATTTTGGGGAGAATTCCATAAAAATATCTTTAAATTTAACCAAAGAGTTATATTCAAAATTTGGAAATGCATGAGAGGAAGAATTGTTATGATACTTTACACAAAAGTGTTACATAGAATTTTGAATAACAGAGATAAATATTTATTCGCAACTAGAGATCTGGTGCATGAAATTCAGGCATGGGTAGGGTCTCTAGGCCTGGCCAGTGATCAGGGCCAATCAGGGCCTTCCTTCCCGAGGCTGCCGGCTGCTGGCCAGGGCCGTCCTTTGTTCCACGCTGCCCCCGGTGGTCACCACATGTCATAGCGAGCGGTCGAACTCCCAGTTGGTTAAAATCCCGAGGGGACAATTTACATATTAGCCTTTTATTATATAGGATGTTAAGTGTAAAACTGCATACAGAATTTAAACATTTTAAAATTGTATAGAAGAGAAAAGAAGGGATTCAAAAGTGGTAATCACGGAAAGAAAAATTTAAAAATCCACTGTACGGGGGGATTATGGTTGACTTTTTTAAACCTTTTTATTTTTTTATGAAAGACTTGTATGAGAATGTACTATTTAAATAATAAATTTGTTACCATAATGTCAAGATCTCAAACGTATATGTGGCAGATGTACAGATCTAATTGTAAAAGAATTAGCAATAATTAATCATTGAAATTTTAATTATCTTACTTTCAGAATATAATCTTAATACCTTTGAATCTTTCTTCTCCCAGACTTGCTTATTATGAAATTCGATATCAGTTTTATAAAAGAGATCAGCTCATGTGGAGTGTTGTTAGACATTACAGTGAACAGGTAATTTCTTATCATAATATCTCATAAGGAATATTCTTCATAAAATGTCAAAAGAAAACATTTGTATGTGATTGTGTGGTATTCAGTAATGTTTACCTAATTTATCCCAATTTGCAATCTTATTACTTAGTAGCTTCTTGAATGATTAATTTCTATTTCTTTTAGTTCTTTCCCCCTCTATATACCTATTTAAAAGTTTCTTCTGGTGCCCTTTTCCCTTTGCAATTATATATTTATTCACTTTGGGAAAGAATAATGACTTAGGAATCATTACACTTTATTTTTTTCAGTGACTGCAGTTTCTAAGTATATTCTAGTAGAATTGCAAGAGGAATTCTAAGCCAGGTTCCTCCTCATGACTCAGTTACTCTGTGGTTCAGTTTGACTACTCAGAATTAGTAGTTGTTTCAGGGCACAAGAGCACCCTTGCTTACTGTGGTACTCCAAGGTACCATTCTCCTGCCTTCATCTGTTGGAAGGTGCTTTCTCCTGTGGTGTGTAGAGACATTCTGGTTATTAAATGTTCACATAAGCATAGATTTTTATTTGTTTTTCTTTTGGTTGTTATTCCCTATTTAGTTTCATAGTAATAGTGATGATAATAATATTAAAATTAAGGAACAATTACTGAATTATATATTCACTTAATGTGCATACTCAGTCATGCAAGGTCAGTATAATACACCTCCCATTTTACAGATGAGAAGACTGAGGCCTAGAGACTCAGTGCCTTGTCTAAAGTTATATAACTGCTAAATGGCAGACTGTGCCTCAATCCTAGTTCCATCTAATTTGAAAGCCCCATGTAAAGTACTAGCATACTGCCTGCCACATTGTGAAATATTAATTAGTGAACATCTAGTGAACATAGTACTGGTTATTCTGCATTGCTTTCATTTAACAACCTAATTTAACCAGTACTCCCTCTTTTTCCTGTCATATCATAATGTTGTCTCTTCCAATAGTTGTAAAGGACTTAAATTCCTTTTTTTTTTTTTTTTTTTTTTTTTTAGTTCTTGAAACAGATGTATGTCCTTGTATTAGGCTTGGATGTGCTTGGAAACCCATTTGGATTACTTAGAGGTCTGTCTGAAGGAGTTGAAGCTTTGTTCTATGAACCCTTCCAGGTATTGGTCTTTTATTTATTTTAAGTATAGCTATAGGACAGTGGTCGGCAAACTCATTAGTCAACAGAGCCAAATATCAACAGTACAACAATTGAAATTTTTTTTGAGAGCCAAATTTTTTAAACTTAAACTATATAGGTTACATTGTTATTAACTTAATTAGGGTACTCCTAAGGCTTAGGAAGAGCCACACTCAAGGGGCCAAAGAGCCGCATGTGGCTCGCGAGCCGCAGTTTGCCTACTACTGCTATAGGAAAATGGATGTTCTCTTTTATTAATGACAAATAATTTGTATTTTAACTGTATTTGGGAATTGAATAATATTCAGATTACAAACATACAACAGAAAGCAACAAACTAACAAAAACTCATAGGTACAATATTGTGGTTACCAGAGGGAAAGGAGGGAGGACGGAGTTAGAAAAGGGTAAAATGAGTCAAATGGTGACAGAAGGAGACTTAACTTTGGTGGTGAACACACAATAATGTAGTATACAGATGATTTATTATAGAATTGAACTCTTGAAACTTTTAGACTCATTAACCAGTGTCACCCAATTAATTTAATAAAATGTAAATATATATATCAATATTCTATTTTTTTATTTAAAATTACTTGAGATGACATTAAAAGATTGTTTTAGAATTAATTGAGCACTTCTGTTGTCTGGGCAATAAAGCATGCCCACATTTTCCAGGATTTAATTGTACTTGTAAGGAAGAATGCTACAGAGATTAAGACCATTTCAAGGCTGTTTCACCACTATGGAAGGAACTAATGGGGCATTAAAAGCTGACTTAGTTTTATATTCAGGTTTTGCTCTAACCTGTTCTCCTCCATTTAAAGGATCCAGGAGCCCAAAGTAGTGAAGGTTTCAGAAGGACAAAGCAGAGAGAATAAATGGGAGCACAAGGAAGCCAATACTGTGTGGGCTCAGTCTTGTTACCAGTGGGGCTTGTTTAGCATTCTTTTTTTTAAAAATGTAGAAAATAACATTTATTTTTTCCCCTTTATTGATTAAGATATTACAAATTAAATGTAGGAAATAACATTTACTTTTTTCCCCTTTATTGATTAAATATTACAAATGTGTCCTTATCCCCCCTAATGTCCTCTCATCCCCTCAATCCTGCCCTCAACCTCACCCCTGTTGTCCACATCCATCGCTTATGCTTATATGCATGCATACAAGTCCTTTGATTGATCTCTCCCCCTCACCTCCACCCTCCCCTACCTTCCCTTTGAGTTTTGAGCATCTGATCGATGCTTCTCTGTCTCTACATCTGTTTTTGTTCATCGGTTTATGTTGTTCATTATAATCCACAAATGAGTGAGAGCATGTGATATTTATCTTTCTCTGACTGACTTACTTCACTTAGCATAATGCTCTCCAGTTCCGTCCATGCTGTTGCAAATGGTAGGAGTTCCTTCCTTTTTACAGCAGCGTAGTATTCCATTGTGTAGATGTACCAAAAAAAAACAACACCTTTGTTTAGCATTCTGATGGAACTTGGTGCTGAGAGGGCAGCTTCCGATTGTGACTGAGCCCAGGGGTTTACTCCTATTCAATTTTTGTCATCTTAGAGGGTATGTTGAGATCAGGTGGGTTGAAAGTGTCTTCAAAAATAATAGGTGTTCCATCAATATTTGGGTTTGAGGGCAAAAGCTGTGTCATCACATGTTATGGCTCGTTATAGATTCTGTATCTTCATGGAAACCCTGAAATACTAGATTAACGGTCTTAAAGTTATTCTATTTTAAATAGCAATTTTTTGTTTCTTATTTTTGGCCAGGGTGCTGTACAAGGCCCTGAAGAATTTGCTGAGGGGTTAGTGATTGGGGTAAGAAGTCTCTTTGGACACACAGTAGGTATGTACCACATACTTATGTATATATATGTTTTATTATAATAACTAGTGACCCGGTGCACGGATTCATGCACATTGAAAGGAAATTAATTAGAAGGTGGCTGGCAGTGTGGGACTGGGCGAGATGGGCTGGACATGCCCTGGAACCAACCTCCCTCGGTCCCTCCCCGGCCTGCCACACCTGGGGTGGCGCTGTGGCTCGGGGGCATCTGCGGAGTGAGCGAGGACCCTCTGGCAAGTGGGGTCCCTTGGCCTGGCCTGTGAGGATTGGGCTGAAACCAGCTCTCCGACATCCCCCGAGGCATCCCGGAGTGCGAGAGGGCACTCTGCAAAGTTGCTCTCGTACAGGGTATGGAATGCAAATGCAAGTGTGTAGTAAACTAGATTCGGGGCCGACAGTGTCCCAGCAACAACATAACCCAGGGCCGAAGGTGGAATCACACGGCCCCGTGAGGAATCGGGCTCCCTCCTCTCTGGTTTCGGGATGGGTCACCTGAGAACCACCACTGCCAAGTCACCACAGCTCAGCAGCTCCTGCATTGAGCGTCTGCCTCCTGGTGGTCAGTACACGTCATAGCGACCAGTCAGACGGTCGGACCCTTAGCATATTAGCCTTTTATATATCTACTAGAGGCCCGGTGCACAAAAATTTGTGCACTCGGGGGGCGGGGGGAGGGGGGTCCCCCAGCCCGGCCCTGGGACCCCTCGGGAGATAACGACCTGCTGGCTTAGGCCTGCTCCCGGGTGGCAGAGGGCAGGCCCAATCCCTAAGTGCAGCCCCTGGTCAGGCTCAGAGCAGGGCCGATTGGGGAGTTGGGGCGCCGCCCCGTCATGCACAGAGCAGGGCAGATCGGGAGGTTGCGATGCTACCCTCAGTCATGCTCAGGGTAGGGCCGATTGGGGGGTTGGGGCCCCGCCCCCTGTCACACTCAAGGCAGGGTCGATGGGGAGGTTGCAG
>NW_005355159.1:3487454-3499308 GCF_000412655.1 Myotis brandtii
GGGGAACGTTGGAGTCTGCAGCAAGCAAGCCTCCCTGCTCGCTTCAGTGCCTGGCTGCCGGCCGCCATCTTGGCTGACAGTTAATTTGCATATACTCACTGATTAGCCAATGAAAAGGGTAGCGGTTGTATGCTAATTACCATGTTTCTCTTTTATTAGTGTAGATAATAATAAAAGCATAATATGCTAATTAGACCGGACAGCCAAAGGACCTCCAGACATCCTTCCAGACGAAGCCACAGTGGCGGGGGCCGAGGCAGAGGTGGTTAGGGGCGATTAGTCAGGCAGGCGAGCAATTGGGGGCGATCAGGCAGGTAGGTAGAGGTGTTTAGGGGTGATCAGGCAGGCAGGCAGAATGGTTAGGGGTGATCAGGCAGGCAAGGAGGTTAGGGGGGATCAGGCAGGCAGGCAGGCGAGCAGTTAGGAGCCAGTGGTCCTGGATTGCGAGAGGGATGTCCAACGGGATTGGGCCTAAACCGGCAGTTGGACATCCCCTGAGGGGTCCCAGATTGCAAGAGGGTGCAGGCCGGGCTGAGGGACACCCCCTCCCCCCCTGCATGAATTTTGTGCCCCGGGCCTCTAGTATAGATTATAAAATTCATTGTTTATGAAAAACAAATTATTGTATTTTATAAAAAGATGATTTTTCTAATCCTTTTAAAAGATGTGTTCTCTTGTTCTTAAATGGAAAGTAATTTAACACTGATTTGCTGGATTTTTTTATGTCTTTGTAGTATAGAATCCATGTACTTTAAATAGTTTTATTCCTCTTCTTGGTAAATGGGAAACACAAAAAATAAATGTTTGCATTTTTATGTATGAGACAGAATTTTAAGCAATGGTTAGTTTAAGCAGTCGCGTGCTATGTACAGTGGTAATGCTTGTTAAAGAAACAATGCAGATTACTTCTTTGGGCCTTTTGATAGGTGGTGCAGCAGGAGTTGTATCTCGAATCACCGGTTCTGTTGGAAAAGGTTTGGCAGCAATTACATTGGACAAGGAATATCAGCAAAAAAGAAGAGAAGAGATGGGTCGACAACCTAAAGATTTTGGAGACAGCTTGGCCAGAGGAGGAAAGGGCTTCCTGCGTGTAAGTCTAACGCTGAATCCTCAAGAAGCCCTCGACTTTATGTACACTTTAGATATGTACTCTTGGAATACTGCCTGAGAGCCGATGTCTGTTAGAGTGGCAGTAGTGATACATTGTGAACTTTTCTGTTTCCTTTTTGCTTTCCTCCTCCATTATCATCATCAGATCTATCCCCGAAATTGCAGACTTAGTTTGGCACTTGGGTTGGAGTGAAAACTCCATAATGATGGCAGGTTAGCACTGGTGTGGAAGGGAAGGAATATATAAGCAGAGAAATATGGCAAATGATGATACCTGGGGGGAGGAGGAGTTTAGGTCATCATTAATGGACCATTCTGTGGAAGGGAGGTGTAGAAGTTGTGTATAAACCAGAAACTGCCATTCACTACTTCTCAGTACTTCAAAAATTATACCAGAGGCATGGATACCTGGAACAGACTGACAGACCTCAGAGGGGAGATAGGTGGCGGGGAGGGGGACTGGAAGAGATTAGTCAAGGAACATATATGTACAGCCCATGGACAGAGACAACAATGTGGTGAAGGCTTGGGGGTCAGGGGGTGGCAGGGTCTGAAGGGGATAAAGGGAGGGGAATAGGGGGCATCTGTAATAGTGTCAACAGCAATAACAACAAACGCATTCCCCCCAAAAACCATTCTCTCACACATACACACACACACACACACACACGTGGTGGGGAGTTAATGTCTAAATGGTAAGTTAAATATTAAAAAAAAACTTTTAGGGCAAACATTACAATAAATTTTGTGACTATAGCACAATAATGAATATAAATCTAATTCATAATATACTTAGAGTTAAGCAGGTAGGCCATTATTGGATAGAGGGGTTAATCACATTTTCAAACAAAGAAACAAAAAATTATGCAGGTAATATATGAATATGGTTTAATTATGGATTACATATGAACATTCTCCTTATAAGTAATTATGAAAACATAACTTTTCCTTTTATATTTAATAAGTAATGAAATCATTATAGGTAAGCTCTAAGTACTCTTTGGTCATCCCTCACCTCTTTGCAGGGGTATCTAATCTTTTCAATAGGGTGTATTCCCTTAGTTCTTTTTCTATATGTTTATATAACATGCAGGTAGTTTTAATTAATGCCACTACTTGACAATTATTAGGAATGTATAAATATATTACTATTTTAATTTTGGAAATTTCAGGAAGCTATACCTGCTGTGTTTGTGCCAGTGATTTGTAATGTTGTATGTTGTCTCCTCAAAATCTTTCTGGGGTCCCTTCATTATCAATTTTCCACACTTTCATTAAGTTATAAGTAATCTCATTAAAATTTATAAGTAGATATTAAGGATAATTTGGCTCAACTCACTCATTTTGCAGTTATAGAAACAGATTTAACCCCCAAAACTAATACAAAATAATAATTGAATGTAAGCTGTAATTGAAAAAATAAATAAAACAAAAAATCCCATATGAAATAAGAATAAAAATAATCTTTTCACCTGCTTTACTGTTCTTTCTGTTATAAAATTTTACTTCTAGAAGCTGCTTTCATTTAACATTTGCTGTGACATTTTAAAAATCATAGTGTTCACTGTGTACATGTTGTTCACATTATCAAATAAGTACTCGTGGGTTTTTTGTTTTTTGTTTTTTTGTTTTTTTCTAGTGTGTCTGTAGAGACCTCTAGTGGTTGATTTAAAATTAAGCACCCTCCATTCAAGTTTGACTGTATGATTGATTTCTCTTTCAGGGAGTTGTTGGTGGAGTGACTGGAATAATAACAAAACCTATGGAAGGTAAGTTGATAATCTTTCCCTCGTGTACAGGCTCTGAAGAGTTGATGCATGGTAAACATAGTAAATTTTATTGCTAATAGGTATTTGATTGGGAGAATTTCTAATTAATTTTATGTTCATAGTTCTAAATTATTGTTTAATGAATATGCTTTTCTCAGAAAGTATAGGGGTTAAGTAGTAGACTGTAATTTAGACTTCAAATGTTATGTTCAGCAAGTTCATAAACTAGATTGCTTTGGGCCTTCAATAGCTACTAACTTACTTTTTTATCCTATTTTAAAAACAACATTGCTTTACTTAGTGGAATATGTATCAAAATCCCAATTGGCTTCTTTATAGAAATTGATAAGCTGCTTCTCAAATTTAAACAGAAATTTAAAGGATTTCCAATAGCCAAAGCAATCTTGAAAAAATAGAACAAAGTTGAGGACTTGTACCATCTAATTTAAAAATTTACTATAAAGTTACAGTAACTAAGACAGTGTGGTACTAGCACAGGGGTGGGCAAACTTTTTGACTCGAGGGCCACAATGGGTTCTTAAACTGGACCGGAGGGCCGGAACAAAAGCATGGATGGAGTGTTTGTGTGAACTAATATAAATTCAAAGTAAACATCATTACATAAAAGGGTACAGTCTTTTTTTTTTTTTAGTTTTATTCATTTCAAACGGGCCGGATCCGGCCCGCGGGCCGTAGTTTGCCCACGGCTGTACTAGCATATGGATAAACATATGGATAAACATATATGGATCAATGAAATTGAGATTCTAGAAATAAACCTTTACATTTATGGTGAATATATTTTTTAGAAGCGTGCCAAGATAATTTCATAAAGAAAAAATAGCCTTTCAACAAATGATATTGGGACAACTGGAAGTAAATATATGGAGTTTATATTTTATGACATAGCAATTCCACTCCTAGCTATATACCCTAGATAATTAGCTGGATCAATGAAATTGAGATTCTAGAAATAAACCTTTACATTTATGGTGAATATATTTTTTAGAAGCGTGCCAAGATAATTTCATAAAGAAAAAATAGCCTTTCAACAAATGATATTGGGACAACTGGAAGTAAATATATGGAGTTTATATTTTATGACATAGCAATTCCACTCCTAGCTATATACCCTAGATAATTTAAAACATGTTTGCCCCAAAACTTGTATATAAATATTCATGGAAACATTATTCATAGTAGCCAGACTATAATAGCAACCCAAATGTTCATCAACTAATGCATGGATAAACGAAATGTGGTATATTGATATAATGAGACATTATACAGATGTAAAAAGAAATCAAGTACAGATGCTTCTCAACTTATGATGCAGTTATGTCCCGATAAACCAATTTTAAGTTTAAAATATCATAAGTCAAAAATGCATTTACTACTACACTGTAAAGTATTGGTTGCTTACCCACATGGTCACATGGCCACCTGGGAGCTGAGCCTCACTGATGCTGCCTTGCATCATGAGACAGTATCATCCACATACTGCTAGCTCAGGAAATTCGAATTAGTTTTTACCGAATGGATATTGCTCTCATACCATCGTAAAGTAAAAAATCATAATTCAAACAATTGTAAGTTGGGAACTGTCTATACAGTATAAGGTGGATGAACCTTGTAAATATGATGGCAAGTGGGAAGGCTAAACATAGCACCTATTGAATGATTCCAATTGTAGGAAGGTCCACAATAGGCAAATCCATAGAGATAGAAAAAAAAGTAGATTAGTGACTGCCTAGGTTTGACTGGTGGGAGGAAGGAGGTAAATTGCATAAGATCGGATGGGGAAGGGCCAGGGGAAATGGGGAATGACTGCTAATAGGCATAGGGTTTCTTTTTGAGATGATAAAAATTTTCTAAAATTGAATCTGGTGATGGTTACACAACTCTGAATATACTAAAAAAAATTTAATTTATACTTTAATGGGTGCATTATATGGTATATGAATTATATTTCAGTAAAGTTCACTCATACCATATATATATAATAATAAAAGCATAATATGCTAATTAGACTGGACATCCTTCTGGACGACCTTCAGGACAAAGCTGGGGCTGCGAGGGCCAAGTCCCTTGCATGAATTTCGTACATCAGGCCTCTAGTATATATAGATATATATTAATGTACACTGCTTGAAAAATTTCCTGACGGCTGGCATAAAAAAAGAAGATATTTTCTGGTCAGTTCTTAGACCTTCTAGTCACAAATACTGACTAAACTCTTGAGTCACTAGTTATAAATTTGAACATGCCTCAGGATTACCTGGAAGGTTTATTAAAACAGATTGCTGCACTGGCTGGGTTGCTGAATGATTAGAGTATTGCCTGCAGACTGAAGGGTCTGGGTTTGATTCCAAGTTAAGGGCTTGTATCTGGGTTGCAGGCCCTATTCCAGCCTTGGTCAGGGCGTGTACAAGAGGCAACTGATTGATGTGTCTCTCACATCAATGTTTCTCTCTCTCTCTCTCTCTCTCTCTCTCTCTCTCTCTCTCTCTCCTCCCTCCCTTCCACTCTCTTTAAAACTCGATGGGGGTGGGAGGGGAGAAATATCCTTGGGTAAGGATTAATAAAAACAGATTTCTGGGACCACTCCCAGAGTTCCTAATTCAGTAGGTCTAGGATGGGGCCTAAGTGTGCATTTTTAACACACTTTGAGAACCACTGATTATCATGTTATCATTAAATTTAACTTCTTCAGAAAGCCAAATTTGGAAGCTTTTTGAGTAAGCATTTTGGCATTTCACTCAGGCTTCTGTTGTGTTCAAACTTGATTATTTTAAAATATCTTTATACATTCATTGTCTTTGGTTTTATGAAGGTGCCAAAAAGGAAGGAGCTGCTGGATTCTTTAAAGGAATTGGAAAAGGGCTTGTGGGTGCTGTGGCTGGTCCCACTGGAGGAATCATAGATATGGCCAGCAGTACCTTCCAAGGAATTCAGAGGTAATTAAGCATATACTATGTGCAAGATATGTGTCTGTGTGCTAATTGTTGCGAGGGATACATAACTAGGTAAATATTTTGCTTCCTGTATGACAGGTTCACTAGGTAGAGTGCCACCAGAAAGGAGTAAGAGGAGACATTGTTTATGCCTAAATTTCTCTTTTTTCTCAATTAATGTTTATTGATACCTACTATATGCTACACACCAAGGATACAAAGAATGGACAACCTAGTCTTTGCCTTTATTTTTTGAAGTTTCTTTTCTTTCTTTTTTTTTTTTTTTTTTTTTTTAATAGTTGGGAGAGGTTGGAGTCAGACAGACTTGGTTTTAATATTTGTTGCATTATTTGGGACAAGTTATTTAAAAGTACTCTGATTGTTTTTATCAAATACTGATATAATATGGAGCATAGTACAGTGTTTTATCAACATATATACTTGTATTATTTTGAAGGATTCTCAGTTTCTTATACTTATTCTGATGCCTTATACAGGGCAGCAGAATCAACTGAGGAAGTGTCCAGACTCCGTCCCCCTCGCCTGATCCATGAAGATGGCATCATTCGCCCCTACGACAGACAGGAATCCGAGGGCTATGATTTATATGAGGTATAAGTTCTGTTCTTATGGTCATGAGTGAAATTTAATTTTAAAGATTTCTAGGATCAGAATTTCATGGGTGGTTCGTGAAGTTCCTCATTCATGAACTTTTTTAGAGATTACACAAAGAACATGGTTTGTAGAGTAGAATTTGATTGCTTTATTTTAGTGTAATGTGTTAAATGGGAATAACTGGTAATTTTTTTTCTGCACAGGTGCAAAGCTTTTTTTGTACAGAAAGGATAATATTAAAAGAAGTTGTAGGCTTTATTACTATTTATGTGATAGCTCATATAGTTAACATTGTTAACTTTGGTTTTCTGCTTTGTAGCTAATTACTGGAATTTCACTGCTTTCTTTTATCCCAACCAAATCTACTTATTTGGACTACTCTGTAAATCCAGATTTACTTAGATAAACAGAAGCTGGAGGAGAGAAAAAAAGATTATGTACAATTATAATAGTTTCAAGCCTTAAAAAATTTAAAGGATATTTTTGGCTTTTAGTTTTTACTGTATTTAAATAATATAGACCTGTATAAATATACTCCAATGATTAGCTTTCCCCCCAAATAAATTTATTAATATTTTTCTACTTTCATTTTAAAATAAAATGACTCTTCATTGTTATTAGTCTATGGCTTTTATTATATGTGATTACATTTTATTTATCTGCATGCTTCTAACTTTATTTTCTTTCTTTTTCTGCCTACACAGCAAGAACTGGAAATACAGGAGTAAATGTCTCCTATACCACTACTTGATTTCATCCTTAAAAATCAAAACAAACTGTGGTATTAATTGACTGTCTTTGATTTATTTAGGTTGAGAATTCATTTTCATGAGCTTTTTTTAAAATAAAAATATGAACTTTTTATTGTAGTGTCTTGACTACAAATAAAAATGGTGGTATTCATGGTAATACTATTCAGGAGTAAGAGATCAATATAAAAGATTAAATAATGCAGAAAAATCAACTCTCTTCTCCATTTAGTTGGTGAAAGACTTTAATTGACCTCAGAAGCACACATTTTAACTATTATTTTGAAAATTTTATCTTTTCTTGTGGTATTCATGTACATTTCAGTTAAAGTTGGATAAAGGAAAATGATGTCCAATATATTATGTATTCTTTGGTTTATGAGTCCTGATGATGGAATTACATAACTTTGTTTCATAAATAGCCCTAAATTTACCCAGGTTATGGAAGTATTAACTGGGGCATATGTTTTAATAACTGAAGTGTCAGTTAGTTGTTCTATGTCTGTCAATGAATTTTGAGAATGTGTTTCCTTACTCTTTTTCCTTTTTAAAACTCTTGGTATTCTTGCTAGATAAATGGCAATCATTTTATAATTATGTACATACATTCTCAGCCTTTAGCATTTATACTTTTCAAAAATTGAATCTCCTTGTTGGTTATGCTAATTTCACAGTTATATTACTTTTAATTAATGTAAATAGAAGTTGAACATGTAATTAGGCAAATTGCTTATGTTACACTTGAATTCATAGATATATTTATTTTTAAAAGCTAACCCTGTTTGTTTTTAAGTCCTCCTTATCTTAATGAGAACAAAATACCATAAACGATCATTTTGAAATTAGCACCTTCATAGTTAATTTTCAGAATAAGTTATCATTCTTTTCCCCCAAATTGAAACCAAAGTATAAATTTAGATGTAATATGTTATACATTTGAAGAGAATGAAACTGTTAGCATATAGCTGGTCAGTTGGATTATATCTATTTTTGATTCATATACTTATGATCATATAATATTTAAAATGGTGTTTCTTGCTTTTTTCATTTTAATTATATTTTAAACCATAATTAGCAAAAGAGTAAATTAAATGCTTCACATTTAAAACAAGCACTTTAAAGAAAAAAGAATGATATCCAAAGACCAGCCTAAAACTCTAGCTGACAAATTTTTCTTGTGCCTACATAATTGAGAATTGGCAAAAATGTCCCTGCATATACAGTTTCTGTAAGAATCCGGCACAATAACTAATTCAAGATGCTGTCTTTAATCATCACTAATAATTACTCTTCCTTCTTAGGTAAAAGTAACTATTTTTAATTTACCTGGATATATTGCAATTTTAATGAGACTTGATTTTTGGGAAATTGTATTAACTTGTTAAACATTTTTTAACTTACTGTTTACTTTCTGTTTGTTTAGTTTTTTATATTGTTAAACTTTTCCTTGTAATGATCTGTTTTACAACTGTTTATGAATAAGCACAAAACTTCAAGAAGCTTTTTATTATTAAAGCTAAATGTAGTTATCTTGTCTGATTTATTAGTTTTTGTTAATATCAGACATCTTTTAAACTTTCATATGTTATTTTAGTTACTGGAAGAAATAGAGTGATTGTACATTAATAAGATGACTTGGTAATTTTTCTCAATGAGTGACAAGTGTAGGCTGTTTCATCCCTTGCCCATCTTGCTATAATCAGTTATGTATGATGTATTTATTGATTATCTAGACTGTGCTGGATATACAAAAGAAGTAAGACTTCTGTCCTTAAGAGACTAAGTATAACATAATATCTAAATATTAAAGAGAACTAGAGTATAAAATTATTTCCTCCTAGCCTTGATTTGTTATATGGGTACATTCTAAATATTTATTTGGGAATTTTTTTATTTTCTCCATTTTCTTTTTCTTCTGATTATTGCTCTGTATTATTTAATGCCCAGCTTTGAAAGTTACTAAATCATATACTGTGTTTTTATAGGATATATTTTGCTTATTCTCTATTCTCCTAGAATAATCATATACATATCTATATGGCCAGATCTTATTTCATACTCATCTTGGTTCACATACATATGATCATATAATATTTAAAATGGTGTTTCTTGCTTTTTCATTTTAATTATATTTTTTCATGTTTATAGAAATATTTCATTCTTAGTTCTTGCATTACCATCCATTAAGGTAACCATGTACTGTGTGTTTGACCATTCCTAATTCTTGACATTAAAGTTGTTTCTGTTATTTTAATAACAGTAATAATGAAACATTATTATATACATTGCTTTTTCATATCCTGTATTATTTCCTTAGAATTTACTTGAAATATAAATTGAATGCTTTTGCTAAAGATTGTAAATTCCTCAAGATGCATTTTGGGAAGAGAGAGTGAATATTTTATTAACTAATCTGGTATCTTGCTGCCATCAGTGACTATCTTAATCTGAATCTCAGAGTGTAGTGGATTTTAGTACTGCTTAAAAAACAAGGTTTCTATAGTATATTATGGTGATAAATTATACTTTAAAAGCTTTCAATAGTTTAAAGATAGCAATAGATTGATAACTAATGAAAGTGCATAAACGATGGTAGTATTTTTTTGTATAATGCATCTAAAATCCAAAAATTTTAACATATTTAAATTTCAACATTGAAAATAAATTTACTAAGTTATTATATTTATTTTCCATTCTCTCTTTATTAAATAAATTAAGTTATAGATGTTAAAAGATTTTAGCTAATTCACACAAGCTTGATGTAAAACAAGTGACTGTTAAACTCCACTTCTCTGAGATTCATTCTGAAGGTGAGCCCCCAGTTCTTTGAGGATCCATCTCTGTCCATAGCTTTTTATAATCGTCAAAGAATGACTGGGAACCAAGGGCCTTTGAAAAACATGTATTTAAAATTGAAATAATAACAGGTCTGCTTGTGATAGTTATTGATCACATTATCTTTTAATATTGGTGTTATATTCTTGGTTATTCTTAGTTATAAAATGTTAAGGTCTTGGGGGATAGAAAAATATTAAGGTCTTATTTATTGGGTATATTTATGTTTTGTGTTTACATATATCTTAATTATCTAATCTTTAATTATACGTTACAGATAATATCAATAATATTTCATTAACATTAGTTATAAAACATAACTGTTTGTTTTTAATGTGTTGACTAATTTAAGTAGTTTTGAGATAGTTGAAATGTAAACAAATGTATTTTAATGTGCTACTATTTATACTTGAATTATTTTATGTTTGTAATTGTTGTTAGCAATAAATTGTAACAGCTATTTGAAATCTTAGAAATTTTTTATGTGTTTTTATATTAAATTTTCTTCTCTCTCAGGAACATAATTTGATACATACATAACTTCTCATGCATATTTAACCTATAAAACTAAATACTCAAAACACTAAATTGATCAGTTATCTTGGAATTTTATTATGTGTATATCTACCTCTATGTAAAAGCAGTGGTTCTTAGCCTTTGAGAAGGATCACAGACATTTAAAAATATCAGATGAAAAATATGAACCATCATCTGAAAGAAGTTGCAGAACCACATTTTCAAAATTTTATATTCTATTTTAGGTAGTTCATAGCCCTGCCAACATGTTTCCATGGACCCCAGGTTAAGAATCCCTCTAATATTAATGTCCAAGTTTTAGCATATGTTCATATTCTCATGAATGAAAATGTGTGATTATTTCTAGTAGATATTCTCAAATTTCTAAGTTATCACAGAATGAAATGTTAATTTACCAGAAGATCACTTAGTAAGCATTTAATACATATTTGTCTTTTAAGGAACAGTGGAAGTTAATTTATAAACATGTGATGAATATTTTTTTAGCTTCACATGAGAATATGTGGAATTGTGCTTTGTTCCTAATATTTTTCCTATCATTGTTATTAAAATTAGCTAATACACAATATTAAAAATACTGTTTGAATGCATGTATTATCCACATCTTGAGGGTTTTTTGTTGTTTTTTTTTTCAGAATCATGTCAAAAAATTAGAAGGAGAGACGTATCGATATCATTGCGCTATTTCTGGAAGCAAGAGGACAGTCCTTATGATTACAAATAGGTATTAACTTCAAGTGACATCTTTCCAATTGCCAATGATATAGATCTTAAGAATTTTGAAGACTAAAATGTTAGAGGATGTGGAGAACTATATTCCAACTGCAAAATGTTCATTGTCATAGACTCGCAAAAACACTGAGCTGATGGGTCCTTTGAGATCATCTGTTCAGACCCTCTCATTTTGGAGATGCTGAAACTATGAGTCAGCATGGCTTAGGGGCTTATCCAAGTCACAAAACTACTAAAAAATAGTGTCTAGAATAGATTTCATAAGTGCAATAGCCATATGGTTGTATGTGAACTAGAGGCCCGATGCACAAAAATTCATGCAAAAGTAGGCCTTCCTTCCCCTGGCTGCCAGCACCGGCTTCCCTCCAGCACCTGGCACCCGGGCTGCTTCTCTCCTCTGGCCGCCCACAGGCACCAGGGACCCCAGCTGGCTTTCCTCGGGCCACTCGCAGGCTCCCGGGACCCTGGCCATCTTTCCTCCTGCTCCGGCTTTGTCAGGAAGGACATCCGGAATGATGTCCAGTCTAATTAGCATATTACCCTTTTATTATTA
>NW_005355159.1:3500071-3518780 GCF_000412655.1 Myotis brandtii
CGCTGCCCGCCGCCTGGTAGGGTCACAGATCCGGGTCCCAGACCGCAGACAGCCTTGCCTGCTGCCGCCTGCCTTCAGTATGCAAATTAGCCGCCATCTTGTTGCTTCAGGGTGGGGGTCCCCACTGGGGTGCCTGGCCAGTCTGGGTGAGGGGCTGAGGGCCGTTTTCAGGCTGGCGGGCGACTGAAGCTCCAAACCTCTCCTTTTTTTCTTTTTTTTTTTATTCTGGCATTTATTTACCTTCTATGGCTGTCACTGGAGCTGAGAGCCGGCTTTCTCTCTGAGGCTCGGCTGCTGAAAGCAGGTTTCTGGCCTTTGTTTTCTGTATTCGAAACAATGTTGCGACTCCAGCTCTGAGATCCCGGCTGACTGACAGGAGGTTTCTGGGGTTTTGTTTATCTTCTATAAATGTTACAATGTTTCCAACTGAAGCTCAGAGGCCGGCAAGGCAGGCGGGGAACGTTGGAGTCCTCTGTCACTGAAGGAAGCAAGCCTCCCTGTTCGCATCAGCTGCCTGGCTGCCGGCCGCCATCTTGGCTGACAGTTAATTTGCATATCTCCCTGATTAGCCAATGGGAAGGGTAGCGGTCGTATGCTAATTACCATGTTTCTCTTTTATTAGTGTAGATTATAAATTTACTTATGGAGGGTGAATTCATGAATCACTTTTTCTCACTAGGTTTTATTTTGGATGATAAGCATAGCTTTTTTAAAGGATGATAATTATTTCTGTAGTTTTATTCCATTTTTTTCTAAGTGTTTTGGGAGTTGTAGATAATTTTTCCAAGTAAAAGAACTTTGAACTACTGTTTATTTTCTCTATGTCACTTATTCCAAAATGATAATATGATAATTATAGATTAATAATTTTCAAAACTTTCTAAGTTATGTAATTTTGTAGGACTAAGGCAAAGTACTTACAGTAAGCAAAATCTGCATTAGGTTTCTTACTAATGCATTTAAATATATTTGATTGGGAAGGAGAGAAAGTAAAGCTAAAATGATAGGATTTAGACTTAAACCTACAAGCTTTTTTAAAAAAATAGTTCATGGATTTTTAGAGAGAGAGAGAGAGAGAGAGAGAGAGAGAGAGAGAGACTTCCATGTGAAAACACAACATTGATCTGCCTCTTGCACGCCCCCCACTGGGGATCAAGCCAGCATGTGCCTTTGACTGGGAATTGAACCCTCAGCCTCCTAGTGTAGGAGATGATACCCAACCCACTGTGCCACACCAGCCAGGACTCTACAAGCCTTTTTAAAAAGAGAATCAGTCATCTGATTTGCCCATTAATTAAGAAATTAAAATATTCACAATATTTTCAAAATATTCAAAATATTCACAATCTAAGAAGCAGTTTTGGCAGGCTTGACAAGTAATCATTTATTTTTTATGCTTAAAATTTTATATTACATCCATTAGACTAGACCAAAAACAATGTTTATTTGTATTGTACTTAGCTGCAATAGCAGTGTGTTAATTCATTTTAAAATTGTGTATCAACACTGGGCAATGGAAATGTTAAATTTTTGTTTTTTGTTTGGTAATGCTTAATATTTGTTTGATTAGGCATTTTGTGCGAATAGTACTGTATACATTATTAATACACTAGAGGCCCGATGCATGGAATTCGTGCAAGAGTAGGCCTTCCTTCCCCTGGATGCCAGCACCAGCTTCCCTCTGGTCTAATTAGCATATTATGCTTTTATTATTATAGATTAAACTTTTGGTTTTTCTTCAAGTAAATTGAAAAATCATGATAATTTTAAATCCAGTCTCTCTTAGAGCTTTTCAGAAGACAATCAGAAAAATAACATTCCTGACCAGGACAATGACATAGTCTCCTTGTAGTAGACTCTAACAGAAATTTCTTTGATTCAGGTGGTTGTCAATATTTTGATCTGTTTGATTTTTAATGTTGTACATAAAATAGCATTGCTTCCAAATTCAGCATTTAAAAATAACTCAATTTTTATTAAGCTGAATTTTTATTAAGCTAAAGTTATGCTTATTCATTGTAGATAATATAGATCAGGAGTCAACACAATTTCCTTAAAGGGCCAGTACTAAGAATTTAGGCTTCAAAAGCCATCTCATGTTTCCGGTCTATATTCAACTCTGCCCTTGTAGTGGGAAAACAGCCAGGAACGATAGGTAATGAACAGGGTGGCTGTGGCTGTGTTCCAGTAAAATTTATTTACTAAAACAGGCCATGGACTGGATTTGGCTTAGAGGCCATAGCTTGCCCACTCCTGATACAGAAAATAATTAAGAAAATGAAAATAACTAAAGCTGCGGTTTGCCTTGGACAGAGCTGGTTTGTACTTTGTGTCCCAATGTAACTATTAGTGGCTATCCCTTTCATTCTGAAAAATGTCCTGATTTCAATGATAACCAGTAAAAATAACCTTTAGCAGCGGTCCCTTCCTCCAGAAATACTAGCTGGTATATCAGATTTTTGTAGTATATGTATTTTATAAAAACTATGTATAAAAAAACCACACCATATACATTTAATTAACCTAGGTTTTTCACCTAAAAGTATATATTTTGATCATCTTGCCAAACCATTAAATATTCTGTGACAACGTGATATTTAATGAGTATATAATATGATATTTATGGATATACTATAACTTATTCAAATGCTACCTATTTGACATTTGATTTTCTCTTTCCCAATATTGTATTATTATGAACACATCTTTGCAGCTAAGTATTTTTTCTATAATTATTTCTTTCAGATAAATTGTTATCAGTGGGATTGTTGATTTAAAAGTTGTGAAGACTTTTGATGCTATTTCTATTTATTGCCAAGTTATTTTATCAGAAAGGCTGTGTCAGTTTTTTTACATACAACTAATAGTACCTTGGGGTATCCTTTCTCCTATGTTTTGCAAGACGAGATGTGTCAGAAAGGCTGTGTCAGTTTTTTTTTTACATACAAATAATAGTACCTGGGGGTATCCTTTCTCCTATGTTTTGCAAGACGAGATGTTATTTAAATGTTTTTATTTTTGCTAATTTAATGGGTAGAAAATAATGAGTATGAATATTTTAAAACATTCATCCTTCCATTTGTATTTTATATTCTGTGAATTGCTTATTCATATCCTTTACTCGTTTTTCATTATGTTAGTCTTTTTCTTACTGAATTTAGAAAGCATTATATAAATTAATGATATTGGCCCCTTTTACCCAATATATCATTAACATTTTAATGAGTTTTTCAATACATAGGACTTTTAATTTTTCTATATTGAAATTCATCCAAAATTTTGTCTTGATATTTTTTTTATCAGTTATTAGAAACAAAATATGAGTTCTCCTGACCTAAATTTATTAGCCTGCAGTTCCACTAGTTGGTCCTAACTCCTACATAATATTTTATTTTAGTAATCTTCATTAGGAAATTGTTCTCTGAGCAGACTTTTTTTTTTAAACCATCTGTCTTAGTCTGTTTGGACTGCTATTCCCAAAATACCAGAGACAGGTGGCTTAACCAACAGATTGTTATTTCTCACAGTTCTGGAGGCTGGGAGGTCCAAGATCACAGTGCTGTCTGTGTCTGGTGAGGGCCCACTTCCTGGTTCCTAGATGGTTCTTCCCACTGTGTCCTCATGTGGCAGAAGGTGCAAGGGCGTTTTCTCAGGCCTCTTTGATAAGGGCACTAATTCCATTCATGGGGGCTTTACCCTCATGACCTGATCATCTTGGAATTCTCTCTACCTCAGAGATTGTGGTTGTCCTGATAGGAAGTGATGAGGGACAAAACTAAAAGAATGAGGATGGATACAGAGGGGCAACCTGACGGGACCAGGGCTTGGTGACTGAGTGAACGTGGAGGAGAAGGGAATGCAAGATAACTTGGTGGTTTGGGGCTTGAATAGCAAGAGTGTTGGTATTACCATTTACAGTAATTTGAGTGAAACGACGGTTTTTAAAATTTTGTTTAAATTGACTGACTTCGATGTGGCTTTGAGATGTCAAAGTATAGATGCCTCAGTAGCAGAGACACAGATATAGACCCTTGATGTTTGGATAAAGATTTGGAGTTGAGATCTTGGACCCTGAGGTGTTAAATAGAAGACGACCAAGATTTGAGCTGTGGTAAACACAGAGAAGGAAAATGAAGATTTAAGATGGAAGAACAATAATATTATTGGTGTGATCAAGAGAAGGGGGAGTTTTGAGAGGGTTGGAATGGTGAATTGCATTTGACACAGTGATTTGTAATGGGTATCTTTGAGTTGTAACTCCATCATCTGATCTCTACTAGGGAGAAGGAAAATGAAGAAGATTTAAGGTGGAAGAAGAACAATAATATTATCGGTGTGATAAAGAGAAGGGAGAAATTTGAGAGGGTTGGAATGGTGAATTGCATTTGACACAGTGATTTGTAATGGGTATCTTTGAGTTGTAACTCCATCATCTGATCTCTACTAGGGCAGGAGGAAGGGGATGTGGAACCCAGTTCCTAGAGACTGTTTGGAATGTGTGGGGGTATTGGAGGTTGTCCTAGTGATTGGAGGGCATTTAGTGTGGGTATCTTTGAGTTTTAACTCCATTATCTGATCTCTACTAGGGCAGGAGGAAGGGGGAGTGGAACCCAGTTCTTAGAGACTGTTTGGAATGTATTGGAGGTTGTCCTAGTGATTGGAGGGCATTTAGTAATTTCAAGCCCAAAATTTTACTATCACCTCTGCTGAGAATTGTGGTGCCACGGGTCTATTTTGGTTCCCACACGCCACTAGGTAGTTCATAGGACTGTCTACCTTATAAATATCTAGAATTGAGCCCTCCCCTCCCCCGACTTCTCACAGCCACTGCTTTAATTGAGGCTCTCACTGTTTCCTGATTGGACTATTAAAATAACTTCATACCTTGATTATATACCCCACCTCTCCTCCATGACCACTAGAGCTGACTCTGAAGTAAGGAATTATATCATGTCACTTCCCATTGCCTGTAGGTTAAAGTCAAAATTTCTTAAAATGGAAAAACAATCCCCTCCAGATCTGTCACTAAGCAAATTCTCTCACCTCTGTATATCTCTGGTGCTCTAGCTAGTCCCCCACATTCCTCGGATAAACCTCCCTTTTTTGTAGCGCTATGTATGTCAGTGCCCAGGTCCCTTTGTCTGGGCTTGAATTTCCCTTTCCCACCTAGAAACCTATTTCCTTTGAGAATCAGCTCTTAACGCCACCTACTTTACCAGCACAATCAGGCCTCCTCTCTGTGCTTCAGAATTTTTCTGCACACTCTGCTATCGCACTCACCTGTTTTATTTATTTACATGTTTGTTTCCCCTCTAGCCTCCGGAGTACCTCTCAAGCAGAAACCCTATCCTTTTTGTTTCTCTGGCACCCTAGCTGCTGTAGAATTAACAGTTCTACTTTCCTAGTTTTGCTTTCTGTTAGAGACCCTTTAGAGCCAAGTGTAGTTATATTGGTAATTAATCTGAATCACACACTGGGAAATCAATGTGTATACACTTTAACAATTGATATTTTTTTATTGCAATTGAGTAAAATGGGATACTTACTCTGTGATATAGTACATTAGTGTTAAAGTATTCAAGCCTGATATTTATTAGTAGGCCCAACATGAATCTTTGCTGACATTTGAGGTTTGTGACATTTCCTGCACATTCTTTCTTGACTGGAAGGCATAAATGATTGACAGTAAAGAGCAATTAATAATTTTCCAAGTAAGACATTTTCAGGAGCCTCTGCCTTTATTGCTTGCCAGATGAGAGTACAACCTGTTTCTATGTGTTTAAAAGATGATTTCAGTTTTTTGCTCAGTTTTAAAAAAATGACACTTTTGTAAATTTTGCAAGATTAGCAGAAGCAAAATTTTTGAAAGTCTGCTTTGTTAATTGGTAGGTGCCATATTTGCTCTTTATCTAGACTTTTTATGTGAAGCATACTATTTTTAATGCCAAGTTATATTGTTTACTGAGTACTACCTGTTCCATCCAGCAGAGTAAAATATTAGCAATAATCATTAACAATCTTTATCATTATCTTATATTTTTGTTTCCTTTGCAAAATAGGCGAGTGGTGTGTATAAAGGAGGTTGAAATTCTTGGCCTTATGTGCATAGACTGGCAGTGTCTATTTGAAGATTTTGTATTTCCTCCTAGTGTCAATGGAAACATACTAAACATTTCAGTTAAGGTAAGAAAACTTGAGTCACATTTTTAGAGCCAAGAATTTGTTAAATGAGTGGAAACCAATGTTTTTGACTCTTTTTTTTTTAAGTTAACTACACAAAATAATTGAAGGATTGTTATTGGCTGAAATGTAAGAAAAGGTATAATTGATTTATTGGTATACTGTACTTTATTTTCTGGCAATCCTTGATTGTGTGGAGTGAAATATCAATTCTACTGATAATTCTAGGATGCTGATACTTCCTCTTTGGGGAGAATGAGGCATTAGTAAATAAAAGGTCTTTTTAATTTCATATGAATATCTGTTTTGCTCTAATCTCAGGTACTTCTGGAACGATTCCATTTTTTAGGCATTTAGGAGGTTATTATAAATATAATGTCTAAAACACCCATGTTTTATGATATTGGGCATTTTTAGAATGCTAAACAATTGAAGTATATAATAATACTTTCAAGTATTTCCTCCCCATCATTTTCTAAGGAATAACTTTAATTATATAGCAGGTAATTAGCAAAAGTGATAGCCCATTTTTTGCTTAGTTCTCAGACTCACTTTACTTTGATATCTATATGTATATATATATATTTATATATGATGTATTATAAACTTATTTTAACCTCTTTACAAGAAACTAAAAATTGTCACTCCAAAGATGGTGTTTTTCCTGAACAGTAATGATGTTTCTCTATTACTGAATCTATCTGAAAAACATGTATCAAAAAATTTAATAGTTAGAGATGCAAGTACTATTATTTTTTAATTTATGTTTTCTTTCATAGAAGTTTACAAATGAAAGAAACTACCATGAAACTATGGTATTTTGTATTCCAGCCTTCCCTCCTTGTAGAGTGTCAAAATGTAGAGTGCCTTAGTAAATGAGACGTAGTTTTCAAGCTAGGAAAGAATGTGTCACTGTGCAGATATATTACAGTTTCCTTGTTTATCACTTCTCTTTCACATCAGTGGTGAGAATCGACCCAATGTATTTTGCATTATATAAGAATTTTATCTATCAGCCAAGGAAATGAAGGAAGGGTTTTTTGATTTGTCAGATGTGATGGTAAATATCATAGCTTGCAAAAAGTCATTATTTTATACAGATAGATGCATACTCCTCCAATTTCATAAATTCTAACAACTCACAGATGGAACCACTGTTCTTGTAGCAAAATGACTTATTTTTTATTCTACCTGACTGTGTATTTTATATGGTTATAAAATAGAATTGACATTTAAGCATCCAATTAAAGGTTATGAATATTTTCTTCTTCTCCAAAATAATCTTTTCTGTCATTCTTTCTTTTGAAATAGGATCAGAGTATGTTCCACAAAAAAGATAGTGCCAATCAATCCTGTCTCCGGAAAATTTACCTGCTGGATACCACCACAGCAGAGGTAAACAACTTATTTCAAAGAACATCCCCTCAGTTTTTTAGCTGAAAGATATTTTAAAAATAGGTTATAGTTACCAATACCCATTATTTCTCCCAAAAGATCTTCCAGTTATGTTTGGATGGCTATATGAGCTTAAAATAATATACTGGGCTCAGTATGCCAGAAGAGTCTTATTTTGCGTTACACGTGTGGTATATTCTTGTCCTTGGCTCTTGGACCTGTGTGGAAGGCTCCAGCTCTTGCGTTTGTACCTTTTTCTTCCACCAAATTAGCCTGTACTTCTCTTTACCATTTATAATAAATACTTTATTTTGCAGAGAGCATGTCATGCCATTGAGGATGCACAGTCCATGAGACACCAGCAAAACTTGAGGAAGCAGTCATCACTGAAACTTCTCAGGCCCTAAGTACCTTGTAATCACAGATCCTAGGGCTGCTCCTGGGAGAAAATCAGTCATGTCTGTGAACCACCCTTCTTTATCTTACCAAAGAGAACATTTGAAGCAGTCCTTTAGTTGTAGATTTTTTTTTCTAGAATAGCTGGATACTTGGTTTTCCATCCATGTCTGTGAACCACCCTTCTCTATCTTACCAAAGAGAACATTTTAAGCAATCCTTTAGTTGTAGATTTTTTTTTTCTAGAATAGCTGGATACTTGGTTTTCCATGTTTTTTTCCTTTGGTTTTGACTCTAATTTTGTAGCCATGTGTATGTTAATAATCCGCTCTACAGTGCCACCAAATGGGTCAGACCCTTAAAGAAATATCACTTCCAACTGAGTGAAATTTCCATTCATGTTAATATTGTGAATCAAATGATAATAAACTTGTTTTTAATTAAAGCCTTTACTTGAGAATAAGAAAGGAGCTCAGATTCAAATTGTTATTTGAGAGGTTTTGGACAAACCTTTGGACAAATATTGGATATGTTTGTTCAGTAACTGAACTAACATTTTTGGTAAATGCGGCAATTGACTGAAGAGAAGCCACTAAAGGGAGACATGATGGTTCCTTTTTTTTTTCTCATGAAAAATATTGTTCTCCTAATAAAAATGTTTTGTTTTGGTGCTTATTCTCCCTCCTTGCATTATAATATAAAGACATGAAAAATCAAAACTTAAAATATCAATGCTCTGCTCTCTATAATGTACCATTTACAAAATTTTGGAAATTATTTACATGTCCTTTCAAGATGAATTTATATAGCACAACTATAATTTGCTGATACATGAAACTATTGCACTTTAAGTTTTAAAGATTTAGAAGTATGAAAAGTTTCATAGTTTTATATCTCCAGAAATTGTTTTTCATAAGTTGAAAGATTTTTAAGGGCATTATAAATGAACAGTTATAATGCATGCCTAGAAATTTATTTTAAATACTTAATAGGAAGAATGAAAAACCTCTAGTTGCTTTATGTATAAGCAAAATAAGGCATATATAACAACCCTGGAAAATAATTGGTAGATAGGTGTTTTGAGGGAGCAGGCCTATGAGGGTCGATTCAGTATACAGTATTTTTTTGTTCTTTCTGCATCTTGCTTATGCTGATTAAAGATATACTGCCTACTAAAGCTTTTTTAAAATTCTCAAAAGTACTTAATTTCCTTGGATGAATCTTTAAATTTGCTCATGGTTTTTAACATGGCATTTATTTCAAATCACTGAATTGATGATGAAATGAAGATATGAACACACTTGGTTTGTTCTGTTTTTGTTGGCATGTGGTAATGTTTTTACTATCTTTATTCATGTTTTTTTAAAAACTGGCCTTAAAACGCTAAAATTTTTTTTCTAGTTATTATTTACTGCAGATTCCAAAAAAGAGGATGTAATAACTGATTCCCTAAATACTTGACCTTTGATACAGTATGGTGATCTCTGCTGTCTTTTCAACATCTTTCTTTTTTTCTGTGAAGAAAAGTATCATTTATAAAACTTCTAGGATTACACAGAATTCATCAGTAGTTAATTGCAGTTTATGAAAAGGAGCGTTACAAACAGAATTTCATAGCAGGTGTGCTGTATTTTGTGTTTTACAACTGACTTAATCAGGAATCTGATATATCTATTTTTCATATGAATCATAGTTATTGACAATGCCCTAAATATTTAAGAAATTGTATTGTACTAATGGCATGCACAAAACATTGAACTAAGGAAAAATTATGAATTCCTCATCTCAAGTTGGCTTAAAAATAAATTTTCAAATATTGGTAACATTTTAATTTGGTTAATCCCCTGGGACAGAAATAATTTATTAGTAAGGTATAATAATGTCTTTTGTGTTTTTAAAATGCTTTGAGAGTTTATTATTTGCATATGAACTACTGAGAGAAATAAAACATTTGGTACATTCTTTACAAGTGTGAGTTAGTGTTAAATATTCAAGTAACATTTTACGTTTCCCCTTTCCTCTTCCAATCCTATGATAGTGAGAAGTTCGATTAATAATGATGGAGGGCTCTGACAGCTGTCAGTCTGGTTTTTTGTATCTACTAGTCTGTTTCTATTTTGTTTGTTTATTTTGTTCATTAGATTCCCCATATAAGCGAAATCATAGGGTATTTGTCTTTCTCTGACTGAGGAGGGGAGGGAGATCGGGGAGTCGGTGGGGGGAGGTAGAAAAGGGTAAAGAGGGGATAAGTGGTAAGAAAGAGACTTGACTTTGGACGATGAACACGCAATACAATAAACAGATGATGTATTATAGAAGTATACACTTGAAACCTGTAAAAAATTTTATTAGCCAATGAAACCCCAATAAATTCAATGGAAAAAGAAAAAAAATAGTTATGGAGGGCTTTGTAAGACACTAGTCAGGGAAAGGTTTTCCTGAGGGTACTGTGCCCTTTACCACATTGTATATCTATGGCACAGAGCTTCAATACTGGAAGACTACAGAGAACGTATTTCACCTAGGGCTCAGCTGCCCCACTTTGGAATCGCAGCTGGGTTTGCAGTGAGGCCATGCCTTTTATGGTGTCTGTCAGACACTGACCGTGAATGACAAGGAGGTGCATTCCTGGGAGACCCAGAGGTCCTCTGACTGCGGACTTTGGCTTGAAGACTCTTAATCCTTGTAGAAGCTTTCTTCGACTGCATGGCAGGGTGGGAGGCCACCACCCAATTTGTCTTTCTGTCTCTGTCTTTTTGGTCCCATCTCCCTCCTCCTTCCTCCACTGGGAGATCAGTGCACAGATTTCCTTACATGTGTTTCATGATACAGTATTGCTTTCATTCTGAATTATGTATGAGGAAAACACTGTCATCTTTTTGATGCTTTGGGTCTCTTAAGTGTGTTGATCTAGTGCTGCCTGTATCTATTTTTTTTTAATGTTTTCATTGATTTTCAGAGAGAGAGAAAGATACAGTGATAGAAACATCAGTGAGAGAGAAATACCAATCAGCTGCCTCCTGCACACTCCCTACTGGAGATCAAGCCCACAACCCAGGCATGTGACCTGACCAGGAATCCAACCGTGACTTCCTGGTTCATAGGTTGACACTCAGCCACCAAGCCACACCAGCCAGGCCTGTATCTGTATTTTTAACAACGCTCCACATGTGTTTCTAAGGTACAGCCAGGACTAAAAATCAATGTTCTGGACTTAAAATAATCTCTTGAAGAGCTAGAAATATAAATGCCAGTTAAAGTACAGGATTGCAGTCATTGTCCAAGCTAGAAGAACTCTTTTTATTGGGGAGGACACAAAAGAGTCTTAATTTACAAGCATGTCAGAATCATCTGTCCTCAAGGGACAAGCCCTTTTGGCTGAGAATCCCTGCCAGACTGTCCACTAATGCTGATGAGAGTGGGCTCTGTGCTGCGTCGGCTCTGAAAGGAAGCGGAAAGCCCCTTCAGCAGAGGGAGCACGTTCCTCTCGGTAATGGTGCCTGCAGTGTAAGAATTTTGGCTTATTCTTGAATTCATGCCCTAAAGTTTCTTCAGCTACAGGTTGCACCATTCAAGTACTCAACATTGTGGGTCTCTTTAAACTGGAAAAGCTGTCAGAAAGGCTTTTTGTTTGTATTTGTACAGGTACAGACCCACAGCCCCTTACCAAAATTCAAATAGCTCTGAAAACCAAAAGGCTTTTCCTAACTTTGAAACTAAAGACATCTGACAGCAAAATTTTTTTTTGATTTTTATTTATTTCAGAGAGAAGGGGAGAAGGAGAGAGATAGAAACATCAATGATGAGAAAGACTTATTGATTGGCTACCTGCTGCATGTCCCCTACTGGGGATCGAGCCCACAACCCGGGCATGTGCCCTTGACCTGGAATCGAACCCGGGACCCTTCAGTCGCCTGGCTGAGGCTCTATCTACTGAGCAAAACCAGCTATGGCTTGACAGCAAAATTTTAAACGGAACTGACTAGAGGCTAATTGTGGTCTTTATTCTATTTGGTGTAAATGAGTTTGGCTGTAGCAGAATTAATATATGTGATTATGGGGTGCTGCCGCAGGCTTCACTGGAAGTGTACAAGCTATGTGGCATAGGACGTATATTGCTCTCCTAAAAATTGAAAGGATCATACTCTGAAACACATCTGGGCCCAAGAGTTTCAGGTAAGAGATTATAGGTCTGTATCCATTCAAAATGATCAATTCATTCAAGTTGCTTCCCAAGTTTTAGGAGAATTATAAACATAGGAGAAACCCTGAGGGACTCTGCTAATGTTCCATTTTACAGTATGCTGGTAAATTACTTTGATAAAGTGTTCAAAGTAATTGATGCTGACATATAGGAAACAAATGCCATATGATAGTGCATCATAAAGATTTATGGAAACGAGAAAAAAATGAAAAACAGAAGAATATAGTCATGATTTCTATCCCTCTTGTATACTAATTAATTAAATATCTGATAAAGGTTTTTAGAATTGACCTCTAAAGTAATTAAGAGTAGCAATGAAAAAGCCATCCTGATCCTCTAGGTTGATAGTACCCACTGAAATAACAGTGGACACTTTACAAAGAGGATTTAGTTCTGTAGTATTCCTTTTAACTTGAAGAACAATCACATGACTTCCCCAGAGATTGACTATAAAGCTAAGTTTCCCAGTTGGTGTTTAAATTCTGTGATAAATAATTTTCATCAAAAATAGATTTCAGATATTAGTCTTTGGGTGTTATTGTTTTTGGAGAAAATGTCTATAACTCCAGTTTTTCTCTGACAAATCAGTTTCCTCACTTGTCATCTTCATTTAAGCCTTCCTTTTTTATTCATAATTTTCTCTATCTTTTCTTTTTATGGTACTTCTCTCTTTTTAAATGCTCTGTATTAAGTAGATATCATGCCAGCGATTGGCAAATTACATCCCATGAGTCAAATAATTTATTCATGTAAATAAAACTTTATTGGAACATAGCCACACTCATTCATTTGCATTTGTCATGGTTGTTCCTGCACTCTAATGGCAGAGTTGGGTAGCTGTGACAGAGACAACATGGCCAACAAAACCTAAAATATTTACTATCTGACCCTTTACAGAAAAAGTTAACAATGAATGAATCTAATACATGGGACAGAAACAAAACACTATATGGTTTACCAAGAACCTATGGTGAGGTAGGAGCTGGAAATCCACCACCTACCAATCTCTCTCTGTTACTTCCACCTCTTCCTCCTCTTTCTTCCAAGAAGCAAGGATACCTGCACCAAATGAGAATGAATATGGCCAATGTTGGCTTCTTGGATTTCTTTTTAGAACCTCATGTCTCTATCCCAGAGTTATCCATGTCTGTTTTAGGCATTTCCCATAATAACACTTGAAATCTAAACTGACTCTTTGTCTAAATTTTTTTTAGAGAATTCTTAGATATGATCTAATATTGTGGCAGTTTACTAGGAAGCATGGCTTTAGAGGTTTAAAAATGAGGAAGTAAAAACTTTGGTGATAAGACATAAAATTTTCCTCTATTTCTAATGCACAGCCAGAAGAATCAAATGCATGGCATTCTCCCATAATCAAACCATCAGAGAGCTCGTAACTAGCTAGGAGCTTGCCAAGAGGAAATGGTATTTTAAGCACAGGACATCATATTAGCTATAATAATAAAAGGGTAATATGCTAATTAGACCAGACGTCCTTCCGCACGACCTTCCAGATAAAAGCCAGGGCTGCGAGGGAAGCCTGGGTCCCAGGTGGCAGAGGAAGCTAGTGCCAGCAGCCGAGGGAAGGAAGGCCTACTCTTGCACAAATTTCATGCATCGAGCCTCTAGTCCTATATAATAAAAGCCCAGCAACCATAACGGCAGAACGACCACTCGGCCAGTCACTATGAGGTGCACTGACCACCTCTTGGTCCCTTTCCCTGGCCAGCAGGCTCCCATCACCCAATGGCGAACGGGGAACTGGGGTGGGTGGCGGGGGATGTGGGTGGTGCCAGGCCAAGGCTCCCGCCTGAGAGATTCTTAACCTACTTTGACACTTCAGATCAACTCTTCCCTACTTCATTCAATTCAGGGTGATTCACACTTTCAAAAATAGTAAAAAAAAATAAAAAAAAATTTAAAAAGGAGTATGAATTAGCAGATAAACAGAGTTAACTTTGTCAAAGATTTACTGGACTCTAGTCATCTGAATATCAGTAACTGGATTATGCAAATACTAGTAATAGATTTTTGTTGTTGTTTTAAAATCAAGATAATGGAGTCATACTCCTGAGAAATTCTGGAATAGTTGTAAGGTCTATGTGACATTTTAAAATATCTGAAATTACTGAACACAAATACATTGCAGGAAACAATTGTTTGCCCATGTAAAAGATTCCTATGGTAAAAATTTAGAGACTTAGGAAATGATTCTTTTGAGTTGACCCTAAATAAACAGAGTGGAACTCTTGCATGACTGTTATTACAATCCAGATGGTGAATGGATACTATTGAAAACACTCTTTTATAAGGGCCATAAAGACTTATTACCCATGACTCAGACTGGTGAATAAGAATATATTGCCCATTCTGCCTAAAATTAATGACTCAATCAATTGATGTAGAATTATAATGCAGCTCTTTTAGAAGTACCAGTAATGCTTATTTTTATAAGTGGATGAATTTTAATATGTCACTCATTTTGGAGGGAAAATAATTCACTTGGGGGCCTTTGTTTTAGTTGCATTTAAGTTCATAGAATTACAATAATCCATGGTTGGAAGCTTTTTATGTTCAACATCATTCTGCTTTCCTGTGGCTTCCATCCATTGAGCTCAGTCCCAAATCCCTGGGGCCCTAGAATAAGAATAACTCTTTTTCTGTACATGGAAGCCTATAGGTATGAGTGCTGCATGACAGAATTGAAGGCTGGCCTCTTGTCCTACCATTCATTCAGTAAAACATAAGTCCAAGATCTCATCTCTTTCTACCTAAATCACCCCTGTTTAGACATAACTTCAATCATCCCATAATCTCCATGGCTCTCCCCTAAACACAGCAGTTGATCCATGTCTCTCTCAGATGTGATGCCCTGATCTGAGTGTTGAAGGTAGAGTGTACCTGGACAATTCCCTATTTTCCAACAATTTTCTAATAGTAGGTATCCCAACCTATTAAATTAGTTCCTTATACAAAATACTAGAGGCCTGGTGCACGGATTCGTGCACTGGTGGGGTTCCTCAGCCTGGCCTGTGCCCTCTTGCAATCTGGGACCCCTAGTGGGATGTCGGACTGCTGGTTTTGGCCCGATACTTGCAGGCCAGTATGCTAAGTGGCAGGCTGCCGGGGAGGAGCCCAAGTCTGGGCCAAGCACCATGCCACTCCCGCTCATCCCAGTCCCACTGCATCTGCCGCCCGGTAGCACTGCTGCGGAGGCAAGAGAGACTCACGCTGCAGCAGCTGCGCTTGCCAGCCATGAGCTTGACAGCATCTGGTGCCTGTCGGTCAGCTGAGCGGCGCTCCCACTGACCACCAGAGGGCAGCTCCTGCATTGAGCATTGACCAGTTGCTTGGTTGTTCAGTCGCTTAGGCTTTTATATATATAGAAATTGTTGCATTTTGTAATACTTTTCCCCATGATTGCAATCTACTTATCTGGTAACTTTTACTTACACAAGAAGATTGAGTTTTCCCTTTTATCTTTTTTACTAAAATTAAGAGTGAATTTGTTTGATACTATAAATTGAAAAAAACCAAAAGACCCTGGAAAAATTTTCTTTACTCCTCAGCCCAAGTTTCTTCATTTGAAAATAAGACCTTTGGACCAGATCTTCCTTCTTGTGATTCCAATGCATGTTACATATATTGATAAGATGAGTTTGTAATGGTTATTTTGAAGTGTGAGATGTGTAACTTCAAGTTTTTAGCACCTCTGTCTCACAATATCCCCATAGACATTACATATATATTTTAAATAATGAGGCTTTAAAAAAAACACCACAAAGACTCTAACAGAAAAACAAGAGGAAATGTGAGATATTGTTGCTGGTCTTTGCATGTGAGAATGGTTCGCACACCGACAATGTAGGTAACAGAGAGTCACCTGCTGAAAGAGCCCCTGCATGACCTGTGAGGAGGACTGGCCAAGCCTGGAGTCCTGGTATTGCTGTGCAAACGGAATCCTGCTCTTCTTCTGGAGAGGAACACCCTCAGCAGTGCCCTGGAGTTGTCTGAGGATGCATGCTGTGTGATGCAGTCATAGCTCATGCCAGGTCACTCTAGGCTCTCCATTAAGCTATCACTGCAATGGACTGAATGTTTATGTCCTCCCCCCAAATTCACATGTTGAAATTGTAACTGTTTAGGTTACACGGAGGAGGCCCTCATGAGTGGGATTAGTGCCCTTATAAAAGAGACCCTAAAGGTCACATTTTGTATGATTCCTTTTATATTAAACATCCCTTTCCCCTTCCACCATGTGAGGACAGAATGAGAAGACACTGTCTTGCCTATGAAGAAGTGGGCTCTCACCAGACACCAAAACTGCCAGCACCTTGGTCTTGGACTGCTCAGACTCCAGAACTGTGAGAAATAAATGTTTGTGCTTATAGACCAACCAGTGACAGCTTTACAAATGGACTAAGACAATCACCCTCTCAGAAAACTCCCCTGGGGCTAGCCCTGTCATCAGAAATTTTAAGCAGAATTGCAGATGTTAACCACGTGGGTTAATTTGCATGGATTAATTTACCAAATCAGAAAATCACTGCCAGGATTAGATTGCTAAAAAATTAGGAAAAGAAGTATCCAATAAAAATATTAAACAGACATAGTTGAAGGATTAAAAATATTAAACAGACATAGTTAAAAGGAAGGATTAAAAGCAAAATACTATAAAGTGGTAAATTTGAATAAGAATCAAATAGATCTTCTAGAAATGAAAAACATTATTGAAATAAAAAGTCAATGGACAGCCATGACAGTAAATTAAACACAACTGAAGTAAGAATTAGTGAAATGGAAAATAGAACTGACTCAACACATTTCCTGGAATACAGCAGAGATAGAAGAGATGGAAAATAAAAAGAGAAGTTAATGCAGAGGATAGAATGAGAATGTCTAGTACACTTCTTTTTTTTTAAATATATTTTATTGATTTTTTACAGAGAGGAAGGGAGAGAGATAGAGAGTCAGAAACATCGATGAGAGAGAAACATTGATCAGCTGCCTCCTGCACATCTCCTACTGGGGATGTGCCCGCAACCTAGGCACGTGCCCCTGACCGGAATCAAACCTGGGACCCTTCAATCCGCAGGCCGACGCTCTATCCACTGAGCCAAACTGGTTTAGGCTCCAGTACACTTCTAATCCAAGTACTAGAAGGAGAGAATAGAGAAAAGATTGCTATGTTCCAGAAATTATGAAAGATAGCACTTGATAAATGCCAGAAACAAAGTAAGCCTAGAGCAGGATAAATAAAAATCCAAATCTAACATACATGATTAAAACTATCACCGTGCAACACGAAGAGAAACAGAAAAAAACAACCAGAAGAAAACATTACTGACAAAGGATCAACCATTAGACTGACAGAATTCTCAAAAATGGCACTGTCGAGAGAAAATCAACTGTCTGCCCAGTTGCTTTTAATCAGGGCTTTTCTTTAAAAATTATGAAAAAGGAAGCTGAACTCAGAAAGAAGAAATAAAATACAAGAAGCAATGGGAATGAAAAAATTGGTAAACTTTAAAAAACTACTTTAAATAGCTACAAGTGTGCACAAGAAGTTTATCAAAACTATACAAGACATTTATGGGGAAAATTTTAAAATCCTATTGAAATAAAGTTTAAATATTCTCAAATGGAAAGTTATACAATGTTCATAAATGGCAAGACTCACTAAAGAGTAATCATATTCAAACTTTTCTAGAATGAATCAGCATTTCATTGTATGTACATTTTTTTTGGTGGAACTTTAAAGGCTGTTCTGAAATGTCACATGGAAGAATGAAAGGCCAAACATTTTCAAATCAGTTTAAAGAGGTGGCATGTTTTGTTCTTTCAGATTGTAAAGCTCACTAGAAAAACTGTAGTCATTAAAACAATGTTATATTTTCAGAGAACTAGAGAGATAAATGAGACAATTATAGAGACTAACAGACCCATGTATATATGGAAATAAGTAATAAAATGATAAGAATAGTAACAAAACATATGATTCGTACTAGTTTCCAGGCACTGTTGCAAGTGATTTATATATTCTAATTCATTTATCCTCAAAGGTGACATTACTTTCCAGTCAAGCACAGCAGCATTGCTCATATAATTAACCAGGTAACTGCCACGCATCCAAAATGGAAACCATCTCCACACGCCATAGACACTTATGGCATACAAAGGGCTATAAGGTGGAAACAACCCGAATGTCTAACAAAGGGTGAATGGATAAACAAATTGTGGCATACATGCACACTGGAATATTACCCGGCCATGAAAAGGAATGCACTACTGATACATGTTATGAGAGGGAGGAACCTCAAAAGCATTACAGTAAGTGAAAGAAGCCAGGCACCCAAAGCTGTATGGTTCCTTTTATATTAAACTAGAGGCCCGGTGCATGAAATTTGTGCATGGGGGGGGGGTCCCCTCAGCCCAGCCTGCACCCTCTCCAATTCGGGACCCTTTGGGGGATGTCCAACTGCTGGTTTAGGCCCAATCCCTCTACAATCCTGGACCACTGGCTCCTGATCACTC
>NW_005355159.1:3518898-3522273 GCF_000412655.1 Myotis brandtii
TGCCCCATGCATCCTGCTCTGCTGGCCTGGTCCTTTGCAGACAATCTTGTGAGGGCGTGAGGGTTAATTTGCATATTACCTCTTTATTATATAGGATATCCAAAATAGGCAAATCTACAGAAACAGAAGCAGATTAGTAGTTGCCAGGGGCGGCAGAAATGGGAGTGATTACTTAAAGGGTATAGGTTTTTCTGGGTGATACAAAATTTGTGAAATGAGAGAGAGGGGTTGTGGTTGCCCAACATTGTAAATGTATTAAATGCCACTGAATTATACGTTTTAAAATGTTTCATTGTTAATATACATTTTACCTCAATAAATTTTCAGGAGCTGAAGAATGCCAACAACCCAGGTGAGCAAGAGGACATCCTCCACCCCCCCCACCACCCCCCCGCCCAACTTTCAAAGAAGAAGGCAGGACACCGTGAATTTAGCTGTTGCAAATCAGACCTCCAGAGCGATGATGAGATGTTTCCCCATGACTCACACAATCTGCCCAACTTTTCCTGTGAACAACAAGGGGAGAGATGCACGCTCGACAGCTGATGCTGTGTCCTCCGGGCAGGCAGGCCCCACGCTGACTAGGAGCTGAGGGTCCTTGCTCAGCATGTGACAAGATACCGCCGGCTCAGGAGGGACAAGATAAGGGAGGAAGGAGACATACTAAGTACTAGTACATCTTCATTTCATTGAATAACATAATCTGGACTTTATAAATGAGCAAGGACTAAATTTAGTTTCAAACGTGGATAATCATCCAGATTCACATCTTTTCTATTAAGTAGTAGTTTGAAAAATGGAAATAATATTTCAAATCTTTTCTTCCTTATGGATTTCTCAGGAGCTAAACTGTTTTGCCCTCTCCACACATAAAGACTGTTTTGCTCTTTCATTTTCCCTTTAAATATTGCTTTGCTCTATTTCTCCACGCTAGCTGATTTTAAATTCCCCAAACATTTCCACATTCATATGGAGTAAAAGCCATTAGCCATCTTCTCACACTGAAAATGAGCCTTAAAAAGAAAATAAGTTCTAGATGTTACAAGTAAAATAAATTAAAAATGAACTCCTCCTCCCCCCCTGCCCACACACACAATTTCAGTCAGCAAGAGTAAACTTATTCAATAAATATTGCTTGGGAAATTGATGTGTTCATAGGACAAAATATAACATCAGATTTCTTCCTGAGACCACACACTGAAGTAAATACCAGGACTATCAGAGACCTACGTACAAAGCAGCACTTTAAGATGCATGGAAGGAAATACAGGAGAATATCTTCTTCATCTTGGGAAACTAGAATTTTCTGTGTGAGAAAAGGCCATTAAAAAGGTAAATGACAGCCCTCGCCGGTTTGGCTCAGTGGATAGAGCTTTGGCCTGTGGACTCAAGGGTCGTGGGTTCGATTCCAGTCAAGAGCACATGCCCGGGTTGTGGGCTCAATCCCCAGTAGGGGCGTGCAGGAGGCAGCCAATCAATGACTCTCTCTCATCATTGATATTTCTATCTCTCTCTCCCTCCCCCTTCCTCTCTGACTTCAAAAAATATATATTAAAAAAAAGGTAAATGACACAAGGCGCAAGCGAGGAAGGAATCTTTACAAACCTTCTGCATAACTGACAAGGGGTCAATATTGAAAATACATGACAAACTGCTTCAGCTCGGTAAGAAAAGAAAGCAACCCAGTAGAAAAATGGGCAAAGGCTGTGACCAGAGAACTCACAGGAAAGGAAGTCTGAAAGTGGGCAGGAATGTGCACGCTGAGGCAAGGAGACCTCTTTTACATCTGTCAGATTGGCAGAAACAGGTACGTTTGGGAACAGATGACGCTTCATGGGATGTGGTGACATGCGCATAGAGGAACATAGTTGATAGGATGTGAAATCGCCTGAGAGAGCCATTTGGCCACAGCTGAGCACATAAAACAGCCATTCCACTCTAGATGTCCAATCCAGAGAAACTCTCAAATAAGTAAAGACAAAGTAAGTGTGCAAGGATGTCCACTGCAATACTTCAAAAACAAAAATGTCGGAACAACTGTATCAGTAGTAGATAAAAAAACATGCAAAAAATACTAAACTAGCAGCCCTAAGAAATAAACTCGTCTTCTTCTCTGCACACACGCACAATCTACAAAACAAACTGTTGAGTGAAATAAGTTGCAAGAAATGTAAGGCACATGAACATTATGTGCCAGCCTTAGGACACGGGCTGTTTCTGGGAAGGGAGAGGGAGAGGAGAAACGGGCCAGGAGGATGGTCTATCTGCAGCGATTTGTTCATTCAAAAGCAAAGGGAGTGACTGCTAGCAAAAATGCAAAATGTTGGCATCTGTTAATTACAGGTGGTATATGAGTGTTTATGAGACTATTTTCACACTTTATGTACTCAAAATATTTCATGTTTGAAAGGAAGGAATAGAGAGAAAGGGAGGGGGAGGGAGAGGGGGGAGGGAGGGAGAGAGGAAGGAAGGAAGGAAGGAAGGATGAAAGGAAGGAAAGAAGAAAGAAGGAAGAAAAGAAAGACCCATGATATTGGATCTCTACTCACTGTGCCTGGTTGTATTATTCTACTTTAGCTACTAATTATTTTCTTTAGCACTTATTTTCTTGAGCATTCATAATCAGGAAGGAAGAAGGGAGGAAGGAAGGAAAGATGGAAGAAAGGAAGGCAGGCAGGCAGGCAAGCATGGCCTGTGTCCCTGACGATGTGTGAGCTGAAGAACAGAGTTACACAGTGGGGCGAGTTGGACATTACCCCACCCCACCTTGAACTGAGCCCAGAAAGAAGCCAGGGCTGCCTCAGACCGGAGCCCACACACTCTAGAGCAGCGGTTCTCAACCTGTGGGTCACGATCCCTTTGGGGGGTCAAACGACCCTTTCACAGGGGTCACCTAAGACCATCAGAAAATACATATATAATTACATATTGTTTTTGTGATTAATCACTATGCTTTAATTATGTTCAATTTGTAACAATGAAATTGGGGGTCACCACAACATGAGGAACTGTATTAAGGGTCACAGCATTAGGAAAGTTGAGAACCACTGCTCTCGAGGAAGGAATGGCCTGGTGAGAGTGGAGAGTGGAGGCTGTGCGAGGAAGAGAGCAAACAAGCAGTGAAGCAGCCTGGGTCTGGCAGGAGGCAGGGGGATCACCGGGAGAGGGGGAAGGCTCCAGGCTCCAGGCTCCAGGCTCCAGGCTCCAGGCTCCAGTCTCCAGTCTCCAGGCTCCAGGTTGTGATGGGTCCACCCTGCGGTGTCTGCTCAAATACAGCAATTTGGAATCCCTGCGCCTGTCTGCTCTCTCTCCGCCCCCCACCCAAACAAACTGGATAGAGCAAAGCCAGAGGGAGTGGTGGGGGACTGGGGTGGG
>NW_005355159.1:3522367-3531980 GCF_000412655.1 Myotis brandtii
TCATGCGGAGGAGCGCCGGAAGCCCTATAAAGTAAGAAGCCATGTTTTGGGTGAACTGACAACAGGAGGCTTCATTGAAAGTCTTACAATGAGTAATTAGATCCCACTTCTCCGCAGCCTCCCGAGCTGGCCAATATCCCTTCTCTGGACTTCGCAGGGTGCGCAGGGGTGAGGTGGGTGGGGGCAGTGGTGCCTGGAGAGATGGACCCCGAGGGCTTCTGCACTCTGGGCTCCACCCAGTGGTGGGCCGAGGGAGGCGCTGCCCTGAAAATGCGGATCAGTGAAGAAAAGATGAACGTTTTGATTAGGCCGAACCCCAGCCTCAGCTTCCCCCCCTGCCCCCCACAGGGCCGCCAGGCTGAGAACCAGAGAGGAACACGGATTTCCCCCCTTTTGGAGAAACTGATTTGCCTGAGATGTTTGACATCTTGAAATTTGACATGAGATTTTTGACTATTGAGTCTCCCAGGAAAGTGGCGGGTTTGATTCTGACCTGTGATGGCTGCTGCAATGAGAGGGAACCATGAACTTGGGAGACCCCAGCGGTGACTCAGTCAGAGGCACAGGCCGCCAGGGAACACCGAGGAGAAGCCAGGTCTCACACGTGCCCTTGAAGATGGAAATACGAGGAAGTATACGCTAAAAATATACAGAGTCGGACTCTGTGGAGGGGAATTCCTAAGGAAGGTCAGTTCTATTACTTTCTGGTACAAATGTTTCGGTAACTTAAACTAGGTTATCAGAGTGTGGTCTGGGGAGGACTCCCTGGGACCCACTTGAATGAATTAAAGTTCATTCATATCTCATCTACCCAACGATTGTCAATCGCTGCTTCTCAGGTAATTGAGAATGCTCGAAAGGTAATTTAAGTGGTACTTAACACTATTAATTAGCTCTACCTAACTTTTCTATTTCACTGATAGAGCAGAAGCCTGGCTTGAGTTACTGTGGCAACCCCAGGGAATGCGGTTTTCTGGGGAGAAACCGTTTCTGGATCTAGCATGGCCGATGGGAGTCTGGTTGGGATGCAGAAAGCGTAGACCTTCTGCGGGCCCTCATGTGGCATTTATACGCGGCAGCCCAGCCCATGTGGCATCGCTTGCTGGCCAGGAAGTCAACATTCCAATTGGAAATGTCCCTCCTCTAGAGCAGAACCCCCACATCTGAAACGGACATGCCTGGGGCGGATCCAGTTAATGAAGGAACCAGGGCTCTGGGCAGTCAGCTTGTTGCTTCTAGACTAGAGGCATTTGCTTTTGATTCGGCATCTTTGTCCAAACAGAGATGAGCAGGGATCTCCTGGGCTCCTAGAGAAAGATCATCTCCACTCAGTTGCCCTTAGCAGTGGTTCTCAACCTGTGGGTCGAGACCCCTTTGGCAGTCGAACGACCCTTTCACAGGGGTCGCCTAAGACCATCCTGCATATCAGATATTTACATTACGATTCATAACAGTAGCAACATTACAGTTATGAAGATCAACGAAAATAATTTTATGGTTGGATCACAACATGAGGAACTGTATTGAAAGGGCCTGAAGGTTGAGAACCACTGCCTTAGAGGAAGCTTGCCCTGTCTCCTCTCCTCCCTGGACAGAGTATTGGAAGGGCCTTTGCATAAAGAACTGTGTGCCCACACCTTCAGGACGGCCCTTGTCCTCTCAGGGCTGGTCATCTCAGTGGGAGAGCTGGCAGGACCCTGGGCTGTATGGGAGAGGCCCAGGCAAATCTCCCACCTCCTGCATTTGATCCCACATTTGATTTTCCCTCTGTTTCTCCCCCGCCTCCCCACCCCGTTCCCTTTTTTTTTTTTAAATATATTTTATTGATTTTTTACAGAGAGGAAGGGAGAGAGATAGAGAGTTAGAAACATCGATGAGAGAGAAACATCGATCAGCCGCCTCCTGCACACTCCCCACTGGGGATGTGCCTGCAACCCAGTTACATGCCCTTGACCAGAATGGAACCTGGGACCTTTCAGTCCGCAGGCCGACGCTCTATCCACTGAGCCAAACCGGTTTCGGCCCGTTCCCTTTTTGATCTGCCCCCTTTCCCAGTTCCCAGCTGCGGAGGGGGAGAGACTCTGAGCTCACCCACCTTGGATCCAGCACGGTCCCTTGTGCTGCTGGTTACTCGTATGTTTGTTGGGACTGGCCCACTCTGAGACTGGGGCAGCTGGGGAGCTGTGGGGACAGAGCAGATCAGTTATTTATCTCGAAAATGCTGCCTTTCTGTGATGTGAGCTTCCCCCTGAGGGCCCAGTGCATGGGCCAGGCCATGGAGAGGGGCGGGTTCACAGAGGGAAGGCCTCCAGAGGGAGGGGGCTGGCTGCCCTTGCCTCTGTGAGCCTCTTCCTCCAAGGGAACTGAGCAGGTTGGTTCTGAAAGCCCTTCTGGCCCCTTAGTGGGTTGGCAGTTTGAACCTTGAATAAAAAGCCCCAGTTGCAATGAGCTTGGAGTTCTTTAGAGAATGGCAAGGACGTTTGACATTTAGAAACTTTTCTAGGGATCAAAACTGCAAGCCAGAAGTTGTTAGCACAGGCACACTAAAGACACATTTAGTGAGCACCTGCCCTGGCCCACACACTGTGCTAGGTGGGGACGCAGAAGGAACCGGCTCTGCTTCCTGGGCCATTGGGCCCGGGGAGGCACCACGGCAGGGAAGAAACGATCAGACTGATGCAACTGTAATGTTCATTAATCTTGAAATATCGAGAATGAAGTTCCCTTATTTCAGTTCTCCTGCAGTAAACTTATATGTTATTATGTGCATAATTATTATTAATCTAAACACACTTGATTTGTATACTTCAGAATTAAATTAGGAAGCAGAGTCTTATTAATGCAAAAACAATATGGATGGGCATACTGACGGAGTTAGTTACCTTTTATAAACGCTGAATTGGCTTCTTGAATGAAAATAATCACCTGTGTCTCGCGAGAAGGTATTTGCACTGACAGCTTATAAATGCTAACGAAATTCCTCCCAGACGCGCAGCCAGGCCCTGAGACAGGAGGCATTTAACGTTAGGAAAGGTGAAGTTTAAGATTAATTAATCATATTAAGTTTTTTTCTTTACATTATTTATAATGTTTTAGTAAGTTCTGCCAAGAAAAATCCAAGTCTGTTTGCAGGAGCACCTCTATGTTTTTAAGCCTGTTTTTCAAAAGCGGTGCTTCTTGGTAGATCCGGACGTTGTGTCTCCTGGGAGTGCTCACCACTGTCGTGTGCACAGTGTGACTTGGGTCTTCGAGGTCCCAAGTGTACCTGTGTGATTTGGATTGGACCGCGTTTCCTTTATAAAGGCAGTTTTGTATGAAAATTTTCTGCTGAGTCTCTGTACTACATGCTTTCCTTTAAAAATTAAAATATAGCTAATATATAATATGATATTAGTAGCCATCTGACACTATACAAGGTTATTATGATATCATTGACTATATTCCCTGTGCTGTACATTATATCCATTGACTTATTTACTAGTATTTTAAAACTAGAAATTCGAACCTCCTACTCCCCTTCAGTTTAAATATATATATATTGATTTCAGAGAGGAAGGGAAAGGGAGAGAGAAATAGAAACATCAATGATGAGAGAGAATCATTGATCAGCTGCCTCCTGCATGCCCCCTATTGGGGATCGAGCCTGCAACCGGAGCATGTGCCCTTGACCGGAATCGAACCTGGGACCCTTCAGTCTACAGGCCGATGCTCAGTCCACTGAGCCAAACCGGCCAGGGCCCCTTCAGCTTCTCACTCTTCCCCCACCCCTCCAGTTGTTCTCTATGAGTCTGTTTCTGTTTTGTTTTTTAGATTCTACATGTAAGTGAAATCATATGGTAGTTGTCTTTCTTTGTCTGACTCATACCCTCTAGGTCCATCCATATTGTCACAAATGGTAAGATTTCATTCCCCCCACCCCCCCATGGCCGAGGAGTATTCCATTGTATATATGTACCACATCTTCTTTATCCAGTCGTCTATCAATGGATAGTTGGGTTGCTTCCATATCATGGCTATTGTAAATAATACTGCAGAGAACATACATCCTTTTCCTTTTAAGCATTTGCTTTAATTTGACCTTTCTGATTTGAAATTCTATGTCTTAAAATTTTTCATTCAGTCAGCATCTTCTGGTTCCGGGCACTTCAGAAGTGGGCTGCCAGCATGCATAGCATTTATGCCGGAGGCAGGAAAGCAGAGTGAGGAGGTCCTAGGCTTGCCGACTGGCGGGCGTGACCGGCAGCCACGGAGCCGCTCTGCTTAGATTCCTTAACAAGAAGATGGAGGTCAGGCCGGGTCGTGGAGGTGTTGAGAAGAGTAGACAAGAGTCTGTGTGTGATGTGTCTGGCATTGCTCGCAATGCTCAGAGGAACCAAGTAAAAAGTGAGCTAATAGTTATAGCCACGTGGTCTTTGATTTTATAATTTTACTCAATATTTCCATTAAATATCCATGTTCAAATTCTGGTATGGTGTTTACTAGGTTGTGTCAGTATCTAAAACCATGCCAAAATTAACTGCAAAAGTCTATCAGAGGCCCTGGCGACTAACTCAGTTGGTTAGAGCATAGTCCCAATACGCCAAGGTTGTGGGTTCGATTCCCAGTCAGGGCACATACAAGAATCAACCAATGAGTGCATAAATTCAACAAACTGATGTATTTTTTCTCTTTTTCTCTCTTTCCCTTCCTCTTTCTCTCTCAAATAAATACATAAAAACTAAAAAAGTCTACCAGAAGCAAATATTAATAGCTCTTACATAATGCTTAAATAATTTTGTTGTTTTGACCATTTTTTATTTACATGGGAATGTAGGCCCACCTCCCTGCATGCCCACAAATAGGACAGAGTGCATCTGCTTGAAGCATTACTGGAATGCAGTTCATAGGAAGGGGTGTGCGCTGCAGGATGGATTTTTTACTTTAAAGGGACTAATAAAAAGACCCAAACGCTCTGCAAATGAAGTGCGACATTTAAAAAAGAACAGCCACTGTTTGTCTCGGCTTTCAGACCTCCTATTTGAAAGGGCTGCTCCTGGATTCGATGCCCAGATTTCAAAGTTGCCTGAACCAGCAGAACCATGTGCGAAACACATCAAGGGAGTCAGGCTTCCCCAAAACCCAACTTCATTGTTTTCCTTGGAGGTGGAGAGAGCTGCTGTTCAGAAAAATTTCCAAGGTTTCTGTGATTTGTTATGAATTAAAGGTCGTTCCCCGAACTGGATCGTAGGAGGCACCGCCGCCCGCCTGCCAGTCAACGTGGAAGCAGATGTGCGCTGGCCATGCTGTGGCAGAGGAGAGAGAATCCGGGAGAAAAACCTCCCTGGGCTTGCCTGCCCAGGTTTCATTTCGCATTTCTCCAGGTTGTCTTTTTCTGATCTCCCACTAGAGGGCGCCCAGCTACCAGCGGTGCCAGTCCTCCCAGTAGGGGGTCTTTTCTGATCCTCCTCCTGGGAGACAGTTGGGGCCATCTACAACCTCTGGTGGATTCTGGGTCCATCTGGGGGTTCAGCGCTCCCTCCGACTCCCTGAAGAGAGTGGGGACGGTGAAAGCCCTATACTTTAGGACTGGAGTTTCAGAAATCCCAATGAAGGTTTTCCATTTTCAATCTTCTCTTTGTTTCGAAAGGGCGCTGCAGGAATGCATTATGATGGATGCCAGGGTTTTGGGGACTCTCTCCAGAACCCCGCTTGTCAGACCCCTCTAAGCACATATGTCCTCATGGCAGCAATGGATGGGAATACTGGAAACCAGAACTTCCGTAAAACCCAGAACAGATGTTTCCCTGGACAGGGCGAGCCCTCTGGCACAGGGCTGCTGCTGGCTGCCCTGCCGCCGCCATTGGCATTTTATGGGCGAGTCCCACTAGAGGGCGCCCAGCTACCAGCGGTGCCAGTCCTCCCAGTAGGGGGTCTTTTCTGATCCTCCTCCTGGGAGACAGTTGGGGCCATCTACAACCTCTGGTGGATTCTGGGTCCATCTGGGGGTTCAGCGCTCCCTCCGACTCCCTGAAGAGAGTGGGGACGGTGAAAGCCCTATACTTTAGGACTGGAGTTTCAGAAATCCCAATGAAGGTTTTCCATTTTCAATCTTCTCTTTGTTTCGAAAGGGCGCTGCAGGAATGCATTATGATGGATGCCAGGGTTTTGGGGACTCTCTCCAGAACCCCGCTTGTCAGACCCCTCTAAGCACATATGTCCTCATGGCAGCAATGGATGGGAATACTGGAAACCAGAACTTCCGTAAAACCCAGAACAGATGTTTCCCTGGACAGGGCGAGCCCTCTGGCACAGGGCTGCTGCTGGCTGCCCTGCCGCCGCCATTGGCATTTTATGGGCGAGGGGGATTCCGCTCTCTTAAACAGTTAATCCGCAGGTCAGTGGCTCCTGTACGGTGGCTGGGCCCCCTCTCAGCATGCTCCCTATGCAGGGGGGCTGATGAATTCTGCCTGTTCTGCCCTGCCTGTCCCACTCTTTCCTACTCCTGGCCCTGTGTTTGAGAACCTAATTTTGAGCAACCTGTCCCGGGAAGGAATTACTTTGCCACTTTGAAACCTTTGATGAGAACATCCAGGAGCCACATTTCCTCCGCACTTGCAGCCTTACAGCAAACGTTTGCAAAGAGTATATCGTTTGATAGTTCTACCACCACGGGGCCTGACTCTCCTCCCTCCCACTTCACAGATGGAAAAAACAAGGCTCAGAGCAAGTGAGGACCGACCCTAGGACTTGAAGCCACATGATCTGACTCATGGGATGTCCAGGAGCCACATTTCCTCTGCACTTGAAGCCTTACAGCAAACGTTTGCAAAGAGTATATCATTTGATAGTTCTACCACCACGGGGCCTGACTCTCCCCCCTCCCACTTCACAGATTGGAAAAAAAGGCTCAGAGCAAGTGAGGACCAACCCTAGGACTTGAAGCCACATGATCTGACTCATGGGATTGCTCATGGGTTTTCCAGGTCTTGGTAGCAGTAGGAATTTGGGTTTGACGTCAGAGAGAACCTTCTGACTCCCTGACCTTCACATGCGTGTGTGCTGTCAGGAGATGGTGGCACTCCCTCCAGATACGCTTTAGAAAGTGGCATGGATGTGTTTTCCCTGGACAGGTCGAAGAGCATCCTTTCTTGAGGCAGGAGGATGAACTGGACAAACCCTGAGGTGGCTTCCAACCACACTCTTCTGTAGAACAAAGCACCCAGAAATAGCCAAACCGCTCCCTTTTCACACGTGATCCTTGTGGGTAATTGTATGAAAACAGGCAACTCTCCAGTCCAGTGAACAGCTACCGTGGAACCATTTGGGAGATGCTCGTTTCTGTTGTGGATTAAACGTTGTATTTGTCCTGAGACCTCATTGTCTCCAAGCAAGGCTTCCGTCCCGCGTGAAGAGTGCAGTTCTTCCTGGGGCCACAGGGTGGCGGAGTGACTTAAGGTTTTTACTTGCTTTTCAGTTTCAGGACAGAAGCTGGGCTCCAAAGTGAGCAAAATGGAGCGACTGAGAGTTGGCTCAGAGCGACATGGCTCAGTTCACATTTATGAACCTCTTAAAAGGGGGGAACACCAGTGTCTGGAGGTGAGGAGAGGGGATGCTCGATGCTAAAGCAAAGGGAGGTTCTTGGACAGAGCCCTGAGGGGCCAAGTCAGATCCACCCAGTGGCCCTCTGTCCCCTGACCTGGTAGATGCTGAGTGAAATCTGTCCCGAGGAGGCTCGCTGTTGGTGATCGCCTTTGCCCCATCTCTCTCCCTCTGAACTTTCTCTCCTGAGCTCCATTTTTATAGATTTTTGCGCCCCCACCTCGCCCTCCTCTTTTTGCTCATTATGTCTTAGGGAAGGTTTAAGTTGTATACATTTTGGAGAAAAATAATGCACGGTCCAGCGGGGCAACAATCCATCTGAACCCCAAATTTGGACTTGTGTTTCTGACACGTGTGGCTGCATTTAGGGGATGGTGAGGGAATATTTGAATTTGGGACTAATGTGGACCTCTGGGATGTGCAGACACTGCACACACACACACACACACACACACACACACACACAGCAGGACCACAGATGCACCTGCCTGCTACGTGCATCACAGTGCAGGTGTGAGCCCTGGTCCGGACACGGTGGGTCTTCCCAAGATCCCACAGGTAGGGGGTCAGTGCAGGAGCCGGACAGACCCCAGTGCTGCCCCATGGACGCTCCAGGCTCCCCCCCCCCCCCCCCCCCCCTCTCAATCTCCGCTGTCGTCACAGAAGGACAGCCGAGGCTTAGTGGCATCAGCCCTAGTCATCTTAGCAAGATTAGCAGAATCAATGTTGAATTTAAACGCGGCGAGTTTTCAAGCACATCTTGAAGGATGGAGGAGCCGCGAACATTTTTTTTTGTAGAAGTGATTAATATTCAGTTTCTCAAAATTGAGATCATAGACATGTGTGAGACACACACACACACACACACACACACACACACCATGGAATGGGGGAGGTATTGCTGCTAAAACTTCAGAGCACGGGCTGTGTGTATTTAGCTTTTTTCCTCCTTCAATATCTGCTTTTGTGTCAACACTGGTGTCTTCATTTATTAACCTTTTATAGATGTTCAAAGAACACCTACTATGTGCCAGGAAGATTAACATGAAACTGAGCCGTGCTGACTTTTAGGAAAGGCACTCCCAGGGAGCCGTCCTTTGTTGGGTGGGAGTGAGCAGCGCTGCACAGTGCGGCTGGGAGAGCGCGGGCGAGGCTGCCTGTGGGGAGCAGGGCCTGGCCCTTCCCTCTGTGCATCGTGGGTGGTCGTGGTGCCCAATCTATACCTTGTTCTTGGGACCAGGTAAATGAGTGTCAGGGGCTTTATTGGGGCACATAGAAGGAACGCGGTAAGTACACAGCCAGCACTATTGCACCTTTGTCTTAAACTAAAGCTTCCCCAGATCTTTTCTTTAACAAATATCTCTTATGTGTGTATGGACCAGCTAACATGGGGCCTAAAGGTGAACTGCACATCGATGCCTCTGTCCAGGGAGCTGAGGAGGCATGTCATCGTGGCCACCAGGGAGGGGGAGGTGGTGACAGCAGGAGCTCGGGATGAGCCCGTCATTCGGGGGAAAGGTGAGGGGCACCAGCGTGGCCCCTGACTCTGGATGGGGTGCTGGCTGGGAGCCGCTTTCCTGAGGCATCGCTTTTGTGTCTTTTCAGAAACAGCAACCCTCAAGGAGAGAATGACCTTCAGAAGCACAGAGGGATGCCTCTTCTGTGGAGAGGATTCTGGGGTGTGGGGGTCCCCTTTAGAGCTGGCTAAGCTCCCGTTTCTGGGGGAGCCCAGGTCATGGAGCCCCTTTCAGAGCCCAGGAATCAGAGCCTGTGGGCAAAGGTGCCCGGACAAGGTATTGTCTGCACCTTTTAGCTGGGGCTCCCTGAGGCTTGCCCTCACCCCGATCCTTTAATACTGAAGGTGTGTGGGGAGGAGCCCTGAGCCTGGAGTTCCTGGGGTTCCCTGGGTGAGACCCAGTGACCCCAAGCTCTCTGCAGAGGGCAGAATAGTGCCCATCAAGGGCGGCTCCCAAAGGCTGAGCTGAGATCATCCCAAACTTCACGCTGCCCTAAACCCAGGCCCGTGGCAGTTAAT
>NW_005355159.1:3532091-3539963 GCF_000412655.1 Myotis brandtii
CAGCTCGGGGGGGGGGGCACGAGGGGTGCTGTAAGTGTCTGCTGGAGAGCGACGGAGAGAGGGCAGCAATGAGGGTGAGTCCCAGTGCCGCAGCCCCAGGGGGTAGCCTGGTACCGAAGGAGGGGCAGGACCAGGGATCCCGACTTGAGTTCTCTGCTCTTCTCTGTCAGTAGGTGACTTTGTGCAAATATTCCCCCCTCAGTTTTCAAGTCTGTAAAGCAGGGGGGAAATGGCAGTTTTTCCTGGGCTTGGCTGCCGTCAGCGAGTCGTGGTGGCATGCGTGGGCCTGGGACCCTGGAAGAGAGGCCTCTCCCTGGGACCGACCTGTGGGCAGTGCCCTCTGGGTGGCCTCAGGGCGTCCTGCCGCCTCCGCTCTGAGTCTCTCCAGGGGAGGCGCACTGGGCAGCGTCACTGGTTGTCCCTCCTCATCCATCCCTTGCCCAAGACATGCCCTTTCCGGAGCCACCCGGCCAGCTTCTCCTGTTCTCAGGCTCCACCCGAGTCTCCTGCTCCCGGGGGGCCCAGGACTCCCTCACATTGGGGTCCCTGTGGGGGCCTCACCTTTCCTGACCAGCTTCCCTTTATCCAAACCCACAGGTTCATCAGTTTCCAGGAGCTGGTTGGCTGGCTGATTGGACAACTCAGGCCTCAGTGTAGAATCACAGGAAGAGGGTACCTGTCCCCACTGGCTCTCAACCCAAAGCTCGCGTCCCACAGCGCCCTGAACTCCAGGTGCGCAGGCAGGGATGTCTGGGTGTCACGACAGGGCCTCGGACCCGCAGGAGCCTTTGCCTGGAGCCACTGTGCCTCCCTCTCAGCCACCTCCACTGAGCTCCCCAGGGACTCCCAGGCCCTCCCCCTGACCTCCCCCCTGCCCCTCTCTCCTTGGGAAGCCTCCTCCTGCAGGTGCAGCCTACGGAGGCCTCCTGGGCCCAGGCCCTGGCTGGGTTCAGGGCTGCAGTGGGGACTGTGTTCAGGGCACTGGATTTGGGGGAGGGAGATGGGCATTAGCTCCAGCCTCATTCTCGCATCTATAACATGGGTTTCTCTGGGCCCCTTGCTGAGCAGCGCCGACCACCCTGCGTGTCCTCAGACTCGCTGATGCTGCATCCTTCATCCCCATCGACAAGTACAGATGGACCACTTCCTGTGCCCTGTGTGGCGCTTCCAGCCCAGTAGAGAGGCCGAGGGAACCCACACACCATGATGCCCTAGAGCCCAGTGGTGGTGACTGCATCACTGTTACCCTTGCTCCTGCCCCATGTTCGCGAGGGGCCGCGGAGGCCTGGGTTCCTCTTCCCGGACGAGCCCGTGCGCTTATGTGGACGTTCCCAGGCAGCCCTTCTCCGCCCGGCTCCTCGAAGGAACCCCGGACACAGGATGCTCTGAGTGAGTCCTCCGCTCTGCCAGGGAGCGGTCATCCCTGGGACCAATCCGGGCGGAGGAGGGACGTGAACTCACTACCTGCTAGGCCCTGGGCTCCCTCCCCCTGCTGCTCCGGGACATCCCCTCCCATTGCCACCCTCCGAACGCTGTTTCTGTCGCTTCCTGCCTCTCTAACCCTCTCCTTTTAAAGGTCCCTTCTTGGATTACTCCTGTTGTTTCTGCTCTGAGCACCGGGTGAGAAGCAGAAACACAGGTTGGGGGAGGGATACTGTCATTAGTGGTGGGTGAGGGGTCTCTTGATTGGAAAATCCGCACGTGGAAGGGGTGGGAGCTAAGATTAAACACTCGTGGCCATTGGTAGTCCAACCAGGATTTTTTTCCCCCAGGTTAACCACTAAGAAGAAAGTAAGACTCAGCAAATACCTGCACTCACGTCTCTCCCCCCACAAGGCTGGCTTTGCTGATAGGACCCGGTCCTCGGTCCGTCCTCTCTCCCTTAAAGCCAGCTGCTCCATACTGCACTAAAGGTGCTTTCACCTGGTGCTGGGGGTAGGGAAGAGGTGCACGTGACCCACACCGCCACGCCATACAGAGGGTATGCTGGGAAGAAGGTCTTCCTCCCCCTGGCTTCTTAAAGCCAGCTGCTCCATTCTGCCCTAAAGGTGCTTTCACCTGGTGCTGGGGATGGGGAATAGGTGCACGTGACCCACACCGCCACGCCATACAGAAGGGTATGCTGGGAAGAAGGTCTTCCTCCCCCTGGCTTCCCAAGCCACCTCGCCTCCCTCCCCAAGAAATCGCCACCACTGACCCCTTCCAGTCTTGTTTAAAAAAAATCCTCACCTGAGGTTATTTTTGTCCATTGATTTTTAGAGCGAGTGGCAGAGAGGGAGGGAGAGAGGAGAGAGAGAAACATTGATGTGAGAGAGATGATACATAGATTGGCTGCCTCCTGCACACATATCCCGACCAGGGAGGGGATTGAACTTTCAACCCAGGTACGTGCCCTTGACCAGGAATCAAACACTTGACCTTTTGGTACGCAGGCTGATGCTCTAGTCACTGAGCAATGCCGGCCAGGGCCAGTCTTTCTTGATTCAGTTCTCCAGGCAACCAGGACTGATGGATCCGAATGGACAGGTGAGTTAAAGCAAACTGGCCATGCTGGCTGGGGTGGGGGGTGGGGTGGGGAACTGGGGCAGAATGGGGGCTGGGCAGAAACAGGCCTTTTGGCTGATTTTGCTGGGCTTTGTGGGCTGGCTGCAGGAGTAGAGGCTCTGCTCACTGCTACGCCTCCTTCTGACTCTGCGGTGCCACCCCCCTCGGCAGGACATGGCCCCCGCAGTGTGGGCGAGGCTGTGGTCCTGAACCGCCAGGCCAGGAGCTCTCTGCCCCTGGTGGAGCGCTGGGAGGACAAGGAGATCAGCAGGATTTCCTTCCAAAAGTGCTTGGCCACGCTCCTGCTTTGCTGTTGAAAGGGGCTCCGCAGGTTGAAGACAATCATTTGTTATTGTTATTGTTTAATATTCATCAGGTGCCTGTAATGTGTTGGACGACATTGAAAAAGATTCGTGGCTAAAATTAAATTTGTGGTAAAGTTAAACTGAGCTCAGAACTGGCCGGGTGCCTCCAGGTCTCTGGCAGGCCAAGTTCTGGTTTCTCCGATCTGTCCACAAGAATGACCTCACAAACCAGGAATGGGAAGCCCCCACCAGCACAGGCCTGCTGATAATTCTCTGTAGCAGAGGCACTGATTTGCATCATTTCCCCACTGGGTTAAAGAGAGGACAATGGCACTGTGACCCTGAAGCATGAGAGAGCCAAAGAGAAAGGTGACCCGGAGAGGTGGCAGAGCGAATCAGTGCCAACAATATTCTTGAGCCAAATCTATGACATCAGTAAAGCTGAACTTTCCCTCTCCTTCCCTTTTCCCTGGTGGGGATGCCATCTCCCTAAGACACTCAGGGTCCTTCTTCCTCCTCCCCTTTCAGGACCACCTGCAGGGAAAGATTATACACTCATTTATACTAGAGAGTGAGTGACTGCTTGCTGACATTATGGAGTGTTTAGCGTGTGACAAACACCATGCTAGTTTCCTTTACCTCTGTTATGTAGTTCATTTAATACTTCCAAGCACCCTTTGTGGCAAATGCTGTCATCAACCAGCCACATGCAAAGTCATCTAGATAATAGGTGTGTGTGTGTGTGTAGGGGGAGGGTGTCCAGGTGCTTAACAGCCACCCGATGGCGTCATATTACCACACAGAGGTTTCAGCCTTTAACAAAGCAGAACAGCTTAGGGCCAGTGGGCCCCACACTAGCTGAATGTTAGAATCACCCGGGAGGCCGTGAAACCTTCCCACTGCCTGGATACGGCCCCTGGGATTTGGATTGAATGGGTCTGATGAGGGGCAGCGTCCGTGTATTTCAACGCTCTCCATGGGGCCTCACTGAGCGCCCAGGGTTGAGAAACCTGCTCCCGAGAGAGGCCAGGGAGAGGGGCAGACCCCCGGGAAGAGATGAGGGTGGCATTTGGGAGGGTTGCCTGCAGGCTGGGATCCTGGCAGCTATGACTGTGCCAATGGACGCCCTTCCAGGGTGAGGGCAGGTGTGGCTGCGCCAGCTGACATCCAGGAGCTCGGGGGCCAGCTTATTCAGCAGCATCCTTACCGTGGCCTCACACAAATCTGTTGCAGGGAGATCCAGAGGTTGGGGGTACTGCAGTGGCCCCAGGGCCTGCGCCTTGCTTTGCCCTATCCCCCCACAGCCACCCCAGGCAGTGCTGGCTTGACAGGAGGAGCCACTCAGAAGCCTCCCAAGTTGCTGGGAGCAGGGCCCTGGGAGCTAAGCCAGGAAGAGGAAGAGGTAGTGGTGGGAGGGGAGCAAGAACGAGGCACAGGAGAGACCAGGAAGGAGTATTTGAACCTTTGGAATTGCACCTCCAGCAGGAGAACCTGCACAGTGTGGAGATTCAGGTCTGGACGTACTGGGAAGGCCGGGGAGTCTGGGTGCTTTCTCTCCCAGTGCCCTGAGGCACCCACGGCAAGGAGAACCTGCACAGTGTGGAGATTCAGGTCTGGGGTGCTTTCTCTCCCAGTGCCCTGAGGCACCCACGGCAGGTAGCGAATTCCCTTCTCTCCTGTGCCCACTAGGTAAACCCCCTGGGACAGGGCTGGTTTTCACCAGTCTGTCCTCACTGCTTTGTAAGGGGACATGGTGGTTTGAGTGTCTCGTTCATCTTTGCACCCCCCTGCCACCCGCCGAGTGCTGAGCACAGAGCATAGTAGGTGCCCCAAAAGGATGACCAGCCATTCTGGTTTGCGCTGAACTGAAGGGGTGCCAGACTGTGGGGCTTTGAGTGCTAAAATGGGTCAAACCCTGGGTGAAGTCGAACCTATGGTACCCCTTAGCGCCCAGTGCAGCCTGGGAGCGGGAGCCCGGCGTGGCGGGTAGCTGGCAGCTCCGAGGCCCTAGAGCTGCCTGGGTTGGATGTGTTTCGTATTCCTTCTGGGGGTCAGCTGCCTAAGACATGGACCCCAGTTGTTTCCCAGTTCTCCCGATACATGGACATAAATGGCACCCCTCTATGGGGGGTGGAGGAAGGGGAGGCAAAGTCTGAGTCAGGGACTGAGTGTCCTCAGGCATCGACAGGACACTGACCTCTGCTCCTGATGGAGAGGAGAGTGGTGTTTGGGAAACAGGTGGCTGTGTGAAGGGCACAGCACAGCACAGCGATAGGGCAATGGCTACTCTCTCTGACACACTTGTTTTCTGATGGGTGCTGAGGCAGGAAGACGGTGTTTGGGAAACAGGGGCTGTGTGAAGGGCACAGCACAGCGATAGGGCAATGGCTACTCTCTCCGACACACTTGTTTTCTGATGGGTGCTGAGGCAGGAAGATTTTTTTAAAAGTTTATTTGAAAAATACAGAAGGAAAACCAAAAAAATGTAAGTGTCCTGTAAGCTCCCTGGGACTTGAGGTGGAGGGTGTGATTCCATGAGGTTGGGTGGGCGAGTTCCCCTGCTTCAGCCGGGCTACCCAGCCTCACTGTCCAAAGGGGCCACGGGCAGCAGCGTGGGGCATGTCCTTGACCTCCCCCCACATCACGCAGACACATCCATGTCTGTGCAGATAACATCTTTACAAATGGAATCAGCCCGTGTCTTTGGTCTGCAACTGTTTCTGTTCTTAGCGTACGTAGACATCTTCTTTCCAGAATATTGGATATTAATCTTCTTTGTTCTTTTAATGTCTGCATGGCATTCCAGTGTATAAATGCTGCATAATTTTTCTATCTCATTAGTAATTTACGTGTTTTATAGGTATTATAATCATTTTCCTATTACGCTGCTTTATTAAACATTTTTGACATATCTTTACAAATGTATACAAATCTTTCTGATGAATACACCCTTAGAAGTGAGGGTTTCTGGACCAGAATTCATCTACATAGTGATCTTCATAAGCACTGCAAAATTAACATCCAAAAAGATAGTACCAATTTATATTTTCAGCTCCATTTATCCACAACTATGCCATTACTGGATGCTGTCATTGAACAATTCTTTTTTGATGGACCTATGGGTGAAGTGATATTTTGTTGAAGATTCAGTCCACTGACCAACTTTTTAACCTGAAATTGAACATCTTCTCATTTGCTTATTGGCCATTTAAATTTTATTTTCTGTCCATATCCTCTTCTTATTTTTTCTAAAATATGCTTGTATCTTCTTTTTTAAAAAGATCGATTTTTCTTGATTTCAGGGTGGAAGGGAGAGGGAGAGAGAGGTAGAAACATCAATAAGAGAGAATCATTGATAGGCTGCCTCCTGTCTGCCCCCTACTGGGGATTGAGCCTGCAACCTGGGCATATTCCCTTGCCAGGAATTGAACCTGGGACCCTTCAGTCCACAGGCTGATGCTCAACCCATTGAGCAAAACCAGCTAGGGCTATGCTTGTATTTTCTTACAAATTTATTACAGATTTTATTGTATAAGACATAAACACTTTGAGCATTATACCCTATCTATGTTGTTATATATATATTTTTTTACTTTTCAAAATAAGGTTTTAACTTTGACTTGGTAAATTATGTTAATTCTTTTGGTTTTCTCTCTCTTCTTTCAATTTTCTGTAATGGTAGCATCGTTGCTAGATTCTTTGCCCATATTCTTGCATTTCAATGAATGGCGCAGAAGGCCAGGAAAAACCTGTAGGCCCTCAGAGGTACCTGTGAATAGGGACTGAGTGACAAAGTGCAAAAAAGGCAGCACAGGAGAAACATAAGTTTATTGGTGTTGCCAAGTGGAAGCCTGGCTGGATTTTCTTATGGGGGAAATTAATGCAAGACGCCCTCCTTTCTTTTCTTACCGTCACTATTCATCTGTGGGTTTGAAAAGACTCATTATGGAAAACGTGGCTTGACTGTTCTATCTGTGAGCACCTCCTTCAGGCTTCCATGGCTGGGGTGAGATAAAGCTGTAAAAAACAAAAACAAAAACAGCCATGTACGTAGGGTGGGAAAAGGTCAGATTCTAATCACTGAAACGATCAAACCTCTTGATTATGTTTTTATAGAGAAGATGAGGTCCCAGGGTCTGTAAACCCCCTTCTAACCCTGAGATCCTCTGATTCTGGGACTCAGCATGGAATATATCAAGGGGAAGGAATATTACATAATGTGATTGATAGTAAGAGGACCGGACACCATAGAAGGGGAATGCGAGTGTAGCAAGTTTTCACTGGTGTGCAAGTCCCAACCCGGAGGGGTTGCTAGTGAAGAGGGCAACAGGAATCCTATTTTAGGAGCGTGTGGATAGTACTTTTTAAAGGCCTAGCACAAAGCTGGCATAGAGGCAAGATCCAGGAGTAAAGGAAGACTCGGCCATCTGGGCATCAGCCGGAGTCTCAGGCAGCTAAAAACAGATAATGTCTTGTCTCGCTGACAATTTCATCTCCAAAGGGAGAGAAAGCAAGGAGGGAAACTGGTCATGGGCCCAGAAGGACTCTCTCTGGGGTAGGAGAAGACAAAACCCCAGAAGACCGTGGTCTCTGTCAAAGGAAAGAGAAGCTGAGTGGGGGCCACCATTTATGTGTGAGCAGATCCAAGTGCAAAGGGTGGAAGGGAAGAGGGTGATTCTTGTCCTCTAAAGCCTTACAAGATGATGCTGGTTGGAGGACAGGAAGCCCTAGGGTGCCTTTCTGCCAATGCAATTGTAAGGGGCCCAAAAAGAAACCAGGAAGCCACACAAAAGAGGACAGGAGTGTGTAGTCAGGGTTCTCCAAAGAAACAGAGCCAAGAATGGACACACACGTGTAATTCTTTTAGGGATGGGGCCCCAGGGTCCGGGGGGGCTGGAAAGTCCAGAGTCCATAGAGCAAGCAGGCAGATTGGAAGTTCAGGTAAGAGTTGATTTTGCAGCCTTGAGTCCAAATTCTGCAGGGCAGGAGGTTGGAAACTCAGACAGGGTTCCTATGCTGCAGT
>NW_005355159.1:3540829-3596565 GCF_000412655.1 Myotis brandtii
CAGAGGTGAGACGGCACGTGTGCATATGCCCTCCTTGCAGAAATCCTGGCCCAGGGCTGCCTTCATTCATTCCCGTCAATATCCCTCCGGGACCTGAGCCCAGGCAGAGGGCAAGGGGCTTGCCCAAGATCCCGCCGCTGGTGTATATGGACTTGGGGCACCAGTAGACCTGTTTTTCCCCTCTAACTCTACAGCAGGGTAGGCGAACTGTGGCCACGAGCTGAATTGGTCCCCCAGCTGTCTGTGTGTGTTCTGTGAGCTAAGAATGGATTTTTTTAAACGGTTGGGGGTGGACTCGGGGCACCAGTAGACCTGTTTTTTCCCTCTAACTCTACAGCAGGGTAGGCGAACCATGGCCATGAGCTGAATTGGTCCCCCAGCTGTCTGTGTGTGTTCTGTGAGCTAAGAATGGATTTTTTTAAACGGTTGGGGGAAAAAACACAAGAATTATATTTTGCAACATGTGAAAATGATATGAAATTCAAATTTCAGTGCCCATAAATGCAGTTTCATTGGGACACAGCCATGTCCTCTGTTTATGTCCTGTCTGTGGCTGCTTATGTGTGAGAAGAGAGTTGGGTAGTTGTGGCAGAAACTACCTGACCTGTGAAGCCTGAAATATTTAGTCTCTAGACCTTTACAGAAGGCGTTTGTTGACTCCTGCTCTCTGGCCTCTTGGTCAGTGTTCTGAGGGCTCCTATGTGAACTGTTACTGTCCTACCTGGGAAAGCTGAGAGACACATGTCAGAACCTGGGAACCAAAAAGATGAGAAACGTGTTTGATAGTGGCCCAGCTTGAGTGAGGCGATCCCATGGAGCGCAGGAAGGGAAGTGAGATGAAAGATTCTGGGATTGACTTTAATTCCAGCCTGTCTTTCAGATCGTGTGGCTTTCAGCAGGGCCTTCGCAAAGTCTCTCGAGAGAAGGAAGGGAAGTGAGATGATGAAAGATTCTGGGATTGACTTTAATTTCAGCCTGTCTTTCAGACCACAGGCGTGGCTTTCAGCAGGGCCTTCGCAAAGTCTCTCGAGAGACCCTATGGATCTAATAGAAAAAATGTGTGGATTTGATGATAACAATTAGAAAGCTCTGTTGTGGGCTGATCAACTGTACCCGCGGGATTTGATGGATGAATTGCTGCCAATGCAAGGTCGTTAGTAATACACTGTGGGCCATGTCTTTGAGCCTGTCTCTCTAATATTTACATCAAATGTTTGAATAAAGACACAGAGCATGCTTGTCCAGCCCAAGTAAAGTACGGCTGGGTGCCTCAGCCGTTCCAGTCAGAGGACTGGGAGTTCCATGGAGGCCCAGGAGGGTGACGTGCAGAAGCAATGCAGTGTGAAGACTAAGAAGAGCAGTGTGTGCCCAGATCAAGAGCAACCATAGGACACACTGCACTGAGTAGGCACCCTGTGCCAGCCTCCGGGTTGTAGGCGAGACCTTGGGGAGTACGGTGACCAGGGAGAAGGCTCCACCAGGTGGTTACAGGTCCGGGCACAGGGTCCCAGGAGGACTGGGAGAAGCACCAGGAAGGTTTGGCTTGGGGAAGAGAACTTAAGTAGGGCATTGTCTTAGTTGGGTTCCCCAGGGAACGACCCTGAGACAGGGGGTGGGCGTGTGTGTTTTATTTGGGAAGTGCAGAAACACTGGGAAGGGCAGGGGAGGGGACACAGGGAAGGGAAGGCAGCTGGTACAGGGCGTGGCCCCAGCCAGCTCCCACTGTGGGGAACCGGGCTCCATGCTATAGAGACACTCCGGTCAGTAGTGTAGAACTGGACATTTCAGTGGTCCCACCCAATGGTGAAGGGTGTGGGGCCTTTGTATGCCAACTCCTACCTGTCATTGATTGAGGGCCGTGCCTAGGGTTCTACCCCAGGCGCCAGAGAGAGTCCCCAGACTCAGATGCGACACCACTGTGGGAAGAACCATCCTCAGAGATGTGAAGAGCTGTGATTGGGTGAGAAACACAGGAAGCACATTCCTTCCCAGGCTCCCTGGCTGGGGCGGGGCCTGGAGAGGTGGTGGAGGAAGCGCCAGCTATTTCCCGTCCAGCATCGAGGTTGGTGAGCAAAGTTGAAGGGCACCTAAAGCCTGAGTTCAAAATCAGCCCCTCAGCAAAAACATGCACGCAAGTCAGCAGGACCCATGGGCCCACCATTCATTGGCCCCTTCACTTCGTCTCCGAGGTGGAGGGACTTTGCACCCTCCGTGCTGGCTGGCCCAGGCCCTCCTCTCCCGGGCCCTCCGAGCTGGAGATCAGCAGCTCAGCAGCTCACGACGGAGGCAGCTCATTATTTTGCTGCAGTTGACTTGAAATCTGAAATCAATCGGGTATCAACTATGCAGTCCTCAGTTTGATACCGTTTTTCAAAGGTGCAATAACGTTCAGAAATGACACTGCATTTCCTAATTATGAAATTCTGTCATTGCCGCTCAGTCTAGGATGACTTGGCTGCAGGGTTTTCTTTCTCTTTTTTGTAAGGTTTAGCATACGCTACGATTATTTTAAAATCGCTTTGGAAGAATGTATTTCATCAGTGAACTACGAGCGAGCTTATTACTGAGGTTTGGAGGCAATTTGAGAGGAAGGATACATTCGCACAGGCTCCGAGGCCTCGGGAAGCATGCGGCCCCTTGTCCCACCGCTTCCTTCTTCCACAGCTAATCAAGCCTCTCACTGCATGCAGGGCCTCCAGACTTCTGCCCACCTCACTCACAGACACTGGTCAAGGTCATGAACTGTTTGGGGACTGGGAGGGGCAGCCACGAAACCTCTGCTCCACATCAGAGCTGTGGAAGGATGGAGAAGCAGGAAGAGGTTAACCCAAGGCCCCCCTGGAAGCCAGGGTCCCTCAGATCCCCTGAGCTCCACAACCAGAGAAGGGCTGCCAAAGATCCTGGGATCTGGGAAGCGGAGGTTAGCGTGCTCAGGGAGCGGATGCCTCTGTGGGGAGTGGGACTGTTGAGTGAGCTCCCAACATTTAAAATGTCAGGAGCAAATCACTGACACACACAAAGGCATGTGGATCTCACACGGCATGTGGAGCAAAGGAAGCCCAACACTAAAGGGCACCGGCTGCATGACTCACTGTTGCCGCTGCTCTGCAACAGCCAGACTCGCTTCAGAGATGGCCACGGAATGGCAGTGCCTCTGGAGAGAGCAGCAGGGAAGGGCAGGAGGGCCGTGCTGGGTGAGGACACGTTCGCCATCCTGATTAGGGTGTGGTCACAGGATGTATAGGGTTGTCAACATTCCTGGGACTGTACACTTGAACATATATTATGGTGATTTAATGCTACTTAGATGAATGAGGAGGCTTACGGCCCATTGCAGCCCTCCCTCGTGGCCACCAGCTACTCAGCTCTCTCTGGATGACGCCGCTTCATAGGTTTACACTTCCTGTTAAGAAATAAAGTCGCAAAGACTTCCCATGCCTTGTCAGCCTAGCCACGAGCCAAATACTAGTAGCTGGCACCGCCCCACTCTCCGGGAAGCAGCTGGCTGACTGAGTAACATCTTCAACCTGGAGCCACCCCATCCCTAGCTCTGTGGGAAGTGACTGATGGGCAGGGTTAGCACAAAGTCCAAAGCTGGAGGACAGATGCTGATACACGCATGTGCCTCCCGGGGCTGGGGTGAAGGGAACCACCTCATTTGTATGAGAGGATACTTCCCAGGGAACTTTTTTCCGTTCTTGCTTTCTTTTTTTTTTTCTTGTAACATAGACCTCTGCACATTGACGAATTATGAATATGCAGAAAAGATGGTGTGAGACCACTTGTCTCTGCACGGAGGCCAGTTTAATTCCTAGGACTCCAAGTCACTGGTACTTTTCCTGCATTTTCAGCAGCACCTGAAATAGATTTCACTTCATATGAAATGCAAAAGACTGCGGAGTAGAAAGCTCACCCCATCTCTGATCCAGGCGCGTGTTCTCAAGCCTGGTGTTCTTCTTTTTCTCCCTTTCTTCGAGATGCCGCCTTGCTAAGCACACAGCTGGGGATCAGAGGATAAGTAGATGCATAATACATTACCCCAATATTCCACCAGGCGTCTCCCCCACAGGCCCGGGGAACTTGCAAACGGGGTCTCCCAGGTCCCGACACTTCCCGCCGAGATGTTCTCCCTCCGAATTAAGATTATGTCAGCATTTCTGTTCCAGATCCTGGGGGTAAAAGCCACTCTGAAGCGGAGCTTGGTTTTAAAGCTCTGGGTGCTGGAGAAAACTCTCTCTGACAATGGTGGTGCAGCCATTCCCCGCGGAGCTAGAGAGAAAAATGCAGTTGGTCAGGAGTGGGGGCTCTGCTGTTGGTCAAGGGGTTGGTTGGTAGAGGAAGTCCGTCTGAGCCCTCACGGTCTCCTGAACATCGGCAAGTGCAGCAGGAAGAGTCTGAGTTCAAGCTAGTGTCCCCCAACCTAGTGTCCTCTGCGATCCCCTAGATCAGAATCACCTGGGCAGTGCCTGTTTAAATGCGGGTTCTTGCCCTCTTTTTTTTAAATATATTTTTTGTTGATATCAGAGATGAAGCAGGGGAGAGAGAGAGAGAGAGTGGGAGAGAGAGAGAGAGAGAGAGAGAGAAAGAAACATCAATGATGAGAGAGAATCATTAATCGGTTGCCTCCTGCATGCCCCCTACTGGGGATCGAGCTGGGACCCGGGCATGTGCCCTGACCAGGAATCCAACCTCCTGGTTCATAGGTCAACGGTCAACCACTGAGCCATGCTGGTCAGATGGTTCCTGCCCTCTTATGGCACAGTCTACCTGCCCCACCTGCCCCACATAATCAGGAATCTAGGGTGGGGTCTGGGAATCTGTTTTGTAATTAATTTTCCCAGATGATTCCTTTTCCCAGGAAAGATGAAGCCTCCTAATCTAGGCTTTGCTATTTTGTTGCTGTTGACCTTGGCCAAATAGCTTCACCCCATTATGCCTTGTATCCTCATTTATAAAATAACAGCTAACATTCATTACCGAGTGTTTATTGCATGTCAAGCATGTTCTGAGAGAGTACCACGAATTAGTTCATCTAAATCCTCACAGCAGGTCCATGAGGGTGGGACCAAGATTTCCTCCATTTTTAGGAAGGGTAGGAGACACAGAGAGGTTACATAAGTTTTCCAAATCACACAGCTAGTTGACTGGCAGAGCTGGGCTTTGGACCCAGGGAGTCTGGCTCTGCCACATGGTTCTACCACTTGGAGGGTAGTTATAACTCTCACCATCCTGGGTTGTGAGTGGCTAATGAAGAAGAGAATGTCAAAAGGCTCTGTGGCCTGGAATTTTGACCTTAGATTCTCGAACCCTGGGCCCATGCCTCTTTCCAGTTACTATTTAGAATTGTCTTGGCTCTTCCCAGTCTCTTGTCATCCTTCCTGGTGCCATTCTAATCTTTGATTTGTGAGCAGCTAATCTCACTGGCTAATTTACACTACAGTGTTAATAAATGATGATAGCTTAATACGTTTGCTTTTCTCAGGTAACGTGCTTTCATTTTAGCTGAAGTTTTAACTCAGAATTTCCTAATCTGCTGACACTGGGGAGCCCCTCACTGTCTGTTTCCTCACCGGCCCCATGTTCTACGAGTGTTTCTGAAAGAAGCCAACTTCATTAATTAAGTAGAAATTAGTTCCACATATACATCTTTATATTTTATCAAACAGAAGAGAAGCCATGGACATTATTTCTGTGGCTTATTTGAAAGTTGGAAACTTCAGAAGAAATTTTCCTCATTGCCATCTTAAAAAAAAAGTTCTTAGTTACTTCAGAGGAAGGGAGAGGGAGAGAGAGAAACTTTGATTGGCTGCCTCTTGCACGCTCTCTACTGGGGATCGAGGCTGCAACCAAACATGTGCTCTGACTGGGAATCCAACTGTGATCTTTGGGTGCGTGGGACCCACCAAACTGAGCCACACCGGCTCATTGCCATCTTAACTGGTCACTAGTGTCCGAAGACCCCTCCTAGGGACCACTGTCTCTTCCCCAAGGGCCGAGGCACATGGCAGAATGGAATCTGTCAGGGTGGGGGTGGGGCAGGCAAGAGTTTGTGACAAACTCCAGGTTGGCTGGCCCTGCTGCTCAGGACTTCCCCTGGGAGCTGATGAGAGGATGGACAGCAGTGTCATTACAGGGGCGGCAGCTGGCATGTGGAGCCCCTGGGGTGGGATGGGGTTGCTGCTCTGCTGCCAGGGGGAGGGGGAAGGGGCCCACATGACTGGAAGTTGCTGGGGAAGGTGACTGTGTTTGCTGAGATCATTATAGCCTGTCCCCACTCTGTGGCACTTGTACTTTCCCTAGTTCATGAATGGCTATTTCCCTGTGCTCAGTGTGCATGTGGGACACCGCTGGGCGTGAATGGCCATGCGCCTAGTGGAGAGGTCTATGTGGCCTCCTCCTCTCCCCTCCACCCCTCTTCTCCAGCCACACTGGCCCTGTGAGCACAGCAGCCATGCTCCTGCCTTGGGGCCTTCAGCGGGTTCTCTCTTAGGGTTTTAGTGCTGAAAGCCTTGGTTTTAGTACTAGCTCTAGTCCTGAAAGACTTAGATCCTGGGGAACCCCACAGTGCTGGGCAAACTGAAGCGGTTGACCATTCTACATTTCTCTGGAACATTCTCCTCCAAGATGCCAACCAGGCAAACCCCTTCACTCCCATCAGGCCTTTGCGCAAATCGTGCTTTCTCAGTGAGACCCTCCGGTTTCCACCTTCCCCCCTCCAACTCCCCTTACCTGGCTTCACTTTGTTATAGCATTTACTATCTGCTTGCATACTATGTGCTTTACATGCTTATATTTATCATTTGTGGTTCCTCTGTTGCCACTAGAATTCCACACCATGAGGGCAGACTAGCCCAAATGTAGAAGCTCCATAAATACTGAATGAATGAATGATCACATTTTCTGTGCAGATTGTACTAAATACTATGGGGGATTATGAAAGCATAGACTTCAATCCCTGCTTTCAGAGAATTTATAATCTAGCAGGAGAAAGACAGCAAGAAGAAGTGGTCCAGAGTTTCTGATCTGAAAAGATACATCCTTTATCCTGAGGCCCACTCTTGATAGAATCTAACTAGAGTCCCGATGCATGAAATTCATGCAAGAGTAGGCCTTCCTTCCCCAGGCTGCCAGCACCGGCTTCCTTCTGGCACCCATGACCTGGGCTTCCCTCACAGCCCTGGCTTTGTCCAGATGGTCCTTGGAAGGACATCCGGTCTAATTAGCATAATACACTTTTATTATTATAGACTAGAGGCCCAGTGCACCATGGGAGTCCCTCAGCCCAGCCTGCTCCCTCTCGCAATCCAGGACCCTTGGGGGATGTTCCCTGCGGGATTGGACCTAAACTAGCAGTTGGACATCCTTCTCACAATCCAGGACCTCTGGCTCCTAACTGCTGGCCTGCCTGCCTACCTGATCGCCCCTAACTACTTGCCTGCCTGCCTGATCATCCCTAACCACTCACCTGCTTGCCTGATCACCCCTAACTGCCTCTGCCTCAGCCCTGAGAAGGACGTCTGGAATGACGTCCGGAAGGTCGTTAAGCTGTCCAGTGTAATTAGCATATTACTCTTTTATTATTATAGATTCTTCTACCCCTGGTCATAGAAACGTTGTAAAGGATAAGCTCCTTGTAATGCACCTATTTCTTCCCTGCCCTTCTAAACCCGTACTATCTGACCTTTACTCCTGTGCTCCATTGAAATCCCACTCCTAGAAACCATCAGTTATCCCTTTAGCAAATAGCTGTTGGTCCTTAGCCTGTGAACCCTCAGCCGCGTCTTACTGCACTGGATGCTTCCTCCTTCATCACGCGCTCCCTTCTCTTGATTTCGCTTATCTCCTTGTGGAAACTGTTTCTCTTGCAGGTTCCTATTCCTCTGTGCACTTTCTAAATGCTGGTTTCCTGAGAGCTCTGTCCTTGGTTGCCTGATCCCCCTAACTGCCTCTGCCTCAGCCCTGAGAAGGACGTCTGGAATGACGTCCGGAAGGTCGTTAAGCTGTCCAGTGTAATTAGCATATTACTCTTTTATTATTATAGATTCTTCTACCCCTGGTCATAGAAACGTTGTAAAGGATAAGCTCCTTGTAATGCACCTATTTCTTCCCTGCCCTTCTAAACCCGTACTATCTGACCTTTACTCCTGTGCTCCATTGAAATCCCACTCCTAGAAACCATCAGTTATCCCTTTAGCAAATAGCTGTTGGTCCTTAGCCTGTGAACCCTCAGCCGCGTCTTACTGCACTGGATGCTTCCTCCTTCATCACGCGCTCCCTTCTCTTGATTTCGCTTATCTCCTTGTGGAAACTGTTTCTCTTGCAGGTTCCTATTCCTCTGTGCACTTTCTAAATGCTGGTTTCCTGAGAGCTCTGTCCTTGGCCTGCTCTGTGTCCCCTCTATACTCTCCCTAAGTGACCTCACTCACTCTTAGGGTTTCAACAGTTTTATAGTCCTGATCCTCACATCTCTCTCTGTCTCCAGCTCAAATCTCACCTCCAAGTGTTAGCATCATTTACATGGCCTACTTAGCATCTGCCCTTGGATGACTTCCAGGCCCCTGACGCTGACCACCTCGCAACAGAACTAACCACCAACATGCTCTGCTTCCTGCTCCCTTTAGTTTTGCTGACAGCACCACTGTTTAGCTGACATGTTGAACTGGAAAAGTGGGCATCATCCTTAACTTCCCTTTCCGTATTCAGTAAACCAACAAGTTTACTTCCCATATTCAGTAAACCAACAAGTCCTATTAATTTTACTTCTCAAAGATTTCTCAACTAGGTCACTTTCATTCTCTACCAACAACCAACCCCTCCCTCTCTCCCATTCAGCTTTATTCCAACAGCCTCCTAACAGATCCCTTGCTTCTGGTTTCCCTGAAGCCCATTCTCTACACAACTGGCATTCTTTCCCTCCTGAACGCCTATCCTGTACCAAGCAGGGTGATATGTACTAGCGACACAGCAGGGAACAAGATAGACAAGGACCCTGTTCTTGTAAATCCGTGGGATGCACATAAATAATAAATCTTACACTGACCTTCTCTGGCTTACAAGCTTCTAAGATGTTTCAACTCTCATCCCTAGTTATCCTTTGCATGTTTGGGGTCATCAGCCCCTTTTAGAATCTGATAAAAGCTGGATTTGTGCACAAAACTTTGCTTCCAACTTCAGGGGAGAGGGCACTGGACCCTGAAGGCCAGACTTCAAGAATCCTTGGCCTGCATGATCCAATTTAAACCTTTTGAATGATACGCACAGTTCTCTGTGGCCTGATCTGTGACCCCTCTCCTAGCCTGGCCTCTAATCATGTCCACCTGGCTCACTCTTAGGTGTCACAGCAATGTGGAATTTATGAAGCCGTCCATTCATCACATGCATGGTCCATTCATCCAGTGACCATTTACCGAGAACCTGTTTCTTTAGATTCTGGGTCACCAGAGGTACAGAGGTGGGTAAGAATACGATGTGGGCTTTACACTCTAACGCTGCGCCCTTCTCTTGCTTAGGCCATACCTTCTCCTGGTGCCCCTCTTGTCCTTCCCCATTCACTAACCATTGTCCACTTCTTTTATCTGTTGCATCTTTCTTCTTTTTTGAGTAGCTCATTGGAAGTGTTGGGCAGAGGATTATAGGGTAAAAGTGAGTCTTTGTGAGGGCAAATCTGACAATGGCTTCCAGGGTACATGTAGGGAGGGGCACAGGCCTCTGCTTGGGCAGGACCTAAGCACCGAGGGGAAGAGGCAATGTGGGCAAGGGGAGGGCCTGGGGAAAGGCTGGGCTGTGGGTCAGGCATCAGCGTGGCCACGTGCTGGCTGTGTGGTATTTATTAGGCTCTTCCCTCTCCTGGCTTTGGTTTCTGCACCTGTTAATTTAGGATTATGTGAGTGTGCTCTGGGATCCTGTTTCTGGGTCTTTCCTGCTTGACAGCACTTCTCTGATGCGGGGGCCAAACCTGCAGCTTCTTTAAGGGCCAGAGATTTCATTGGATGTTTGCTAGAAATGGCCTGGGGACCACTGCAGTCCCTCACCTCTCTGGGTTTGGATGCCTGGATCGAGAACTCAAACTTGGAAGCATCAGCGGATGTTTCAGAGTTGACAGGGATCTCACATGCCACCTGGGCTTTGACTGCCGGATAATTAGGCCCCAAGCGAGGCTGGCCACATCTCCAGCCCCTTGTCCCCCATCCACGTGGCTCCAGCTCCACGTGGCTCCAGCTCCTGCATTTCCTCTCCTTGGTTAGAGAGCCAGCTGCTGCCTGACCTTCCCCCAGATGGGCCCTTCTCGCAGCTGGACGAGGCTCCCCTGAGAAGGACCTGGGCAGGTAGGTGAGGCCCCGTGTCTGCTCTGCCTCTGACGGGCGGAGTCTCCCCTGTGCTGTAAACAGACCCAATGTCCCCGAAGGCGAAGGCAGAGGGGTCGCAGGGGACTGGTGTCTTGTAGAGTGAGGGGCAGGGATGTTGCCCGGAGGCCTCAAACCCCCCTGGCAAGTGGCCTTGTCTGCTTCCCTTGAGAAATGAGGAAGTCAAGGCCCAGAGAAGCGGAGGAACTTGCCCAAGTCTCGGAGCCAGCATTCTCCCAGGGCTGGTGAACTGGGGCATTTGTGGTCTTTCTAACCGCGGGTGCGGAGAACCAGCCGCTCCACATCACGGCTCCCCACCATGGGATTGTTACTATTGCAGAAAAGTCAAGGGCACTTGCAATGCAGGATGGGGGTGTGAGCTTGGCAAGTGGCTCCACACCTGTGGGCTTCATTTGCTTTATTCCACTTACTGTACAAGCTTGGTGTGAGGAAGAACTGGGCTGACACCGATGTTAATCCTTGCCGCTCTCATCTCTGGTGGTGATTTTTGGAGGGTGGGGTGGGGTGGACTAGAGCTTGGTAGCCTAGGGGTGGCAGAGACTCAAGGGAACATGGGCTCCAGGCTTCCTTGGAAGTGACAACACCACAGTGGGAGGAAGTGGAGGGCACCTCTAGGGCACCCTTTGGCTTGGCCTTTGTGGAGGGCAGCTCTAGAGTGAAGTTGAAAGGCCTCCGGTGCTCAGGGTAGGGGTGGAGGTGAGGATGGTGGAAGCCACCTGCTGGGAGGCAGCAGCCCCAGGATTGAAGTCCAGCCTCAGCACCTGCCCCCTGTAAGCCTTCGTGCAATTGACTCAGCCTGTGAGTCCCCAGGTCCTGTGTCCCAGGCACTCTCCGTATACCCCACAAGTTGTTATACAGATTTGAACAGGAGGGGAGACTGAAGGGGGAATAAACATATGGAAGCCATATAGTTTCTAAAAATTTGGGCTGCTGGTTTAACATGGAATCTTTTTTCCCCCTCTGAAATGTGAATTTCTTGATATGAAAAGTTTTACAAATGGATAGAATCAAACTGTATTTTCGGTATAATTTAATGAAGAATCTTTGTTTCAAAGATTCATAGCACTTTGGGATTCCGCTAAAAAAAAGTCTAGGCTATTTGATCACTGTTGACAAAGAATTTCTTTTACTCGTTTTTCCCTCATGTCAATTGCAAGAGGATGTTGGTAGAGATCATGACAAGATCAGGGGGGAAAACAAAACCTCCCCTGTAACTATTTCGAACACGTCCACTGAAAATATTTTTACCTGTTGTCTCTTATTCCCCAACAAGGACAAACACCCTTCCCCAAATGCCTTTTTCTTTCCATCTTCAATATTAATTCTCTCTATGATGCCCTTTTCTAGAAACCAAAATAAGGATTTGCTTGCTAATAAATAATGACACAGTACGTGGTCCTGGACTAGCACAACACACCAATTCAGGCTCGATGCTTCCCTGTTATTTATTGTGCTATCAGCATAGCTTCTCAATCGGATCCTGGTCTTAAATCAGGGATCCCATCATAGAACCTAACATGAAAGAAAACTAAATGCACCGGGAGCCTCCTTTATTTATCCTCCCTGGCTTGTCAAGCAGTCAGAGAGCGGAGACTTGACATTAAAAGGTATGTGCTGAATAGCTCTGTCTGGTTGCTAATGACACTGTGATGTGGCGAAACACCAGCTACTGCGGATGCCACTCCGAGCAGATCTGTATTCTAGAGGAGTCAGTCCCAAACTCCTTTGTCTAATAAGACATTTAGCATTTAGAACATAGAGCCAGAGCATCCTCAAGGCATTTGAAATTTTATTTGAGTCTTATGGGAAATGTTAAAGGGTCAAGGAATCAGGAGAGTTCTTTGAGCTTTGAGGTCAACTCAGTTGGTTCAAATCTACTGGGGGGTTTGCTCAGATGGAATACCTGGATTTGGTATGGGACCGGGTCCCTGATGAGCTGCATCTGGGTCAGGTGGGTGTTATCTCACTCAACAGGCACATCTACTATGTGCCAGGCCCTGGGCTGCATTCTAGAGGTGGAAGCAGAGGTCAGAATCCCTTGCTCCCTGCCCTAATGAACCTATATTCTGAGGAGGGATGGGCAAACAGATGATCACAATAGCCAGGTAAGGTTTCTGCAAGGCTCCCTGTGTGGGAGCCTGGAAGGCCTGTTAGACTCTGCCTTTGGAGTGTCAATTCTGAGGAGGGTTCCTGAACTCAACCATCTGACCTCTGAGGGCGATTTTCAAGTGTCCTCTTGGTTTATTCCTTCACAGTAATGAACTAAAGGGCAAGAAAAGGCATTTCAATAAAAGAAAAGAGGTATCAGATGAGATACCTAGGCCCAAAGTTAGAAACCATAACTCTTCTTGGTAACCACTGAGAACATTATAAGCAGTTGATTATTTGCAAAATGCATGAACACATAAATAAATGTCACCACAGTGGAAAGAACTAGTGCAAGAAGTGGGGCAGAAGAGTAGACTAGCATAGGTGCATGAAGCAATGCAGGATTTTGCTCCCATCCTATATAATAAAAGCCTAGGTGGCGTCACGCCCTCGTGCGACGCCCTCTCACAACCTCGTCACAAGATGGCCACCACAAGATGGCCGGCAGGGAAGGGCAGTTGGGGGCGACCAGGTTGGCAGGGGAGGGTAGTTGGGGGTGAACAGGACAGCAGGGGAGGGCAATTGGGGGTGATTGAGCCAACAGGGGAGGGCTGTTGGGGGCGATTGAGCCTGCAGGGGAGGTCAGTTGGTGATGATCGGGCTGGCAGGGGAGTAGTTAGGCATCAATCAGGCCAGCAGGGGAACGGTTAGGGGGCAATCAGGTTGGCAGGCAGAAGAAGTTAGGGGCAATCAGGCAGGCAGGCAGGCAGGCAAATGGTTAGGAGCCAGTGGTCCCGGATTGTGAGAGGGATGTCTGACTGCCGGTTTTAGGCCTGCCCCCTGTGGGATTGGGCCTAAACCGGCAGTTGGACATCCCCTGAGGGTCCCAGATTGGAGAAGGTGCAGGTTGGGCTGAGGGACATCCCCCTCCCATGCATGAATTTCGTGCACTAGGCCTCTAGTTTACATATAAGGAACCTGAGGCTCAGAGAGCAGTGAGTGATTTGGGGTGGAGGGATAAGTTGGGTGTTCAGTTAGCAGGTCCTCAAATGCCAGGCTGAGATGTCAAATTCCAAGTGATGAGATTTTTTTCAACCCCCCACCCCCCCACCCCCTCAGTTTACTCTGAGGGGAGATTACTCAGGGCTCCCAGGACCCTTCACTGCTCCTCAGCAATGAGCCAAGATGTGGAAGCCAAGGAGGAGATGAACAACCACTGGCTAACTTACTATGCTCCAAAGTTTTAATGAAAGAGCTACAATTACCAAGCTCTCTGCCTTTGGCACTTGAGAATCCATCTCAATTTCCCCTTTCTTTCGGAAGCGACAGTGATTAAGGATTCATTCTGCACATAAAACAAGTGATCAATGGCTCCTGGCAGTTGCCATTGTCTCTCCACACTGCCCTCCCCCCCACCATCAGTAGACAATGTATCTTGGGGAGTTGCCTGGGCCCGAGAAAAATGAGCTTGCCAGACACAGTTCTATTTTGATTTAGATCACAAATAGCTCAGCTCAGTTTTTACATTGATAACAAGGATATGGGTTCCATTTCCTGAGTTCTGCAATCTGAGAATAAGTCCATTTCTGTTGTGAGAAAGAAATGGAGATTGATCTTTTTGCGTTAGTCATAATACCCCATCCCCAGATTTTTGTGGTCAAGCAGATACACAAGGACCCTCAGGCTGACTTACCTCACCCCTTTCCTGGAACCTCAGATTACCAAGCCTGGAACCCTAGTAACTTCCTAGACCCCCAAACCAGTCTTCACCAGAAAGTTAGTGGTGGACATCTGCCCTAGAGAGAGGGTAAAGGTAAGGGGCAGGCCCGGCTGGGAGGAGGGACTGTCAGCCTACAACACCCGGGTGTGCTGATGAGGTACAGGTGAGAGCAGGAAATCCAGGAAGAGCTAGTGAGTGGGAAGGGAAGCCTTAGGCTAAGGTGGCCAGGCCCCCAGGTGTACCGAATGGACATCTGCCAGGAGGAGGGATGGGCACTTGAGGAGAGGAGATTCAGTCTCCCTACTTCATACCCTACCCCAAACATTCTCCTTCCCTCCACCCCTTTCCCCTAAGGGGGGGCCAAGGAACTCAGGTTTGGAGCGGGAGCCAGTCACAGGCCAGAGGAGCATCAATAGAAGCAACTGCTGAGGCTCTGAGGAAGCTTCACTGAGGAGGAGACATCTGGGAATATGAGGAGGCAAAGTAGGGGCTTTCCAGCCAGGCAGTCAGGGGAGGGGCATTCCATCAGGTCACCGTCTGGCTGAGGACAGGGATCCTCTGGAGCTGGCTGGGCAGAGATGCGAGGGGAGGTGGTAGGAGGTGGGGAGGAAGGGTGGGCTGGTGTCCAGGGACTATAGTACCAGAGGTTATTCTGAGGCAAGAAATGACTTCAGATAAAAGTGTGTTTCAACCATTAAAATAACCATTGAAAATAAATTTGGGAACAAAAGAACCCAAAATGTTAGCAGTGCTTACCTCTGGTAGTCACGAGTGACTTCTTGTCCTTTGTTATATTTTTCTGTATATTCCCACTGTTGGCAAGAATGTGCCACTTTGCTTTTTAATTTTTTGGCCTATTTATTTTTAAACAGCTTTATTGAGGTATAACTCACCTACCATATAATTCACCCATTTAAAGTGCAAAATTTGATGTTCAGTGTATTGCAATCATCACCATCAATTTTAGAACATTTTCATTATCCCAAAGAGAAGCCCTGTACCTAATTAGCAGTCATTCTCCATTTCCCCTATCCACCCCCACTCCTACTTTCCATCTCTCAAAATTTGTCTTTTCTGGACATTTCATAAAAATGGAATCATGCAGCATGTGGTCTTTTGTGACTGGCTTTTCTTTCTTGAAATTGTGTTTTTAAGGTTCATCCATGTGGTAGCATGTATCAATGCTTCATTCCTTTTTATGTCTGAATAGTATTCCATCGTATGTATATACTACCTTTGTTTATCCAACACATTTGGGATGAACATTTTGGTTGTTACTACATTCTGGTTGTTATGAATAATGCTTCTATGAACATTCATGTATGAGTTTTGTGTGAAGATAACACATTTAATTGTCTTGGGTATAGACCTGAGAGTGGAGTTGCTGGGTCATATGGTAACTCATGTATTTAATTTCTTTTTTTTTTTAAATATATTTTATTGATTTTTTACAGAGAGGAAGGGAGAGAGATAGAGAGTTAGAAACATCAATGAGAGAGAGACATCGACCAGCTGCCTCCTGCACATCTCCCACTGGGGATGTGCCCGCAACCCAGGTACATGCCCTTGACCGGAATCGAACCTGGGACCTTTCAGTCCGCAGGCCGACGCTCTATCCACTGAGCCAAACCGGTTTCGGCAAATCATGTATTTAATTTCTAAAGAACTGTCTGACAGTTTTTCAAAGCAGCTCCACCACTTTACATTCCCACCAGCAATGTAGGAGGGTTCCAGTTTCTTCCCATCTTCTTCAATGCTTGTTATTATGTATCTTTTTTATTTTATTTTGTTCTAGCCATCCTAGGGGGTATGATAGCTCATTATGGTTTCAATTTGCATTTCCCTAATGGCTAATGCAAATCACATTCTGTGGGTGTCTTTTCTCTTCCTTGACAATGTCATTTGAAGCATTAAAGTTTTTGATTTTTATGAAGTCCAATTTTTCTCTTTTTCTTTGGTTGCTTGTTCTTTAAGAAACTTTGGCCTAATCCAGAATCACAAAGATTTACCCTGGTTTTCTTCTAAGAGTTTTATAATTTCAGCTTTTACATTTAAATCTTTGACCTGTTTTGAGTTAATTTTTACATATGGTGTAAGGCAAGTTTCTAACTTTATTTTTTGCATGTGGATATCCAGTTGTCCCAGAGCCATTTATTGAAAAGACTGTTCTTTCCCCCATTAAATTGTCTTGGCACTCTTGTCAAAACTTAATTTTCCTTAAAGGTATGGATTTATTTCTGGACTCTAAATTCATTCCACTGATCTATATGTCTTTCTGTTGCCAGCACATTATGCCAAACAGTTTTGATTACTGTAGCTTTGTAGTAAGTTTTGAAGTTGTGAAGCATGGATCCTTCAACTTTGTTCTTCTTAAGGATTATTTTGGCTCTCTGGGTCCCTTGAATTATTATATGAATTTTAGGGTCAATTTCACCAAAAATTCCTACTGGGATTTGATAGGGGTTGCATCAAATCTGTAGATCAATTTGGGGCTTTACTTTTAAAGAAGAAAGTGGTCTCGAAGTGAGGTGGTACGGTGCAGTGGAAAGAATGGCTGCAGCCTTCAAAGTCAGGCAGACAGCCATTCATACCTGACTTCCTGGCACTGACTTGCTTCATGATCTTGAGCAAATCAGGTCTTCTTCTTGAGCCTCAGATTCCTCATCTGTAAACCAGGCCAAAGGATACTCATCTGAAGGTGTTTGGGGAATAAGTGAGTTTACCTAGGCAGGTGTAAGGACATTCCTGGCACATAACTCCAGCGTCCATACATTTCCTGAGGGCATTAGAACTCACCCAACTAACAGGTGGGAAAGCATTAGATTAGCAAAATAAATATAATGACCAGAAAGGACCTCAGTGATTAAATGAATGCATATTTAAATGTTGTTGTCTGTGACCTTAATCTTTCCTTTGCCCCTAGAATACTTTTCTCCCTACAACTTTTGACAAAATTCTACCCACCCTGATGGCCTAGTTGAAAGTAATTCATAATGCACCCAGCACTGCTTCTTCTCTGACAGCATCTAATTCTTTTTGCCTGTTTTCTACAGATTTGGGTATGAGTCTTAATTCTACTTCTTATTAAAAAATATTTTTATTGATTTCAGAGAGAAAGAGAGAGGAAGAGAGAGATAGTAACATCAATGATAGAGAATCATTGATCACAATTTCACCTTGACCTCCTGGTTCAACCACCGAAATATGCTGGTCAGGCTTAATTCTACTTCTGAACTGTAAGCCTGTAAAGGCAGAATTCGACCTGTGCCCTCCTTGATAGATCAGGGCTGAATTAAGCATGGCCCCATTCATGTTCAGACTATGTGGACGTGTGTGCATGTGAGTGGTCAGACTTTCCTGTGCTTCTCTCCCCACCTTCCCCAAGCACAAGCATACCCTGCTCATGGCCCACTAGGCTCTGCGAACAGTGAAATATTTAAGGAGACAGATGAGTTGATTCTCAAAGACCATGACAGGTCTACAGAGGTTTCTCCTGCCTTGGGGTGTGGGTGCTCACTTCACCACCCATGCCTGGCACAGCTGGGAGGCAGCCAGCACCCTCTTTAGCAGTTTTACCATTGATTTTAATTGTGCCAATTTGACAGATGAAAAGTAGTATTATATCTTGATTTGCATCTCTTTCATTGCAGCTGAGGTTGAATTTGTTCATATGTTTATTAGCCATTTGTACTTTTTTTTGGTTATCTTTTAGACCTGAAGTATTTCAGCATTTGGATTTGAACTGATAAGGAATACACTTGGTGATTAACAGGAGGTGCTGTTCGACAACTTGTTAGGGGCTGATCAGTTAAACGTTTTGAAATGGTTCAATGTGGTGTGTGTGTGTGTGTGTGTGTGTGTGTAGATGAAGACACAGCCTGAGATACCAGGAGACTCCCCACTGACTTCATTCTGTGGCACTATAATAGTTTATAGAATAGAATGTTTATGCCATGTGGTCCCTATTAAATGCAAATTTTAGCATTGTAGCCTTCCACACAGAGCTGTAGCTGAGATCTGTTTCTCTTAATTCTTTCATTTAAGCCTTCTTGCTGACTTCAGATGTTGGTGATTCTGTCAAAACATCTCTTATGTGTGCACAGGCTTCTGATCACTTTCCTTGGCAAAATAGAATTTAACATTACACGCTCCTGTAGGGGTGAGAAATTGCTTTTTAGTGTCTGTTGCCAGTTGCCAGTTAATTACCTACATGCCTGATGAAAGCTGGGAGTGGGGCTGGGGCTGGAGGCAGAAAGGGAGAGGGGAAGCCATGCCTGGGTGTGCTGATGGGCAGGATGGGCAGAAAAAAGTCAAACTAGAACATGGTGTTGGGCCCCAGGGTTCACTGAGGGCAAAGAGGTCAGCACCTTATCCTTGCTCAGAACCCAAGAGGAAGGCTTAGTAGATGGCTTCACAAAGCAGGAGATGTTTGGACTGAAAGTGGGTGGACAAGGGGTAACAGTGTTCTAGGTGGAGAGGATATCCAGGGCCACGGCCTGGTGCCACAGAGAGCCAGCACATGAACAGGGGCAGGTGACTGCCACAGTAGGGCTCTAGATCTCTGGGCCTGGGCAGAGGGTGCAGGTGAATAATGAGGATGAAAAGAGGGCCCTGGGCATCTGGCAGAGGCTTTGGGGCTATATTCTGTAGGAGATGGAAATGTAAAGGTGGGACAGCTTTAGTTCGAGTGCTCAGGAGAAAAAATCTGCTGCCTGTGTCTATCTATGGGCGATGGGGTTAAGTGATGCCGTGGTCGGCAAAGCAGCTCCCGAACCACATGCGGCTCTTTGGCCCCTTGAGTGTGGCTCTTCCTAAGCCTTAGGAGTGCCCTAATTAAGTTAATAACAATGTACCTACCTATATAGTTTAAGTTTAAAAAATTTGGCTCTCAAAAGAAATTTCAATCGTTGTACTGTTGATATTTGGCTCTATTGACTAATGAGTTTGCCGACCACTGGATAGGGCAGTGGTTCTCAGCCTTCTGGCCCTTTAAATACAGTTCCTCATGTTGTGACCCAACCATAAAGTTATTTTCGTTGCTACTTCATAACTGTAATGTTGCTACTGTTATGAATCATAATGTAAATATCTGATATGCAGGATGGTCTTAGGCGACCCCTGTGAAAGGGTCGTTCGACCGCCAAAGGAGTCACGACCCACAGGTTGAAAACCCCTAGGATAGGGCATTACAGGGCCGATTCTGGCTTCTAGTTTGGGAGCCTGGGTGGATGAGATAGGGGATATCAGTAACGAGTTCAGGATTGACTGTGTCACAATTGAGTAGTCTGTGTTACATCTAAGAAGGTGGGAGTTTGGGGACCACCAGGATTGATGGGAAGAACATGGAAAACCTGTGAGAGAGACAGAGGTGAGAGGAAATTCACTCCAGTTCAGGTTCCCGGAAGCCCAAAGAAGAGAAATTCCCTGGGAAGAAGGTACTGGTGATAGTGTCAAATGCCACAAAGAGATTGGCCGGATCGAGGCTAAGATGGATCTGTCAATGCAGCATTTGGCCAAGGGCATGGGCTTTGGGTTGAGATGAACCCGGGTTCAAGTCCTAGTTCCAGTACAAGTATAATGAGGGTCTTAGAGATGTCACTTAACCTGAGCCTCAATCTCTGCATCTATAAAACGAGGAGGTATAATAGTAGCCACTTCACAGGGGTGTTGCAAGGATTAGGTGCGTTTTTGTGGATGAGGTGCTCAGCACTGATCCTGGCACATGATGAACAGGCAATAGATGTCACTATTATACTGTGAGAGACAAAAATGGTAACAATATCTACTTAGAAATCCATGAGAACATGTTATGTCTTTTGTCCAGTCCCAGCTGGTAGGTGTGATATTGTGATTTATAATAAGAAATATATATTTGGTTTTTGTCCCCTTTCCAGGCACAGATCTTCTAAAACTTTTGGTATTTCCTAAGTGATGAGAGCCATAAAAGTTTTTTTTTTATGGTAATGAAGTGACTTTTAGAAACCACCTAAGAATGGGGGCTGATTGCCAGGGAAACCAACCAAGCGATGAGAGGGTTGGAACGTGCAGTCCCACCGCCAACCTCTGTGCCCTGGGTAGGGAGAGGGACTCAGATGGAGTTCAATCTCCAAAGGCCAGTATTGAATGAAGCTTCCATCAAAACTCAAAAGGCCGGGGTTTAAAGAGCTTCCAGGCTGGTGGCCACATGGAGATCGGGGGAGAGTGGCCTGCCTGGATGGGGCATGGAAGCTCCTCCCCCTTCCCCACACCTGCTCTGGGCATCTCTTCCATTGTCTGTTCCTGAGTTGTATCCTTTTATAAGAAACCCATCATCTGGTAAGTGAAATGTATCTCTGAATTCTGAGAGCCACTCGAGCAAGTTAATCAAACCCAAGGAGGGGTCATAGAAACCTATGATTTATAGCAGGTCGGTCAGAAGCAACCTGGACTTGCGATTGGCATCTGAAGCGGAGGAGGGCAGTCTTGTGGGACTGAGCCTTGGGCCTGGGGATCCGATGCTGTCTCCAGGTCGTGTCAGAATTGAGTCGAATTGTAGAGACCCAGCTGGTGTCAGAGCATTGCTTGGATGTGTGGGAACCTCTCTCTCTCTCTCTCTCTCTCTCTCTCTCTCTCTCTCTCTCTCTCACACACACACACACACACACACACACACACACACTATAATTAGGAGCAGAACCCTTAGTGGGGGTGACAGCTCCTGTCAGGGAGAAGGGACCAGGCCAGGAGGAGGGTGGTGTGGACTTGAGAGAGGCCTGGAGTCTGGACTAAGACTGAGAGCATTAGATTAAGCTCAGTGCAGGTGGAGACTGAAGTGATAGTATTTGTGGGAGGCTCGTGGTTTTTCAGTGAGGGTCTGAAACATAAATCCAGACCAGGCTAGGTGAGGAGGGTCAGGAGGGTGAGCCCCTAAGGCAGACTTGGGTGGGCAGTGTGGGCTCAGATGGTGGGTGCTTACTTTATGGGGAATTGCAGCCTAGATTTCTAGTGGGAACTCAGGGGCAGGCGGCACCCTGAGGGCACAGGCACAAGAACCAGAGACTATTTGCAGACCCTGCTAGCTCGTGGGCCATGTTCCCAGGTCTGGTTCTCATTGGCCCAGGACCCAGGCCTGGGGAACTGAGCCTGCAGGTTACAGGGCACATTCTAGACAGTGGGGGATCATTGTTCACAGGCTGACTAATGCTGTGAAAATGCCTAGATGGGTCAAGACAGTGTTGGGAATTCACACTTTGAAAGATCCCTTGATTTCAAACACATTGCAATGATACAATAACTAATTCAGAAAGAACTTAAACATAGCCACATTCACCAAGAAAAAGACCTTTGTGGGGCAAAAACAACAAAACAGGACATGGAACTTGAGGCCGTAGACTTGCTGGGCTCTTGGATTTGGGAAGAAGCAGAGGTGCTTGAGATGTGGCTGCCAGGAGACGGCAGGGACTAGAGCTCTGGGCTCACGATTGCGGACTGGACCCAAGCCCATTGCCAGTTCTTCAATGGTGGCTGGAAGAACGTCAGTCACTGCTAGGAGCTGCCGCATATTGTGGTGCTGAATGCCCAGGTGGAGAGAAGGGGCAGAGGACACCACACCACGAGGACCTGCTGGCTCGGCAACTAGATCTGAGATACCTCCAAGATCACTTTAGGATGAGGAACTGGAGTCACCATTATCAGACCTGACTCTGGGCTAGGAGTACTAAGGAAGGAAACTGATTAACTCCCATACAGGGAGTGGTGAGAGGAAAGAGAGAGGGGTGAGGGGGAAACAGAACATATCCTCTCTGGATGAACTTGCTAATAACTAAAGTTCCAAAGCACATGAAGAGAACTAATGCCAGAAAAGACAGTCAACAAGCAGAAAATCAGTAGCATTCATTCCCATTGAAAGTACAGCAATCTGAAAATGACTTTAAAATGAGTCTGTTTAAGCTTCTCAAATATATAAAGGAAGGAATGACACCTAACAAGAGCAAGACATTTTGAAATATAACCAGGCAGGTAGAAATCAAGAACAGGTGTATATGAAAATGAGCTAATTAGTCACTGGAAATGAAAAATCAAGTAACTGGAATAAAAATATGTTCAGGAGACAAGATCAACTGTGGACTGGATATGCCCAGAAGGTAACACTGTGGGTGGAGTTTACCCCAAATGCTGCACAGAGATAAAGAGATGGAAAATATGAAAGACAAGTTAAGAGACATGGAGAACAGACTGAGAATGTCCAGCACATGTGCTTTCAGAAATAGAGAACTGAAGGAGTGGGAGATGTGGTTTTCCAAATGATAAAAGCTGAAAAGAAAAAATTCAATTCTGAAATTAAAAAAAGAATTTGCAATTATAAATTTTTGTGAAGTAGAATTAAAGTCTATTCAGTGGTAATTAGAATGGGCTATATTTATCTAAGGAGCTCTTTAAAATACATCATTTAACATTTTGTTTTTGTTTTTACACTTGAATGTTTATTTTTTTAAAAAAGAAAGACTACTAAAGATGCAAGAATGTTTCCAGTAATTTAAAAAGCAAAAATGCTGAAGAAAATAATACCCTTTTCAACAAATGTGCAAAAATTTTAAATATACTCCACTTGGTCAGGATTCTACAAAATGGGGCAAATTTATACTGTGAGTGAGGTATTAATTTGTTGAGTGTTTTTGCAGAATCAGTTGACATAAGAAACTGGAATGGGAAGTTCTGTACAGAATTTTAATTCTGCAATTGCGAAGGACATGAGCCCTCAGATGAGAAACACATGCTAAATGCTGAACAGGAATATGCCTAACACAGTGCCTTCCTTCCTTCTTTCCTTCCTTCCTTCCTTCCTTCCTTCCTTCCTTCCTTCCTTCTTCCCTGCCTCCTTCTTTCTAGAAACAACCTTGGATATCTGGTATGAGCCTGACACTGTGCTGGGCTTTGGGCATACAAAGGTCATTATAATACATCCCCCTTGACAAAGAGGTATGAGTTTGGTAGGGAAGGCAGAAATGTAAACCAGTATATTCACCAAAGTTACAGGACCTGTGACAGAAAGCTATATAGTCTGGAAGATTAAAAAAAAAGGAAGGAAAGCCATGTGTGTGTATGTGGCAGTCTTGATTGATTAGGTGATGCTTTAGAGAAGGGGGAACAGCAAAGGAAAGGAGCGGCCTGGACTAAGGTGCAGAGGACAGTGCCTTTGCACGTGGGGGGAATTCAGGCAGCTCCCTGTGGTTGGAGTGTAGTATTTGAGGGACGTGTGTCTTTCCTTTCTTTACCCCATACATTATGAACTCCCCAAAGGTAGGCTCTGTGGGGCCAGTACTTTCCCAGAGCATATCCAGCGAGGCTTGTGAACGACGAACTTTAAAAGCTGTCTCACTGATTCACCTGCACAGACGCAGAGCTATCTTGGTGATACAGGTTGTTGCCAGATTCTGAGTCTCAGTGCCTTCTGGATACCCTGTGTTGCTCATATTCAGGCACCTCTTAAGCCCAAACCCCTTAGAAAAGGGCTCTAACAGCCCCAGGGAGGCGATGTGCCCTGGAGGGAGGCCCATCTGCTCTTGTGTGTCCTCAGCTGATTCACTTGGCGGGCAGTTTCTTAGCTTCTCTGTTCTTTCATCTGTCACCGAGGAGTGACAATGCCTTCCATTTCTGTTTCACAGACATGCTGTTATCAGGAACATTGGCTACACTCTTTGATACACGGAGATGAAAGATGCTGGATTAATTCAAAGCTGTATTTGTTGTTTTCACTATTATTACTAGTTAAATTGCTGAGCACACTTTTGACATCTTGTCAGAAGCTGTGCCGTATGTCCTCTCCCTGGAAGAGTAAATATCGCCTTCAGAGGCTTGACTACTATTTTTTTTCTTTCTTGGCAGTGAAAAATGACTTCAAATCACAGTATTTAGGATGATGATATTTTTGACGTACTCTATCCTCTTTCAAGTTCTTCCTTTACTCTCCATTCCTGTGAAAAACAAAAGGTCAGAGAAAAACTCAGAGGTCAGCCTTGCCTTGGCCTCCAGAGCCCCCTGGGGGCCCGGGTGAGGAGGCTGTCCTCTGACTGCCCATGAGAAGCGGTGGCCACTCAGAATCAGAGACTTCTGGGTGTTCAGTTTCCTGGTGTGTGTTAGAGGGGCGGTACAAGGGCCTAGTCTAACTGTCTGATCATTGCTGTCTCCTGAGAGAGCTCTGAACACAGATTTGCCTTCTTTCCTAAGCCACAAGCTCCTTCAGAGCCTGAATTTTGTGCAACTGTCTCTGTTTTCTGGGTGGAAAAGAATTCTTTGAAGCTACCATAGTTTAAGTGTTTAGGGTCCTTCATCTAAGATCCCTTCCAAAGCCCAGGGGAACCCTAGCAATGTGCTCACATGTGTTTGTAAAATTCACAACAGAAAGACATTTTCATGTCAGCAAGCACAACAGTGTCTTTCCAGTCTAGCTTCCCCGTCCTGTGTGTCCAGGTGGATGGAGTGGCCATAAATATGGGATTCTGCTAAGCAGCTAAAGGAAAGTTGGTTGGGAACATGCCAATTTGACTGCAGTTTGCAAAGATCATTTGGAACATATCAATAAAACAAGTAAGAATTTCTGATTTGAACCTATATGAAGAGTACTCACTTTTGTCATCTTTATTTATTAAACAATGAGAAAATTCAGATGAAGATTAATAGGCTGTGAAATGAAAGCAATAAGATAAATGATTACTCAATAAGAATAGTTCACTTTCTGATGTCAAAATTGTAACAAAAGTTCAGAATCTATTAAAAGGAGAACAACTATAAGGGATACATTTTAGAATTTACTGACATTTAGGGCCAGATCATTCTTATCTGTAGTATCCTGGGCATTGTAGAATGTTTAGCGGCATCATTGGCCTCTATCATTACATGTCAGTACCATTTCCCCAGTTGTGACAACCTGAAATGTTTACAGACATTGCCAAATGTGCCTTTGGGGCAAAATAACCCCCTTTGAGAACCATTGACATAACTACAATGAAGAGGATGGAGAAGAAAGGAGCTGACTCAAATGCTTTTGCAAATCTGTGTTTTGACTATATACACTGGAAGGCTAGAGACAAAATGAACTGCATGCACATATTTTTCCTACATGGATATGGGGGTAGCAATTCTGAAGCTGCTATCTATGTATAATAAGGTTAAACAAATAAGTATTGTAGATAATGAAAGGCAGGTTTCTTACTGTGAGAAAAAGAAGTAACAAATAAGAAAAGAGGATGGAATGAACGCTGTGGTGCTAGATTGGACTCAGAGAATCATAGGAACTCTTATTTTTTTTAAATATAATACACACATATATCTATATCTACATATACACACCTAGGTTGATACAGAAATAAATATAGATGTGCATGCCATGGGTTAATGTACAATCATATTTCTACCTGTGTCCACTGAGAAGACCTGGAAGCAATGACACCCCCATAGTAACAAACACACCTAACATCCACATCTTGGTTTCTAAATACCACTCTCCATTATAAGGAACTGGAGTTCCCTGGAGAAGTGGCTAATTCAAGGACTCGGGTAGAGAACGTAAAAGATGAGTCTGGAGCATCTTGTGCTGCCATAAAGTAAGGAAGTGCTTAAAGAGAGAAAGATGGGAGCATGTTGAAGGACACAGGAACCAGGGGTAGAGAACATAAAAGATGAGCCTGGAGCATATTGTGCTGCCATAAAGTAAGGAAGTGCTTAAAAAAGAGAAAGATGGGAGCATGTTGAAGGACACAGGAACCAATCTTAAAGAACTTTTAAAGTCAAAACTAGAAGAATTTGAGCAAAAAGTAGATTAGGGTAATATCAAATTATAACCCAAAGAATAAAATAAATAGCCAATAGTCCTACACATATGAAAAGTAATTGATGAATAAATAAATGTAGGAGAAGGGACAACTCTTCCATATGGAAGAATTACACTTAATAAATGGAGAAAAGAGAGAAGTGGAAAATCATCATTAAAACCACAGCATTACCACATTAAAAATCACTGTAAGCAAGCTCCATTAATGGGTAATAAAGTTAGAAAATGAAAGTTTAAGGAAAACCAGGATTTTTTGCATAGTCTCAAAATATCTCCTCGCAAATATTTAAAAATACAAATGGAGAAATAGTCACTGTCCAGTGGAGAAATTTGGCAGATACCACCTTTACCAGGTGATCAAGGTTAACACCACCAGTAATAAGACAGCAACATCTTGTCTCCCTGATATGATGCACCGGGGCACTTTTCCTTGGGAATTCTTTCCAGGAATGCGTAAGTTCAATTTAATCACAAGAAAACACCAGAAAATTCAAATTGAGGGCCCTTCTGTGATGTGTCTGACAGTGCTCTTTAAAAGGTCAAGACCATAAAGGACAAGAAAGGGTAGAGGAAACTAATGGAATACAACAACTAAATGCAATGTGTGTTGAATCCTGAAACAGAGAAAGGATGTAAGTGGGAAAACGAGGGAAATCCAAATGAAGTACATAGTTTTGTTCATAGCATTGCGCCAAAGTTAATTTCTTACATTTGGTGATTATACTATAGCTACATAAAATGTTAACTTAGGGTAAGCTGGGTGAACTTTTTGTACTATTTTTGAAACTTCTGTAAGTCTAAAATTATCTCAATATAAAATTAAAAAAATTTTTTCGATGAACCACATCAGAGGAAAAAATTATCTTTCTACTTTTTAGGTACCAAATATTATAAAATAATTGTCATATGAAATGGTAATGACAATATATAGTAAAAAATTTAGGAAAAATTTATCATAGAGATATGTAGAGCAGTTAAGTAAGAAAAACGTTATTTTTATGGAGTTTATGGTGCTTTGTATTTGTCAACTTCTTATATTTTAAGCTGTAGTTATTTCTCTTATTTTATGTAAATATTCATTTTTTTGTACTTAAATCTGTATTCTTCATCTTATAATCAGAGTCGAGCACAGAGTGATTATCTATTGTATGTTGGTTTCCTGTTCTATTCTTTTCATCTTTCATGGCCTGGTGGCTGGAAGAGGGACTGTTTTCTCCATAGGTTCACCCCCATTGTCTTCTACATAATGGTGAAGTCAGCATCATCCCTGCTCCCTTCACTGATAGTTTTAACAGTCATGGTGTGTTTGCAAAAGAGACCTTCCCCATGGTAAAAGGACATTCTTGGGAACCTACCAACTCCAAGTTGCTCCAAATCTTTCTGGCTCTCTCTCCAGTGGTCCCACCTCACATCTCTCCCTGTGTTTTATCCGCGACCTTAGTTGAGTGTCATTATTTGGGGTCTCTAATGATGAGAAAATATATTTGCTTTTTCTCTTTTATTTTTGAGGTTATTATTTTCTCTCTTAAGAAATAAATATTCTCTCTTTGAAATGAAAGAGAAAGAATTCTTTCTGACATTCAAGCCTAACCCTAGCCATTGTAAAAATTTTGGTATATCTCCTATCTGTCTTATTCATAGGCATGAGGATGTGAATATGTATATTTTAAAACATAATGGTGATAATGCTACCTGTACCATTTTGTTTCCTAACAGCAAAACATAAATATTTTCTCACAGTGTTTTATGCAGTCTGTATACACATCGTATTAGTGACTGCATACACTTCTGTTGAGTGGGTATCATACTTTAATTAACCATTCGTGGGTCACTAAATGCAGCAATGGACTTTATTCATGGAGTATGTGCAGGTATGTGCATGCATGTATGTATATGTATGAGTGGCTTTTATGAGATGCACTAAGGAGTGGCAACTGGAAAACCCCAGATGGGTGTAAGCCAGGTCCCTGGTGTTGTTCCTTGGAGGCTGTGAGAAATAGGGGGGACCATACAATAGCAAGACCAGTTTTGGTTCTAGGGAGGGTCTGGAGTTTAGTTTTTTGGTTGAGCTAAATGATTTCCTACTTCCAGGATGAGTGTCTAAGAGGATGTTTACTAAGCACCAGGAGAAATGAAAATTAATGCAAATGTCTATTAGCTACTAAAGCCCAAGGAAGGGCAAGAATGAGACATTGCAGCAGAGAGGAAATGCAATCCATAATAATGGAGCAAACAGCATGTGTGGAGACTTCCAAAGAAGACAGAGACTTGCAGAATAATTAAATCAAGTCCTCAGACAGCTGAGAAACAGGCCATTAATGTGCTGAAGCCCGCTCCGCAGCAGAGGTGGCCGAAGATGCATTAGAGATTAGAGTCTTGGCTCTCAATGTCTGTGGAAGCCACACCAATCCTCTGGTTCAGCATCTCAAGGAGAAAAATTGTGCTAATTAGTAACATGAGTGATACGGAGGGCCCTGATTCTGCCGATTTGCCTAAGGTAATGGAGTGCAGATGGTCATTTATTTATTTGGAAACACAAATAATATTTCACTAAGGAAGGGAACTATTCAGTTATACAATTTTGTGGAACTTTGCCCCATAGACAATCCATATGCTTTGAAGGATGCTGGTGACATTAAAAAAAATCCAGAATAGCTTGGCTTGGAGAGAACAACGGGAATTGGAGACACAGCAGCCCAGGAACTCTGCAACAGCCAGCAAGTGCTTTGAAGCAATAAGGATGCTGGTGACATTAAAAAATCCAGAATAGCTTGGCTTGGAGAGAACAATGGGAATTGGAGACACAGCAGCGCAGGAACTCTGCAACAGCCAGCAAGTGCTTTGAAGCAAGCTGGTATTGGAGATAGTCAACAATCTACCAGAGGAACCCCGAGGATTATAGGGGCTGCCACTCAAAGAGAAGACTTTGTGTCAGGAGCCAAGCTCTTGCCATATATACCATCTTGATGCCCTTGACTTCCCACAGATGTTTCTAAAGAAAGCAAAAATGATATTCTACACACGTCCACAGACCCTGCCAAGTCGAGAATCTGGATTCTCTCAGGGGCCTGCTCAGTTGCTCAATGGAGAAGGGAAATGAAAGAGGGGAAATTGTTCTTTTGGTGCAGAATGCAGTGAGCTGAAGGGATGCCCTGTGCCATGTTGGCATCTGACAGGATGAGAGTTATTTCTGAGCCAAACATCGAGGTGCTTTTCTCTGTCATATGCGTCTGCCTCGGTGACTGTCCATGTACTCTGCACGATCCAACTTGCTGTTCATCTCTGTCAGGGCATTTCTGCATCAGACAAGACTCACACAGAACATAGAGGATGCACTCACATTAGGGTTATTCCAGGAGGAGTTTAATAAAGTTACCAATAAAGCAATAAAGGTACTATTCACTGAAGAACAGAGAGGGTGCAGACCCATCAGCACCCCTAGATCCAAAGGAATAAGAAAAGGGAGGAGTTACCAGAATCCAAACTCAGAAGGACAGAGTGATGCATAAAAGGCCATTTTGAGAGAAATTAAACTCAGATGTTTTTAAAAATATTCTCTGGATGCCCTCTCTTCCCTCCTTCTGAGTTCTCACTGGAGCTCCCCATTAGCCACACCCACCCAAAGACAGAGAGCATGGGAGTCTTGTTGTTGAGATCCAAATGGATCAGCCCGGGAGCAACATGAAGGAACCCTCTTGAGATGGGGCCATTAGAATGATGGAGTGGGCCTTGCTTGAAGTTACGGATTCTCTGATGCCTGTATTCCCCCACCCACGTCGGTTCCCAGGCTCCCAGGACCCCACTCCCTGCTTTGGTTCTACCAAACTACTCCAACCTCCCTATATCCAGGCCCACCCAGCTTTTCTCTGACCCAAGTTATTTCATGGTTGATGGTTCATAAATGATGGGGTGCAACTGTTTCATTTTTGCAAGGTTTCTTGAAGAGGATTATTAGAGAAATAAACTAATGAACAGTATTTTTTAATAGGGAAGGATAGAAGGTGATGGGCAATTTGATTCTATTCCAAATGTAGAGTAGCTTTCATTATCTGCCAACCTGACCAACACCTAATGTTAACTTGAAGGAAAGCATATGAACGGGTCTATTTTCAATACTTACTGCCGGGGAGCAGCCTCCACGAATGCTATTAGGGATAGTGTGCCCTCACGAAGGAGAGAAGTGAAGCAAAGGTGAGCCTGTGTCAGGAAATGCTGAGTAGCCTGCAAGTTAACTTCACAGCTTTCTGTCCCAGAGTCAGCTCACTTCTCCCCTATTAGGCAAAGGCTCGGACTCCTGAGGAAATGTGCGTGTAAGTAGGTGACTTTGATGCAAGGCAAGAACAGGGCTGCGTCCTGGATAAAGGTCGATCTGGAAGATAAATGCTCCCTCTGTGTCCATGCTTCACACGGATGAATAGAGTGATAGTCAACCTGTTTATTTTCCAGCCAAGGGGACGTGGCCATGTGACACGTGAAGAAAGAGCTTGCATTTACCTCCCAGATATTTGACCCTGTCCTTCTGAGAGCCACCGGGCATATTTCAAGTCTGAATCCACAGGAGAGTGTTTCCAGAGCACACGGCCCAGCATTCAGACAGAGAGGTGGGAGCAGCCTGGACCTGGATGCATTAAGGAAATCCAGTTCTGTGACCTTCACCTGCGTCAAGTACAGCACCCATGTCTCATGTCATTTTTTGGTAATGTGACCTGACTGTCATTTTTCTTTTAATTTTGTCCCCCTACCATACTGCCTGGTAGATTCTATCAAGTTCCTAGCTTAGGAGTTCCTGCAGGAAGCACACAGTTAATCTTTTATAGACCTACTCGCCTCGGTGTGAAGGCCCTTTGTTTACAACACCGTCATTCCCATGAACCTGAATCCCCTGGGGTGGATGTTTGTTGAGCAAGGTCCTGGCTTACAGGATGGTGGGTTCAGTTCAGCTCGAGAAAACACTCAGAGCTCTAGGTTTCAATTCAGAGGGCGGGGGTGGTGGGGATTCTTAGAGATCGAGTTAGTGACTGGGGAAGGTGTATTTTGCTTACAGAAATCGTGATCCTCTGTGTGTCTGTCTACATTCATGTGAGGGGCCCTCTGCCCTTGTGAGGTGGAGATGGACACTGTCATGGCTTTCCAAGCTTTAAAAACATTTTTTTAAAGTAACAGAAACCCATCATCCAGCTCTAATAAGAAAACCAACATACTCAACAAATAAATGGGTAGGTATTTTAATTTTTTAAACTTAATTTCAGAGAGAGGAAGGGAGAGGGAGAGAGAGATAGAAGCATCAACGATGAGAGAGAATCATTGATTGGCTACCTCCTGCACACCCCCTACTGGGGATCGAGCCCTAAACTCAGGCATGTGGCATATGCCCTTTTTGGGAATGGAACCATGACCTCCTTCCTGGTTGATGGGTTGATGCTCAACCGCTGAGCCACACGGGCTGGGCTAAATTGGTAGGTATTTTAGTAGCAAAATATATGGTAAGTTCAATACTGGATACAGTTAATGAAAGCAGGGAAGTGCTTGCAGAACACATAAATTTAAATTGGTAGGTATTTTAGTAGCAAAATGTATGATAAGTTCAATACTGGATACAGGTAATGAAAGCAGGGAAGTGCTTGCAGAACACATAAATTTGAAACTGCTAGTGATTGATGACAATTGCTATCTTATATCAGTTTCAGCATCTGCTTTATTTCTATTTTTTTATATTTAGGTCGTACTGTACCAAGAAAAGCGAGATTTACGTAGATCAGTAATTGCAAGTTGTATGTCTTCTAACAGCTTACCTTATAATCTCTTCAGTTAAAAGCAAAGAGATTCTGGGGCTCAATAAAAATAAAGTTACCTGGAAGCTCCCATGAACACACTGGGTATGGAAATGTTTTACGTTAACATTTGGGATCTAACACATTTGCATGTCAACATGCTTTTCAGCAGTTTGATAAGTAAATATACTTTTGAAAACTGCGATGGGAGGGTCTGGGTGCTGTGACGTATGTAGCAGGCATATCCCACCTGCCTCTGCTCTGAAAGGAGAGAAGTCCGGGACAGAACACACGCAGCAGTTTGGAGACTGGAAATAAACGGTGCAGGCAGACTGGGAAAGGAGACCAGACCCTGACGTCTACAAAACTGTGGGTGAGGACTGGCGCTTTTTTCCTCTGATGCTGCCTGGTTGGGACACAGAGGCAGCCCCCAGATCCAGAAGTACACAGACACTGGGAATGGAAGCAAAAACTGAAGAGAGCTCCTCTTACTCTGGTCCCAGGAACTGGAAAAGGCTCCTTCAGATAGAAAAGATGGGAGAAATCTTTGGAGTTTCTCTTCTCCTTCCTTGTCCTATCTCCAGGCAGCCCAGTGAACGCAATGGTGACCAGACAGGTGCCTAAAATTCTAACCAGAATACCTGTGGTCTCAAGAATGTGGAGGGAATTTCCATTGATTCTCTCTCTCTCTCTCTCTCTCTCTCTCTCTCTCTCGGAAGTTCATGACGCAGGGCAGGAAAGTCAAGTCCCAGCTTCCGTTTTTGTTCTTGCTAACTTTTACTCAGGTATCCCCAGGTGCCAGCTTTCTGGCTTGAGGACTGGGAAGAGAGGCGCCAGATAGCCAGAAAGTGTGGGGGAGATCATGGAGACAAGGGAGGTGAAGAGAATAATCTCATTAAATTGCATATGAGTTTCTGGGTTCACTTCTGAAGTATACATGCTTGAATCTGACCCCAAACAGCATACAGCAGGCTTTGAGAACTGAGCTATGGGGAGAATCATCTGAGTCCCCAGACTGGCTCCTCCAGCACATAGGCAAGGCAGATCCAACTAGCACAACAAACACTTTGAAACCTGACCTGATTGTAACCATGGTCCATAGAAGGCAGATTAAAACTTGCAGCCTGAATCTAACCTAGGCGATTGCCTAAAAAGACAAACCAAAATCAATGTTCCTCTTAGGATTTATACAAGACCTGGAGTCTCATGACATAGTATTTAAAGTATCAGGGTACAATTCAAACTTACTCAGCATTTGAAGAACCAGGAAAATTCAACATTCAAAAGCAAGAACTTTAACCCTAGGAAGGCAGAGGTGCTGCAATTATCAGTCAGTAACGAAAACAGTATAAAACAGTATGATCCTTTAAGAAATAAGGTCGAACATTTTTGAAATTAATACCCTTTGAAAACCCTTCAAGAAATCATTAAAAGGATTTTAAAAAAAGAAATTAAGAACTTAATTTAAAAATAATTTGCTAAGTGAACTTGATGATATATCAGTAGAAATTATTCAATCTGAACAACACAGAGGAAAAAAAAAGATTGAAATAAACAGAGCCTTAGGAAGCTATAGGATAACACAAAAAATCAGATTTGGGTAACATATTTGTCAATCAAAGATATTTATAAACATTAAGTCAAACCACTGGTTACAGTTAATGGAGGAAAAGCTTTCCTTTCCTTGAGTAATTGGTATGTTTTGCTTAAAGTAAGTGAGAAAAATGTAACACACCATTCCGTATTTCCCCTGTCATTTTGGTTTCTATAACACTGAGTTCAATTTCAGGCCCAACTACAACTTAAGTTTGGAAGCTTCCTTTTTCATTATTTCCAGTGTAAAAGGCAAGGAAAAAACAAAAGGGATAAATTTGGAAAGGAACAAGCAAAACTGTTGCTATTAACAGATGACATGATTATCTTTATAGAATTTTATGGAATCTTAAAAAAATACTAGAACTAATAAGTGAATTTACCATTATTAAAGGCCACAAGGTCAGTATACAAAAATCACTTGTATTTCCAAATATTAGCAATGACCAATCAGAGAACGAACATTTAAGAGAATCAGTGTAAATTACAAAAGCATCAAAACAACGGATACTAGAAATAACTTTAAAGAAATATGTGAAACACCTCCCCCGTAAACAATACAAAACATTACTGAGAACAATTAAAGCAAAGTTTTTTTTAAAAGGAGAGTTATACTATATTCATTTTGATTTTGAACCAATCTTGCATTTCTTATTTGAAACCTTCATCATCATGAAGTATTAAACTTTTATGTAATTCTTGGTTAGATTTCTTATAATTTTACTAGGAAGTTATTTTTAATTTTTATATATTTACTAGTTACCCAGTGCACAAAATTCATGCACATTAAAAGGGGATTAATTAGAGGAAATAGTTTAATATTGCTATTTGCCCTTTCCCTATAATAGAAGTGTCAGAGATGAAAGAAAATTAGTAAAATGTATATGAAAATCTTCCTCCTGTCAGAGTCTGGGGCGCACTACAGGAACCAGAGTCAAGTCCCTGCCCACCCATGTGTGCCTTGAAATTACACGAGACCCAGACCCAGCCGGCCCCATCCTCATTGGGCTAGATCCAGACCCGGCCGGACTCACTCCCGTCAAGCCCTGCCAGGTGGGGGGGCGCAGCATCAGGTCGCCTAGCCTGGCGCCTGGGTGGGGGGCATGGCCTGAGGTCCCCCAGCCTGGGCTAGGAGGTCCTCTTCGAGGTGTGGCCTGAGGTTCCCCATCAAGCCATGCCAGGCAGGGGGCACAGCCTCAGGTCCCCCGGCCCAGTCTGGGGCGGGGGGTGTGCCTTGAGGTTCCCCATCAAGCACCACATGGCAAGGGGCATGGCCTCAGGTCCCATAGCTTGGCGTTGGGGCAGGGGGCGTGGCCTGAGGTCCCCTGTCAAGCCCTACCAGGTGGGGGGGCACAACTGGAGGGGGGCACAGCCTCAGGTCTCTGCTGATTGCTCATTAAGGTTTGTTACGGGAACTCGGCCTCAGCTGTGGGCACAGCCATCTTGTGTTACGGAAACCCCTGCCTCCGCTTGGGCGCCGCCATCTTTGTGGTGGAGTGATGGTCAATTTGCATATTCCCTCTTTATTATGTGGGATATTTATTTATATTTTTATTGTTGAGAGTATTACAGATGTTCTCCACTTTCCCTCCTTTGACCCCCTCAACTTGGCTCCTGCCCCACCCCAGGCCTTCAGCACACTATTGTCTGTGTCCATGGGCTGTGCATATCCTATCTATATATATAAAGAGCCAGGGGCCATCACATCTAAACAACCAAATGGACGACCAAACAGGCTGAGTGGGGTGACCAGGCCGGCAAGGGGGTTAGTGAGGGATGACCAAATGACTGGACAGCAGGCTGTGTGGGGCGACAGGTTGGCAGGGGGGTTAGTGAGGGACAACCAAACAACTGAACAGAAGGCTGTGTGGGGTGACCAAGCCAGCAGGGGGGCAGTGAGGGGTGACCAAACGACCAAACAGCAGGCTGCTTAGGGCAACCAGGCTGGCAGAGGGGGCAGTGAGGGGCAACTAGGCCTGCGGGGAGAGCAGTTGGGGGGGATCAGGTTGGCAGGGTAGGGCAGTTGGGGGCGATCAGGTCAGCAGGGGAGCAGTTAGGAGCCAGCAGTCTTGGATTGTGAAAGGGATGTCCCCCGAGGGGTCCCAGATTAGAGAGGGTGCAGGTCAGGCTGAGGGATAGCCTCCCCCATGCACGAATTTTGTGCACTGGGCCTCTGAGGGGTCCCGGATTAGAGAGGGTGCAGGCTGGGCTGAGGGGAACCCCCTCCCATGCACGAATTTCGTGCACCAGGCCTCTAGTATAATAAAAGAGTAATATGTAAGTTGTCCCCTCAACCAGGAGTTCCATCGGAGTTTGACCAGGGACTGGGGCTGGCCCACCAATCGCCTGTGTCCCCTCCCCCGAGCTATGCACGAGTTCATGCACTGGGCCTCTAGTATTCATATAAGTTCTTTTGTTTTGTCTTAATGCCCATGTGGATATGCTTTTCTTATAAAACTCATGTTTTAATATCAGGGTGATGCTAATCTTATAAAATGGTTTGGGAAACTTTTAATCCTTTTATGTTTACCAAAAGACATTGCATATGGTTGATTTTTTTTTTTTACATGTTTGAAAAAATTAAAACCTGAGAAGCTATCTGGGATTGGACTGTTCATTGTGAGAAGATTTCTAATTATCAATTTAAGTTTTTAAATCAAGGGCTATTCAGATTATCTGCTCTTCTTGTTTCAGTTACACCAATTTGTATCTTTTAAGAAATTTGCCCATTTCATCTAACTTTATGCCAATATTGCATTACTATTTTTTAAAAATGTGGTATATCTAGTGATGTTATCTCATCTCTTTCATTCCAGATATTGTTAAGTTATACTTTAGTCTTTTATTTTTGATCAATCTAGTTAAAGGGGTTATAACATTTACTCATATTTCCAAAAACTAATATTTGTTTACATTTATTTATTCTATTGTTGTCTATTTTCTACTTCATTGACCTCTGCACTACTCTTTTTTTAAATCATTTTTCTTATGTTGCTTTAAAATTGATCTTCTCTGCTCAGCTTCTTAAGGAGAAAGTTTATTTTCCCCCCTCCTAATAGAAGCATTTGGAGCAATAAATTTCCTTCTAATCACTGCTTTATTTATATCCCACACATTTTCAATGGATATATTTTCATTATCACTCAGTTTTAAATAGTTTTAAATTTCCTTCATGATTTTTTCTTTGACCTATGGGTTTTTTAGAAGTCTTTGGCTTAATTTTCAAATATTTGAGGATTTCCTATCTATCTATCTATTATTATTATTATTTTCTAGTTTAAGTCCACTGTGGTGAGAGGCCATACTCAGTATGATTGCAATATTCTTAAATTTACTGATCCATGTCTTATGGCTCAGCACATGGTTTACTTCAATGAATTCTTTGCACACTGACTTGTTAACTGTGTACTCTGCTGTTGGGTGCACTGTTCTATTAATATTAATTAGATTAAGTTACATGCTGATGTTACTCAAATATCTATTTTTGCCATTTTTGTGTGTGTATTTCCATTATTGAGATGGGTGTGTTAAAACTTGTCACTATGAATTTAAATTGGTATATTTTCCCTGTCAATTCTGTCAGTTTTTGCTTCATGTATCTTGAAACTGTTTTTAGATGTATACACATTTAGGACTATTATGTCTTCTCCCTGAATTAACCCTTTATTATTATAAAATGTCCCCTCGTCCCTGTTTTACTCTCTGGTTCTTGTTTGGAGGACTACTTTGTTATCTATTAAGCCACTTGTGATTAGATTTTGCATGTGTAATGTTTTCTGTCTTTTACTTTAAACTTTCATGTGTCTTTATATTTAAAGCATACCTCCTATAAGCAATATGTAGTTTGATCTCTACTTTTTACTAGTCTGGCATTTTCTAACTTTGAATTAGAGTCTTAATCCACTTTCAGTTAATGAATTATCTTATCGACATGGTTGACTTTAAGTCTACCATTTTGCTATTTGTTTTCTATTATTTTACTAGGTTTTAATTGTCCATTTTACTTCCTCTTTTGGCTTTTTATCTATGTCACTGTGTTTTACTCTTTTTATATTTTCTCTAAGCATTACAATACACATTATTGACCTATTGCAATCTATCAATTAGTTAATATTATACCACTTCTACATATCTATAATAATAAAAGCATAATATGCTAATTAGACCAGATGTCCTTCCAGACAAAGCTGGGGCTGCGAGGGCCGAGCCTCTTGCATGAATTTCATGCATCAGGCCTCTAGTAAACTTGTAATAGTATGTGTCCATTTACCTCATTCCATTTTTGTGCTATTGTTGCCACATTGTACTTCTATGTTATAAACCTATAATATGTTTTTATATTTTCAAATGTCAATTACATGTTAAATTTTAAAAGTCTTTTATATTTTACCCACATATTTACATTTGATTTGCTTTTTATTTCTTTACATGTATCCTTGTTTCCATATGCTATAGTTTAATATTAGTCTAAAGAACTTCCTTTAACATTTATTATAGTGTAGGTCTGCTGGTGATTTCTCTCACTTTTTTTTCCCACTTTTTTTTTTGAAGGATATTTTTACTGGGTGTTGTAATCTAAGTTAATTTATTTTAGCATTTTAGAGGTATTACTCCATTGTATTCTGGTTTGCACTATTTCTTTTGAGAAGTGGTTTGTTTTATCATTATTCCCTGTAAATGATGTATATTTTTCTTTGACTGCTTTTAGGATTGTTTCTTCATCTCTGGTTTTTACCTATTTGACTCTGATGTATTAGGTGTGGTTCTCTTTATCGTTTTCCTACTTGGGTTTCTTGGACTTCGTGTATAGGTTGGTTGATATTTTTCATCAAATTTAGATAAATTTATCCATTATTTCTCAATATTTTTTGTCCTAATTTCTCTTTCTTCTACATTTTGGACTCAAATTATATGCATATTGTCTTTCTGCATTTCATTGAGACTTTTCATGTATTTTAGCTTTTTTTTTTTTCTTCTGTGTTTCAATTGTGATGGTTTCAATTACCCTGTCTTAAGAGTTCACTTTCTTCTGTAATGTCAAATGTATTTGTAGGCTCATCCGGTGAATTTTTACTTTCAATTATTAGATTTTCCAGCTCTGGAATTTCCAGTGATTATTTTTAAATAGTTTCCATTTATTTACTGAGATTCTCCATTTGTTTGCTCACTTTGTCCATCTTTTTAAAAAGTCATTAAATATAATAACTACTTTGAATTCCTCATCAGCTAATTAAAAAATCTCTGTTATCTCTGGTTATATTTCTACTAGAAGCCCTGTGCATGACATTTGTGCACTGCAGGGACTGTCCCTCAGCCTGGCCTGTGCCCTCTCACAGCCTGGGATCCCAAGAGGTCCTTAGTGCTACCCTTGGCTGAGCAGCGCTCCCCCCTGTTGGAACACACTGACCACCAGGGGGCAGCTCCTGCATTGAGCATCTGCCCCCTGGTGGTCAGTGCACGTCATAGTGACCGGTAGTTCTGCAGCTGGGTTGATTTGCATATTAGCCTTTTATTATATAGGATAGGTTTCTCCCACCCCCTAGTTATGGGTTAAATTTTCTTTCTTTACACATCTAATATTGCTCCCCCCTGTTGGAACACACTGACCACCACGGGGCAGCTCCTGCATTGAGCATCTGCCCCCTGGTGGTCAGTGCACGTCATAGTGACCGGTAGTTCTGCAGCTGGGTTGATTTGCATATTAGCCTTTTATTATATAGGATAGGTTTCTCCCACCCCCTAGTTATGGGTTAAATTTTCTTTCTTTACACATCTAATATTTTTAATTGTGCTGGATATTGTTGAAAAATTGGATTTTATTGTCTTTCTTTAAAGAGTTTTATTTGTATAGACAGTAAATTTATAGTCAGATTGGTTTAATACCTTTGAATTTTTTAAATAAGTTTAGTTAGAGTGAGTCTAGATGAGCTCTTACTATTGAATGACTGGGAGTACTCAGCAAGATCTCTAAACTCTGGCTGTTCAAAATTCCTATGTTTCACAGCACTGTGTGACTCGCAGAATCTCCATTTAGCTCATATTGCCTGTGCATGTACAGCTTAGTACATCTTCTGAGCATATCCAACATAGTATTCTGCCAAAGAATACTATGCAGCTTCCTCTTCTCTGATTCCCTGTCCTATAAATCAACCATTTCATCAGCCTTGGCTTTCAGTCTGTACCTCTTCAGCTCATCAAGACCTCAGAGTTCTGCTTGGGAACCAGCTCCCTGCTTTGCTGTCCAAAAACTAACTTTGAGCAGACATGTGGGGTAGTGGTGGCAATCATCATATATATTGTTCTCTTCTCAGGGGTAACAATCGTGTGCTGACTGTTTCAAATAACTGAAAATAACTTACTGATATATTTTGTGTATTTTGTTGTTGTTAATTCTTACTCAAGGATATTTTTTTCCATTTGATTTTTAGAGAGAGGAAGAGAGGGGGAGAGACAGAGAGAAAAACATTGATGCGAGAGAGAAACATCGATTGGTTGCTTCCTGCACACATGCACCCCTGCTGGGGCCAAGGGTCAAACCTGCAACACGGGTACATGCCCTTGACTGGGAATCAAACCCAAGACCCTTCAGTGCATGGGCCAATGCTCTAACCACTGTGCTACCAGCCAGGGTTATTTTGTGTAGTTTGAGAATTGTTTAAAATAGCAGGGCAAGTCTGGTATCAAGTACTCCCTCATGATTAGAAGCAGAGGTCTCACTTGTTTTTGACTAAGTTCAACCACTTATTTAAAATAGTGAGGTGTTAACTAAATCCAGCTGCTGTTCCTTCTCACTCTCCTTGAAACAAGTCAAAAGCATATTAGAGCAACTAAAATTTTAAGGACTAAGATCATGCAATATATGTAATTAATACTACTGCTCTAACAAATTATAGTACGAAAACCTAAATTGGCATTTAAGCTTGAATTTTGAGCTTGGCATGATAATTTGTAAAGCTCTTTCAAGAAAGAATGTTTAAAAGGCAAGTCGAAAGCTCTCTATAGATTGAATATTGGAGGTTGTGTTTTTTCCATTTGGAAGCATTGATTTCTTCCCTGCATGGGTTTTATGTGATGTGATGATTGACGTGGCTGCCTTAGGATGGCAAGTCCATTGCATTTCATTTTTTATCATTTCCCAACATCTTGCTTGAGGCCTCAGAGTCATTGATTGGTTACAGTGTTGTCCTGAGCATTGTGATGGGTTGTTTTGTTTTAAAATTTAACCTCTGTGGGTAAAGTGAAGGAGAGGGGTCTATTACTTTGTAGACCCTGCTTCCAGTGGTTACTTTTGTGACCATTTATTCAGATTCCTGTAAATTGTGATTTGTGGTAGAAGTTAACCTCAGCTATCTCTTCCTTCTTAGTAGAGGCAAAAAGTTGTCAAGAAACAGAGAATTCCCCTCCTCATTTCCCCAGGTCACCCTGAAACTCAGAAGGCTTCAGGGTTCAATATGTCACAAAGTGTGGCTCTGAAGCTGTAACCATGTTGTTTGGCTTCCCATTCATGTACCCAGTGGAGCAAGAGCTGAGCTAAAGATAGCCTGAACTCATATTATAGAAACAGAAAACTTGTAGGTACCCCACTTGTACTCTCTAGTTCTACTTTATCTCTGCCCAAGGTTAAGTTGAGGCTCCTTTGTGCTGGACTGACAAAGTCCTCAGTCTCTTACTAGTTTCCAGTCTAAGACCAGGTATTTCTTAGGCCTAATATATAGAATGTGTCATACAATCTCAGCTTTTTCTCTCTTTTAGAAGGAGCTGGATATTTAGACAGTCTATAGGAATCTGGTTATACTTTAATATATTGTTAATATAGTATTTTAATATATAGGCATGGGCAAAAGTAGTTTTATAGTTGTTCACATGGAGAATAATACAATAATTAATAAATAATAATACAAGTACAAACTGTTTCATGTACTCATAACTGTAAACCTACCTTTGCCCACCCTTGTACTACTCAAAATATTTCCTAAAATCATTGACTTGAGCATACTTAGGTTTGCTGTTTTTTTCTATACTTCTTGAGAATACTAAAGATATATTTCTTTAAAGAGTAATTCCCAATTCAAACTTTCTCCCTAGTTAATCTGCTTGAATAATGACATTTTACTGTATTTTAACTTTGGGCATCAAATGCGCTTTTTTTTTGTTTTGTTCTCTGTTTTAATGCAATTTAGATTTGTTAAATAATTGTGCAAAGAAATTATATTATTCATTTAACATTACAAATATGTTTAGATACTATTCAGAATCTATTGATGTAATATGATTATCTTATTTGCTTTTAGAATTCAATCCTGTGCAAGATAATCCACAACTATGAGAAGCTCACTCTTCCATCTATCTTATGGTGCCCTTAACTCACTATCCTGATGGGAACAGCTTTATATGGAAAACAGTAGAATGGGTGAACTAAAGAATTCCTCTTATTTTCCACACTTAGGAGCATATGGTCTGTCAGACCCAATAGCCCTTTGGAGACCTCATAATAACTGGCATCACAGGAGCTGAGATATCCCTAAGTCCTCTGCACTCATACATTTCCCCCTTCCTGCTGTGAAGGTTTGTTAGGACTCTGGCCTCAGATGAAAGGTTATCTAGTCTTTAAAAAATTTTTCCAACTTGGAATTGGTAGCAATCTTTAATTTCCCATCTACAAAAAAAGAGAGAAGAGGACTCTTTAATAATAACTAAATGTAATACAACACAGAATTTACAAAGGACTTTCTTATAAAATCCTCACAACAACCCTGGAAGGCAGGCAACATTATTATCATCACCACTGTACAGAGGAAGAATGGAGATCTGTAACCATATTATAGATGTTATGGAACGTGAAAATGAGAATACTAGGTGTATCAGTTAATAATGCGGATTTTTTAATAGATGGAGTTACACATATGTTGATATATATGTGATTTGATATGTATGCTATTTTGTTGTATTGACAGAAAGCTTCAAAACTTCATATGTCAAATTTGCTGAAGGTGTTAACATCATAGATATTTTTACGCTTAAAAATGTCGAATTTTGTGCCAAAAAGAGAGCATTCGTGGGAAGTTTTAATTCATTATTTTGAAGAAAAAGTTATATACTTTGGGAAGCTTATGGTGAACATGCTTCATCTCAATAAACTTGTTTAAGCCAGGTTTAAACACTTTAAAAGTGATGATTTCGATGTGAAAGACAAAGAACATCCAGGTCAACCGAAAAAGTTTGAAGACCAACAATTACAAGCATTATTGGATGAAGATGTGTGTCAAACTCAAAAACAACTTGCAGAAAGATTAAACGTTGCTCAGCAAACAGTTTCCAATCATTTAGAAGCAATGGGAAAGATCTAAAAGGAAGAAAAATGGGTGCCACATCAACTAAACGAAAGACAAATGGAAAACCGGAAAGTCATCAGTAAAATGTTGCTTCAATGGCACTAAAGTCTTTTTTGTATCTAATTGTGACTGGTGATGAAAAGTGGATTTATTTTGAGAATCCCAAATGCACAGAATCATGGGTTGATCCAGGTCAACCATCAACATCGTCTCTACAAGGTCAAATCGCTTCGGAAAGAAGACAATGCTCTGCATTTGGTGGGATCAGGAAGGTGTGGTGTATTATGAGCTTCTAAAACCAGGTGAAACCATTAATACTGATCGCTACTGGCAACAAATAATCAATTTGAACCATGCTTTGATTGTGAAACGATCAGAATGTGCCAGAAGACATGGCAAAGTGATTTTGCTTCATGATAACGCACCATCACACACTCCAAAACCAGTTAAAGACACATTAAAAGATCTTGCCTGGGAAGTATTAACCCACCTGCTGTATTCACCAGACCTTGCTCCTTCAGATTAGCACTTGTTCCGATCAGTGGCACACCCACTTTCTGAGCAGCACTTCAAAACATACCAAGAAGTGGAAAATTGGGTCTCTGAATGGTTTGCCTCAAAACAAGAAAAGTTCTATTGGGACGTTATCCACAAATTACCTGAAAGATGTGGGAAATGTGTAGCTAGCGATGGACATTACTTTGAATAAAGCACTTTTGATATTTCTCTTGAAATTATTGTGTTTTCTTTGATTACAAAATCCACCATTATTTACCGGTGCACCTAGTAGCTTGATAAATGAGGAGAGAGATGTTGAAATTTTAAACATTAAATTTTGTTTTTAATTGAATGGTGGAACTGGAAGGGATCTGTGAAGCTCAATAGCCTTATTTTTTCCCATATAGAGACTTAGACCCAGGGAACTAGGACCTGCCAAGGGCCGAAGGGCTGCCCGGTGTCAGAAGTGGAACCGGGTGCCCAGGCTAGAAGAGTAGCCTTCAGGGCAAGCTGACTATCCGTGTTCCCAACAAGCTGCTTCCTCCTAATCATTCCTCAGCACGCTGCCCACACTGAACATTGGAGTGAGGCCTACCTTGTTGAAGGCACAGTAAGAGGGTACGTATATCCTGCCCTCAAGTCACTTTTGCTCTCAGGCATTGGATCCCTCAAGACCCTGATTAAAATGCAACTTTATGGTGTTGCAAGGGAAGACATCTAGACAGTAGGCTCTGCAATCACACCAGCATGAATTAGTTGGTCTAATTGGCTTGCTGTCACCTTGTAGTCTGACTTCCAAGGTGACACTGGCTGGACTGGAACATTTTTATTGGACAACAAAAGGAAAGAAAGGCTACAGTGCACAGGATTGGGGGAGCAGAACCTAACTGGGGCACCATGATGGACATTCTGGGGAGTTCAGTGGTCATCGGGCAACTGGGTTTGGCAGGTTGGCAGGACACCAGGCTTCACCTAGTTCTGCACAGGACCAATTTTATTTGGATCTTTCAGTGTCACCCCAGGGTTTGATTGATTATTCATTCATTCATTTACTTATCAAACATTTTGGATTTACTTTTATTCAAGGGATTTTGCTGAGCCTGTTATAGTTAAAGGAGATTAATTATTTTCCAAATACAGAAAAGCACAGTGCTGGACACTGAGAGAACATGAAGATGAAAGTGACATAGTCCTTGACCTCAAAGAGTCTACAGTCTAGTACACAAGTAAGTACAATGAGGTAAAAGGAATGCAGAGATAGATGCTCAAGGAAATATACAGAAAATGTAACATCCAGGAATGGAGAACTTTTGTGCAGCTGGGGGAGATTAAAGAAGGGTTTATAGAGAAGGTGCATTTGAACTGGCCCTTGAAGGTTGAGAAGAATGTGACTCCCAAATTTATATCTTCAACACATGTCTCCCCTGAGTCCAGATTCAAATGTTCAACTGCCTGGTCAGTATCCCCACACAGATGTCAAATAGGCCTCTCATACCTGACATGTCCATTAATTAGCCTTTTGATTGTATCATCACCCCTAATGGGCTTGTCACCCATTCTTACTGATCTCAGTTACAGTAAGTGAACTCCATTTTTCCTGTTGGTCAGGGCTTTTCTCTTTTCTTAAATCTACCCCTTTTGCCAAAGCCACAATTTAATGCATTCAGTGGATTATTGCAATGTGAGACTTAGATTTTTGATGTGTTAATGAGTCTCATAAATAGCTAATAAGGACTCAATAGAATTTAAATAAAAGATCTGATGGAAAATGATTTTTACACATGTAAGACAATCCACTCAGGGTCTTTCTTATCTGTACTCAGGACTTTAAACATACCTGTATTTTATAAGGATTAATACATTCATAAGATTTGTGTCACACTTAACCATTTTACCACATGTGATCTCACTGTGCATTTTCATTTGATTTCACGGCAAGAACATTGACACAGGTGTCTTTATTTTCCTTAGTCCACAGATGAGGAAGCTGAAGGAGAATGACTGGCTTACCTGTGATCTACCTACTAGTCCAGGGAAGAGCCTGGCCCCATAGCCTGGCCTCGAAGCCCACAGGGCATCTTGGGGCCTCCCGGCAATCAGTGGTTCAGTCTGAGTGAGGGCACAGTGTAGTTTCTCCTGGAGAGAAAGCTTGGGACTCGCTTGTGGAGAGCCTTGGATGCTTCTGAGCAGTTAGGACTCGATCATCTAAAACTGAGATCTCCAGAATGGGACCCACTCCTTTCTTCTAGGAGTGTGCTAGGCAATTACTCCGGCACAGCAAAACATTAACACTTCTGTTCAGATGTCTAAACATCCTCTTTCAATTAATATTTTTGCTAATGTTTTATAACATGGAAATATATGTTCAGAGTAAAAAATGAATACACATGCATGGGTATATCTCAAAATTGTTTTTATTGGTAAGAGTGACATGGTGTTTTTTGAGTATGACAGTGTCATGAGGACTACAGTTGTTTGGGAAAATTAATTGTAGGTCCCATACCTGGGGACACCCAGAGAGCCCTACCCATAAGGTTCTCAAGCCAGTCTGGTTTATCCAGGAAGCAGAAGTGAGATGATATGAATGAAAGTACCCTAAAAATATAAAATGAGAAAGAATATCAAAAGATGCAAACAGAATCTGTCTTTATTTTTATTATTATTTTAATATTTTTATTGATTTCAGAGAGGAAGGGAAAGGGAGGGAGAGATAGAAACATCAATAATGAGAGAGAATCATTTGACTAGCCACCTCCTGCACACCCCATGCTGGGGATCAAGCCTGCAATCGGGCACGTGCCATGATCGAAAATCAAACCGTGACCTCCTGGTTCATAAGTTGACACTCAACCACTGAGCCAGGCCAGCTGGGCCAGATTTTTTCTTTTTGTCTTTAAAACTGCCCAAAAGCTGATACTACATTCTTGGAAATCAAGGACTCCGTTAAAGGCTAAGAGAAATAAAAAAAATAATAATATGAGGAGTTTGGAACCGACGCTGAGGAAACAGAAACGCTTTTCTGATCTGACTGAGCAGATTTGAACTGTTGATTTACTCGGCATTCCTACTGTCTGTTCTAGAATCATTAGGGCCTAATAAGTGGGAAAATGAAAACACTTCAGAAAGTGGAGCTGTGCTTTGAAACACCCGAATGAGTTGTCCAGGCCTCTTTACCTTTTTATACAGGACAGCATTTATCATTCTGTGGCCCAGCACTGATAAAACATTAGCAGAAAGGCAGGCGGTGACGGAAGTAGCCATGTGGAGAAGCGGACTACCCAAGCATTAATAAGTAGGAGGTTCCATTTGTTCTAAACCCCCTCAAGCTTCAACATTTTCTTTTTTATGCCCAGAAGCCAAGACAACATTTTCCTGCTTTTCAGAACTGAGCCGAACCTGTGTTTCAGGAGCTCTGGCTTGAAAGGCTTTTATTCTACGAGGAACAAAGTGGCAAACTTTCTAATTTAGTTAAAATTCCTGTAACTTAAGAACCAGCTAAAAAGGATCTTGGCGCAGAACAGTCTGTTTGCTAGAGCGAGGACTCCACTGGCGTGACAACTATTTTTAGGGAGGATGCTGGCAGGCAGCATTCTAATGAAAGGCACAACACAAGGGCCCTCAGTACCTCTCCGCTCTGTCCAACCTGGGCTGGGGAGGAGGCCGGTGTTACAATCACATGTCCATTAGATCAAAGATTTCATGTATGTCTGTGCATATTGAGTATGGTTCCATCGCTAAGTCTCATGGGTGGGAAAAACAATGACCATTGGCAAATCCATGAAGTAATGGTGGTTGTTGGTAGGTCAGGAATGATTAGCTCTTGGCTCAAGGAAGGCTGTATTGAGAGATCAAATCTTAATCAGGAGTGAATAAGTGAAATTCAAACGTTTCATGGAGGAAGTAATGCATTTACAGTTACGAATGCCTTTGTTGAAGGCAAGAGATTTTTTGTTAGAACAAAGAATTCTACTTAAACAGAAATATAAACAGGGCATTTCTCACCGGCTCCTCCTGGCTTTGGGTTCCTTGTGGGTTGGCTTCCTGTGAGGATTGTGGCTGCAGGGAGCTGAGGGCAGCAGGAGCGCTGAGCTGGGTGGAGGTCAGGACACCCAGGTCTGGTTTGTCTCTGTCAGGGGCCAACTTGTCGCTATAACCTTGAGCAAAAGCTTCTCCTCTCAGGCCTCAGTGTCTCCTCCTATAACTTGGAGTGCTGCTTCCAGAGGCTCCCTCTCACTCTAGAACGTTACGCCGTACCTACAACTTTCCACGTTTCTCCTTCTTCACTAGACAGCGTGAGAGTAACTATTCTTCCCTATGACAACCGAGCCCTGCTCTGGTCTGGCGCTACGCTCTCCCAGGGGGATAGACATGTCAGCAGCAAGCCCCATCGTCCATTGGATCTAACTCACCTTCGATTGCAGGTTGCACCATTATGTTCCATACCACTAAACACATGCACCGCTCTACCTGTTTTATTTGGCTATCGGTTGTGGGATGCATCTTGATTTCAGAAATATTAAAAAAAGGATAATAATGTGCACCTGAGGATGATGCAAGGCAGCCAGGAAGTCTAGAGTGGTAATTGGTGGAACAGGTGCTGGAGAGAGTGGTCACTCTGCTTTGGGAGGGTGAGGTGGAAAGTCTTTAAAAAGGCTCTGGCTCAGCTGAGAGGCTGTGCTGAGTTAGAACCCAGCCTGCCTGAGTCCCACGCGCAGCTCCGCCTCTTACTGCCTGTAAGACCCAAGGCAAGTTTCTTTATCTCTTTGTAACTCAGTTTGTTCAACTACGCAATGGGGAAGGGGGATAGTAATTGCTTCAGAGCATTGTTGTAAGAATTAAATTAATGACTGTTTGGAAAGTATGTAGAACCAAGCCAGGCATTTAGTAAGCACTCTCTGAATGCCACGATTGACGTGATTGTGTGGTTAACACCTGGCTCCCTCTCCAGATGTGAGCGCTAGAAAAGCAGGGAGCAGGCCTGTTGGCCCCCTCATCGCAGCGCCTTCAGTGCTTGCCATATAGTCTGTTGCTCAGTATTTGCCAAATAAGTGGATTTGCTACTTGTTAACTCCTATTGGACACTAGCCAGCATTCCCCTTTATCTCTGACAGTACACCCCACTCCCTGACCTCACAAGGCTTTCCCATGAAATGAGCACAATGAAAACCCATTGTTATTAGTTTTGGTGCCGTTAGCAAGAATTTCCATGAACTATACTCTTAGGTCCTTGCAAACGATGGGTGTTTTTGGCTTATCAGCCTGTAGACTGTGGCCTATTAATAAGGACAAAAGTAGATGCTAGAAATAAACGAGTAAGAAGACCCGCTGTTCCCACAGCTCAACTTTCTCAAGGCTCTGCTGATTGGAAGGCAGATGATGTCCTTGAGCGACTCCACAACCCAGATAAGGCTGTCTGAGACAAAGGGACTGTCCCTGCTTTGACAAATGGGACTGACCTTCCAGTCCTGGTAAAACATTCCGGTTTCAACAAAGTCTGTATCAGGTGGGAGATGATATATGGCTGGAAGTATGCAAATCCACAGGCAGGTGTTAACTGGCTGCCTCGTTATGCAATTAACCCACAATTCACATGCTCATCCAAGAAAGAAAGAAAAGTTGTATTTGCCATCGCTTCTGGCTTTATAGTTAAATGGCTGTATTAAGAAACACTTCTGAAAAAGAAAGATTCGTTAGTTGTAGATTCTAAGCATCTCTATCTGAATCAAAACTCTATATTCAGCTTCAAATAACACTTGTCTAAACACAAGATGAGTCAATTAGCAGAATTGGAGAGATACCAAGCTTTCTTTGTATGTTTTCATTGGTGCTACCCCCAGCAGTCAAGGAAAGTGACTGCAGAAATATCTTTACTCTATCAGGCTGGAAGTGAATGGCAATCCAGGAATGAGAATTTCACAGTGCATTTGAATCAAAGGAAGAAAAGACATCGTATATTATCTGCTTCTCTGTCCTCAGTTTCAGATAGGAACTGGCTTTCCCATCCATTATCTTTTTCTCTGATCCAACATCCTGCTTGATTGTCTTTCTCTGAAGCTAATCCTGTATTTTTCCAAACTTGCAATTCAATGTCAGATACTTGAACCTTTGAATTCCTAATTGAAATCTCTATTCAATTTCTAAAAATGAGGACATGGGAGTGCATGATAATTATCTTCCAATAGTTGAAGGTCTGTCATGGCAAAGATGAAAAACATTTTTCTGGATAAGTATAGAAAAGGACAGAGGTGCAGAGGGAGTTTTTAACTCATTATAGAGACATGTTGTTTATCAATCAAGGAGGAGCAAAAATGAAATGTGTTATCCCAGGAGATAGTAGGTTTCTCAGACCAGGGTAATCCATGGACTTGCCAGGGACTGTAGATTTGGTAACCATTAATGCTGCTCACCAATATCTGGTTCTCCTCTCATTCAGTTACTTGGAAAATGAAATTCCTGGCCCTCTTGTAGTGGAGTGGGGCCATGTGACTACCTGCAGCTGTTAGCTCCAGCCCATAATATTTAATGACCATGATGAGACTTCAAGAACTCTCCTCCCCTGCCAGTGTCATCTAGAAAGATCAGGCCTAGATGGAGCTTCCATCAACCTGACTCCCAGGGGGCTAACCAAAGCAGAGACCCTTGTCATCCTGCACTGGTCATACAGCAAGAAGGAAAGATAAACTTTGTTACTTTAGGCCACCAGGGCATAACCGAACTCAACCCGAACATAGATTTTGTCCAGTTATCTTTGGGCAGCAATAATCTCAGGAAGGCAGAGCCCTCCCCAGCCTCAGGGTTGGATTGTAATTGGTCACATCCACTCATGGCAATTAAACTCACCTTTTCAGGGAAAACATGGCTTGCCATGTGACCAACTTCTGGCCGATGAGATTTAAGAATGGTCTTGAGTTGAGCCTTTGAAAAAGATTTTCCTTTCTGGTAGCAAGAGCAAAGAGCAAGGAGAGGAATTCTTTTCTTTCTGCTTTAAAAAAAAAATATGTTTTTATTTATTTCAGAGAGAGAAAGGAAGAGAATGAGAGGTATAGAAACATCAATGATGAGGGAGAATCATTGATTGGCTGCCTCCTGCAGGCCCCTCACTGGGGATCAAGCCTGTAACCTGAGCATGTGCCTGGACCAGAAATGAAACCTGGGACCTCCTGGTTCATAGGTTGATGATCTATCACTGAACAACACCAGCCAGGCTTTGTCCTGATTTTGATTGTTTCATGTGAGCTCATTATGATGGTAGGGGGAAAGAAGGACAGTCTGTTTCACACAGAGAGTGGTAAAGCTGTGAAAGTTGGTCTCCCAGGAGATTGTGAAGTGGAGCTCCCACTTCCTAGTCCACATCTAGCCCATCGATACTTCCACTTGCACGTCTCAGAGGCTCCTTTAACTCACATTCACATGCTCCTCCTCTTGGGGTTCCTGTCTCAGCTAAAGGAACCATAGTCTTCCCTTTGCCTAAATCAGAAAACTTGGAATGACCCTTCACTCCTGCCTCACCCTCATCAAGTCCCTGATCCCTAAATCCATCCATTTCTCTCTATCTCCATTGCTTCTGGAGCTCAGGCCATTAGCACCTCTGCAACTGGCTGTTTAGCAAACTAGTTTGCCTGAAACCTAGCTCCTCTCTAGCGTAAGTCTACATTGCAGCCAGAGGGGCCTTTTAAAAGTGGATTGATCAGATAAACTTCCTTCTTAAAAGAATTGCAATGACCCCCTAATGTCCCCCAGATAAAGCCCCAAATACTTGGCCAAGTTGTCAAGGTTTAGCTCTGGCTATGTCTATAGTCCCAGTTTGGACCACTCCCACTTGTCATCTTTGCTCCATTCTTAACTGCAGAGCCCACAGGTCATAGAGTGCTGCATGCTCTCTTCCTTTCCTGCCCCTTGCACATGCTAACCAATTTTCTCAGAAAACCCTTCTTCCCCTTTTCTCCCCCCTCATTTGCTCAGCCTACTCCCCATCCTCCTTAAGGGCCTCTTTCCTTCTCACAGAAGCCTCCCTCACTTCTCTAATGATGGGTTAGCTGTCCTTCTCTGTGTAAGCATCACACTCCATTTTTACCATGATCTTAGCATTTTTCACAGTCTATATAATAAAAGGCTAATGTGCAAATTGTCCCCACAACTGGGATTTCTACTGGGATTTTGACCAGAGGGCAGCGCCAGCCCGCCAACCACCCATGGCCCCTCCCCCTGGCTGGACCCCACCTGTGCACAAATTTGTGTACCAGGCCCCTAGTAGAGTTATAATTTCCTATAAGTCCTCCATCTCTCTCCCTAGACTGTAGCCCCTTAAGATTGATTATTGCCTTTTGGAAAAGTGCCTGACATGTTTTAGGTCCTCCATGAAGGACTGTGTGTGCTATCACCATATGTTTCTGTTTGAGACAGAAGAAATAGTCCATGCATGTGGGTTTTGAGAACACTGTTGTGGTGATGAGCCAGGGATTCATGGTAGGAGGTAGGGATGGTGAGAGAAATAACTTGGGTGAGACAAGACTCTGGGTCTGGAAGTGTAAACATGCAAACAGTGTGTACGTGACAAAGCCAGAAGTCAGAACAAGAGCAGGGTTAGAGACCCAGAAAGCATGCTCTGGGCCCGGGAAGCCATCCAGCTGGACAGATTCTGGGCAAAAGCCTGGGGAGGAGAGAACACCCAGCTTGAGGTAGCAAAGGCTTAAAACAGGGCTGTCTCTGAATACAGAGCCAGGGGAAAGCTTTCTTTTATTTCTTCTTTTTAATTTATTTTTATTGTTGAGGATTATTAGAGGTGTCCCCCATTTTCTCCTCTTTGCCCCCCCCTTTTCCTGGCTCCTGCCCCATCCCTAGCCTTCACCTTACAATTGTTTGTGTCTATGGATTATGCATATATGCATATAAGTTCTTTGGTTAATTCCCTGTCCCCCTTCCCTCTGAGATTCATCAGTCACATGCTTCCATGTCTCTGGATCTATTTGTTCATCAGTTTATTTTATTTATTATATTCCACATATAAGTGAGATCATGTGATATTTATCTTTCTCTGACTGGCTCATTTCCCTTAGCATAGTAAGATTTCTTTAATACAGAGAGAACTTAGCTGACCTGAAAGAGGTGCAAGGAGGAGAAAAAAAAAGACAAGCAACTGTGTCCAATTGAGAAAGCTATCTGTAACCATGCATGTGGCTGTATAGAGACGGTGTGCCCAAGACCTTCATATTGCGGTAGATGGACCTTCTAATCCAAGCAGGGAGAGGATGGAGGCTGAGCCTGGCTCAGGACGGAGGAAGAGCAGCGCTGTGGTCTCGGGCTCAGCTGCACCCTGAGAGGAGAAGCATTAAGAACCATCCATACATCTTGGATCCTTTGGCATGAGGATGTCTCTGGTTTCTGCCACAGAGGAGCAGAAACAGTTCAGAATAGTGACAGATCCATCAAGACCCACAGATCTGAGTGAAGAGTTGATAAAGGAGGAGAATCAAAACTAGACTTTGTTGGAGGAGAAATTTATCATGTACTAAGTATGGACCAAAATCCAGAAAGGACACTTTGCCCAGACCAAGGTTTTCTAAAATCTTACCTTGGAACTTTACTAGTGAACATCTAGCTGTCACCAGAACACACTCAGAATCCCTATGAGATCATGTAGGCTTAGTTACTGGTCTTTTCTAAGGGTTAAGGTGGCTCAAGGGTTAAGAATCCACATCTTCTTACCGAATTCAACCCCTGAATGATATCTTCTAAGAATTATAGGGGCAATAGAGAACTCTGTCTCTTGGCTTTCTATTGCCTTAGTGGGACAATGGCAGCTTCACAACCAAGTTTCCAGTCTCCTCTATGGCCAGGTCTTTGCCCTTCCTCCCCTCCAAATGCCAATCACATGAAGTTACCATATAGATTTATTACTTTAACTTTATTTTATGGAATGAAATTTCCATGAGGGACCTCCCACCCTATTCCCCAACCCCTTGCTGGTATTCTCTGGGCATTCGTACTAAGCCCTGTTATTTCTTTTCAATAGCAATGTACTGTTCTTCACAGGGGCATGAAGATTGAGCAAAACACTATGGTGGGTGTGCCCAGATGGGGTACATACTCTACAAATGCTTTTTCCATGGACAGCAAGTATGTCTTACTTTCAAACACCACGGAATTTAGAATTAAACTTAATTCTCTCAGAGTCTTTTTGTCCTCAGGAGAATTCCTTTACAACCATGTCTCTAATAATTTATTCCCTTGTTTCTGATTTTTAAAAAAAGCCTGATATTTTGTTTCTCATGTAACACGTGTAGCTCACATTATTTTCTGTTCTCCTTAAGAATAGCATAAAACCTATCACACTCCATGAAGACTTTTTAATAAGTGAAGGAATTTTATAACACATGAGGAAATGTGTACTGACCGATCATTAACAGTGACATGATTTGGCTGAGAGGAGCCCGCTAGTGAAAACAGAACGGTCAGCCTGAATTCTCCAGGCCTTCATTGCGTGCCTGCTGGGCCCAGTGCTGCATTTGTAGAAAAGGATTATATTTTTTGGAGAAATGAGAAATATTTAAAAGATGATAAAAGCTATATCTGCAAAACAGAAGTTGTCACCTAACACATAACTGAGATCAAAGGAGATTCAAGTGGGAATATCAGGGTAAAGACCAGGGAACAGCCTCAGATCGAGGGTGGAAGGGATCACTCAGTCCTTGCAGCCCACTGAGTTTCATCCATCAGTGGGCTGCAAGGACTCTGGTCCTTTAATACCAGCACTAATGAAGGGACATAGCCCAATAATAATAACAAATACGGCATAAATACTGCATGCTCTATATTGTTTAAAGAGCTTTACGTATTTCATCTCCTGTACTTACTATAATAACCCAATGAGGTAATTGTTATTATCATACCCATTTTATAGGTGAAGGGAATTGAGGCACAGAGAAATCAGAGGGCTTACCCAGTGAGACAGTGGCTGAGCTGGGATTTGAACCCATACAGTCTGGCTGCAAAGCCTGCTATGCACTATTGCCTCTCCACACAGATGAGATCCAAGCCATTCATGTTTGACTTGGTTGTTCAGGTTATGTTTCCACCTATAGTAGCTCTTTCTTTCTTCTTATAAATACACTAGTGTCCCGGTGCATGATTCATGCACATTGAAAGGAAATTAATTAGAAGAAATATTTTAATATCGCTTTTTGCCCTTTCTCTATAATAGAAGTGTCAACAAAATTCACGGTCAACAATGACAGATCGAAACACATGTGTGCGATTGACTGCAGCTAGAGCTTTATATGTATCATGCATGTGCGAGTCAACTTAGCCTTTTATATATATAGAATAAACTTGCTTAACTAGACCTGCTTTCTGATGTAGTAGCTAAACTTACAGCTTAGTGAAGCACCCCAACTTCTCTTTCAGGTAATTGTCAGCAACACAGCAGTGAATATCAACACAAAGCAGATTATTATTATAAATCACACAGGCAGAACAAAGGGTAAAATATTTAACTGTAACAGTATTTGACTGTATTCTGCACAGTGAGAAAACCTGAAGTCATTTTCAAGTTCCATCATTTCTTACTTCTTTTCAGTTGAATCAAGTTTCTAAACTTTCTAAATCTCCATTTTCCAGCTAATGAAAAGAAAATAGGATTCCACGGAGTCTCCTATCTACTTACTCCAGGACTTCTGTGAGGATCAAATAAGATGAGGCACGGGAAAATGCATCACAAACATTTGGTTAAACTGTAAAATGTTTGCACCTGGCTATAAAGCAAGTTGTGTTCCTGGGCTGAAGAAACTGCAAGGAGGCTAGTCCCTAGGGCAGTGGTTCTCAACCTTCCTAATGCCGCGACCCTTTAATACAGTTCCTCATGTTGTGGTGACCCCCAACCATAAAATTATTTTCGTTGCTACTTCATAACTGTAATTTTGCTACTGTTATGAATCGTAATGTAAATATCTGATATGCAGGATGTATTTTCATTGTTACAAATTGAATGTAATTAAAGCATAGTGATTAATCACAAAAACAATATGTGATTATATATGTGTTTTCCGATGGTCTCAGGCAACCCCTGTGAAAGGGTCGTTCGACCCCCAAAGGGGTCGCGACCCACAGGTTGAGAACTGCTGCCCTAGGGAGAGGAAGCTGGGTATTGCTATGTGACATCATTACACTGCGCTCACAGCCACCGTTTCCTGGCTGGGCTGGGCTGTGGGCTGCATTTTGCGCCATGGGGTCTTGTCAGCATTGGCTGCAATTTGGTGGGGTGTCCCTTTAGGGTGGTGGCGGGGCCTGTGTCCCAGTTGGGGGAAGCCGAGTGTTGGTTTGTCGTCACCAGGTTCGTGGTGCTGTTTATTTTTAAATGGCTAATGTGAGTCATGGAAGCTCCAGCATTGACACCAGGGGGTCAGTGCATGTCAAAGCTACTGGTTGGATGGATGCTTAGCCTTTTATATATATAGACTAGAGGCCTGGTGCACAAAAATTTGTGCACTGGGGGGGAGTCCCCCAGCCCGGCCTGTGCCCTCTCGCAGTCTGGGACCCCTCGGGAGATAACGACCTGCTGGCTTA
>NW_005355159.1:3598110-3618285 GCF_000412655.1 Myotis brandtii
GCATGGCTGCCGGCTGCCATCTTGGCTGACAGTTAATTTGCATAAGGATATGCTGATTAGCCAATGGGAAGGGTAGCGGTCGTATGCTAATTACCATGTTTCTCTTTTATTAGTGTAGATAGGGTGTCCCCAACAAATGTTTACTCACACTTTGAATAATTATAAAGGCAGTATTTATTAAAATACATTTCATTTTCAAAATTGAGCTATCAGCTGTTAAAGTGTGTATATATTTGTTGGGGACACCCTGTGCATGTAGTGACACTTGTTGATCTTTCTTCCCACTTATGTTTAGTGACACTCACTGAAGGTTAGATACCAGTTAGTAGTTGTTCACTCACTGATCCGGAGCCTGGGGAATCCAGACAGGGCAAGTTGGCCTGGCAATGAGCCAAACATAATGGAACTAATTTTCTGAAGTCAGTACAGCCCATGGGCTAAAACAAGTAAGTTTTTGCCAGGTCTTTGACAGGTAAGCCCTCACCTCAGGAGTTCCTTTCCCACCCACGGCTGTCCAGCTGGTGACTTTTGGGGCTGTGTGTTAGGTGAGGCATATATGTGAAAAGATCAGTGCTTCCTTACATTTTCTTCATAGGGAAGTGAAAGAAAAAGGTTGGAAATTGACAAGAGTGTGGTCCTCTTGTTGAGGCAGATCAGCCATAAAAGAGACCAGAGTCTTCTCTGCTACCCTCCAAGCCCCCCATTTTCCCAATCCCCCTCCAAGCCTTGGCATTGTAAGGAGTACCCTCTTGCTGCATTTGTCTGCCAGAATCCCATACTTTTTCCAAGGCCCAGCACAAGGCTGTGCTCCTCTGTGATGCCCTCCTGGTCCCCAGCCCTCCCCACCTCACCCTTCCACTTAGCACATGGTTAGAAACACAGGCTCTCAGGAGTAGCTTTACTCACTGTTGAGCTCTGTACCAATATGGAAAGTACTAGAAGATGGAGACTATCCTGACTTAACATGCTCCCCCAGACTCCCTGCTATACTGGCCCACTGTCTACTGTGTACTGATGGATGTTTTATTATAACTCACACATTTTGGCACAGGGTTTGTAATCTCTTGATTTGGGGGGGGGGGAGGGCAAAAGAGAAGCTTGAGAGAAAAAAGATAGTCTGCTTTGGGAGAAGAGAGACTCTCCCCTAATCTATAATAATAAAAGGGTAATATACTAATTAGACCAGATGACCTTCTGAGTATCCTTCCTTGGCGGGCGGGGGCCAGGGCCAAGGCCCTTGCATGAATTTTGTGCATCGGGCCTCTAGTAATAGATAAAATGGCTACATGGGGGTAGACTTGTGCCCCTGAGGTAATAGGAAAGGTCATTTATTTAAACAGTAAATGGCTATAAATGCAGGTCAGATTTATAGGGCACCTACAGAACCATAAAAAAAGCTTGCACACAGATGCATGCATATTAATCCCAAATTGGCTATGAAATTTATCTTTATGATTAGAGAGAGGAGGCATTGTTGATCCTGTTATGATTTTTTTTTTACCCCGTCTTTCCAAAGAAGGTAGGATTAATACCAAGAGAGATAAATCATGATGTGATTTTTTTGTATATATGCACAAAGCTAACACAATGAATATTTGATTTTCTCCAACTTCTGCAGGGCTAAATCAATTTGAGGAGATAATGGTAGAGGATTAAGTTATTGGAATGTGTGTAACTATAAAGTTTTGAATACAGTTAACTCACAGGTTATTATGATTTCAGTATAACATCTGTTATCATTGAAATAACAGATGTGTTTCTGCATTGTGAAACTAAGGGAAAATTGCATAAGTGCACGTTTTTCAAAAGAAACCAGGCTCCTATTAAATTATTTGTGAAGTGCAGGACTGTAAAAATTACTGCGAAGGGTAAACTAACTGAAGGGGGGTCCTCAGAATGAGGCTACCTCCCCATGATGCTGTTAATAAAAACTCACCTGAAAATATGAGGCAAACAAAATATTTTATGAACTCCTGTACTTTGCCAGATTAGAAAGAAGGGACGTTATCATGCTTAAGGACTTAGAAAACGATAAAGGCACAAAACAAAAAATAGCAAAAAGTGGGCTTGGTGTAAAGAATGATGATTTCCCAACGCTGCCGTCCAGGCTCAGTGTCCTTGATTGGACTCCTCTGCTATGGTAACTGAACTAGAGTCCTCGTGAGCACTGAGGTATGTCCACCGTCCTCTCAACTGTCATATTCCGAACCCAGAGTTGGGACATGGGCTTTAACGAGAACATGTGGATGTGCAGGAAGGAGGGAAGAGGATGTTTGAAGTTTTCTCCTAAAATCCGGAATGTATGGTCACTTCTCCTGTGTTGCCCAGCCAAGTGCTGGGCTTACAGCAGAGACTCGGGAACTATTTACTCATGAACCCGAATTGCTACCTGATCTGTGCCAAGTGCCAGTCTTGGGGTGGCTCTGTGCATTTTTTTCTGATTACATCACCGTGATTGCAATTATTAGTAGCATTCAGCTAATATTTTTGTCTGGAGTCTTGAAATTGGTTGCTACGTTTTTATTTTCTTTCTCCACCTGTCCACAATTGTGCTTTTCTTGTCTGAAAGGTTTGGGGAAATGAATCTCACTGTATTATTATTTATCAAGTTTCATGGCCAGGAGAGAATATACCAGAAATGGGAGGTTGTGGGGGGAGGGGAGATCTAATTAAGCTTGACTCTGTCTGGTTTCAATTCTACTACCGTTGACAGCTTGCTCCTAGGAGGAAGAGGTCCCAGTTGGTTTCCACCACAAAAAGGTTTTTAATAAAATATTCAAGATAGCTGAGGACCTTTAGAATGGGTAATTTTATTCAACATACACTATGATCTTCCTGCTGGTTGTGGGCTCTGGACCAATACCCAGGAGCTTCTGTTGGAGTGAGCGACTATTATGCATTATGTTGGAGTATTCTGTGAAAAGTCAATTTACTCGGAGTCAGATACTCCATATTTTAACTTTGAGACTAAAATTGTCTCTGGGGTTTAGTTTGCTGCCATGATTAAGTTCTTACCATTCTGCAAATCCTGGATTTATTTTTAACTGCTTCACTGCTGCATTTTTAAAAGACTAGTGAATGGTTAAAAAAGAAAGAGAGAGAAAGAAACACGCCAAAAAAAAAAAAAATCTAGGGCTCAGAAAGATTGCTCTGATAAAGTGCAAACTTTCATTAAATAATGCCTGTAGTGAGTTTACCTGCCGTCGGCTTTGCCTCTGGTTTCGTGAGCCTCCTAACCAAGCCTAGGACTTAATGAGGTGGCTCCCTTCAGTGTCTTACACACTTAGCTCTCAAAAATCTTTATCTACAAACCAATTTTTCCCATCCATTATAAAACGAGGAGAAATTGAATGCGTGGCTTGAAATCCCTGTTAATCAATTGGACTATTCCCCTTGGGTTGTGGTTGAAGAGCAAGTTTTCATTATCTCTAATAATTAGCATCATCTTTTTTTGAAATTAGCTGAATGGACTGACACAGTAATCCGTGGTGGATATGTCATGTGTCTTTCCATTATTAACTTTTTTGGGAGGAGGGTAGAGTGAGCAGGAGAAGAAAGGACTATGGGAATTTTTTTCTTATCTTGGTGGCAATTAACATGAGTGGGGGTTGGGGTCTATTTCAGATGATCTAAAAGTGAAATAAGCATGAGCTATGGAGACATAATAGCTTGAATCCTGTTCCTACAATCTACTTGGTGAGTGAAATTGGGCAAGTTACTTCCCTAAGTCCACACTTCTGCCTCTGTGAGATGGAGATAATGTATTCCTTATGAGGTGATTGTAAAGATTAAATGAGAGGGTGAATATAAAGCCCCTGACAAGTTACTGACACTTAGTGAATACCCACTACATCGTAGCTACTATTACTGCAGCTTCTGTGTTTTAGGTAGCTGTAATATTAAATGGAAAATTTTTTATTCCTCAAATATTGATGGGTTCACTTAACCACCATTTCTCAAGACTCTTGACAAAGCATAGAGAAGTGAATCCACTGGGGGGATCAGGCATGGTCAGAAATGGTCATGGCCTAAGGTGGGAGGTGACAGGTGCCATAGAAGATGAACAGGGCAGTGTCTGGTGCAGAAGGGCTAATGGAACAAGCTCCTTCATGAGTGGTTCATGGCAAAGGAGTGTGGAACTGGGCTCTAGGGTGACTTCCGGCTATGGATCTTAGCAGCAGAGCCCCAAAGCTTCGCTTTCTTTTCAAGGGTGTTGTGGACTGAATGTTTGTGTTATGAGCCCCAAATTCATATGCTGAAGCCCCAACCCCCAGTGTGATGGTCTTCGGAGGTGGGGCTTGTTGGGAGGTGATTAGGTTTAGATGAGTTCACGAGAATGAGGTCCCTCTGATGAGATTAGTGCCCTTATAAGAAGAAGCAACAGAGCTCCAACTTTCTCTATCTCTACTTATCTATCTTTATCTCTCCATCTCTCTATCTCTATCTCTATCTCTATCTCTATCTCTATCTCTATCTCTATCTCTATCTCTATCTCTATCTATCTCTATCTCTACCTCTCTCTCTCCCTGCCTTGTAGGGACACAGAAGAAAATGGTTATCTGCAGGCCAGGATGGGGCCAAAACAGGAACCAAATCTGCTGTCACCTTGATCTTGGATTTTTCAGTCTCCAGAACTGTGAGACATAAATGCCTATGGCTTAAGCCACCTAGTCTGGTATTTGGTTATAGCAGCCAGAGCTGACTTAGACAGAGGGCTTCAGTGAGCTTCCTGTTATTCTTTTAAGAAATCCCTTTCTGCTTCAAACAGCCACAGTCCACTTGCTGCTTGCCACTAAGGGCTCATCAATGTACCCCTCAGTGGCAGGATGTGCATTCTGAGGCTTTGACACAGCCTGTGTCTCTGGTCATCTCTGCCTGTTTTCTTTTTCATCCTGCTCCAACAGGCTAATTCCTTCAGCGTTCCCCCATTCGTTTTCCTAGTGGGAGCATCCAAACAGCATAGTTAATTGCCATTGGGCAGAGTGTGACATTACACTGCCCCAATGAACTCTGGTCAACCTAGAGACTGGTCTAATCAGAAGCAAAACATGCTCAGGGCAGACAGAGCTTGGGACATCTTCTCTTAGCATGGGGCGCAAAGGGGCATTTCCCTCAGACAGGGATAGTGAGTGTGGTAGGCACCATGAATCACTTTTCTAGTACAGTTTTTACCATGTAACATAAAACGAGGACAATTTTTTATTCATCAGATATTGATGCACAAACTGGCAAGGTAAAGTTGGGGTTGGGGTGAAAAATCCAGGGCTGGGATGGAATAACTGGGAAGGGCTTATTAGAGAGAAATGCCTACTCCACCTTTCCTTCAACTATCACTGAATGTATTTCTAATGGACTGTATGCCTTTAGCTGTGTTCCCATAGAATATTAAACATTCTTTTATTGCAAAATTTTCATGTTCTATTTATGTTATTTATGTCTCACTATCTTTTCCCTCTTTTCTGTGAATTATTTAAGGTCAGGAGCCAAGTTATAAAAACTAGAGCCTAGTAGAGAGGTGGATCTTTAAAAGTTCATATTAGCTAGGGCGTTTGTTGGTCACTGTTGAAGAAACAAGCTCCCACTTACAATGACCCAGACATGATGGATGGAAGTCTAATTCCCCCTTGCATAAAGACTCAGAAGGCCATTCCTGATTCGTGGGTGACCTTGCTCTAAGCAGGGCTCAGGGCTCAGACCCTTCTATCTTATGGCTTCACTGTCTTCAACATGTGGCTTCCCATGCAGTGTGTGTGTTTTTTTAAATTGATTCTAGAGAGGGGCGGGGGGAGATAGAGATAGAGATAGATAGATAGAGAAACATCAATGTATACTAGAAGCATTGATAGATTGCCTCCAGCACACTCCCAGACTGGGGATCAAACCCGAAACCTGGGTGTGTGCCCTGACTGGGAATCAAACCCACAATCTTTTAGTATGCAGTGGTCAGCAAACTCATTAGTCAACAGAGCCAAATATCAACAGCACAATGATTGAAATTTCTTTTGAGAGCCAAATTTTTTAAACTTAAACTATATAGGTAGGCACATTGTTATTAACTTAATTAGGGTACTCCTAAGGCTTAGGAAGAGCCACACTCAAGGTGCCAAAGAGCCGCATGTGGCTCTCGAGCCGCAGTTTGCCGACCACGGGTATAGAGAATGATGCTCCAATCGACTGAGCCACACTGGCCAGGGCCCCAATGCATTTTTATAAGCCAGGCCTTAAAGTGGCATGTATCACTTCCATTCATTGGCTGGAGTGCAGTTACACACCACCCCTAAATGCAAGGGAGGTTGGAAAATGTAGTCTAACTGTGGGCCCAGGAAGAAGATATTGGATTTGGCATGCAGTTCATTAATCTCTGGAGTCTTGAGCTGAGGCACGAAGAGAAAAAGGATCTGAAGGGATAGAAACAAGGGGGTGATGACCTCTCAGACAGCAGCAGGCAAGAGAACTGGAGGATGGAGAGCACAAAGAGAGGGTGGTGATGAGGAGCTCAAAATGGAAAATTAGCCTCATTATCACCCAAGTTTCCGGACTGAGATTTCAGTATTTCAAATGAAGAAAGAGTGCTGTGGTTGAAGATGCCAGCAGGAGGTACCAAATGCCTGGTTCCAATCTCAGCTCTGATATTTACCAGCTGTGTTACCAAAAAGCACGAGCTCTCTGTGCTTCATTTTCCTCATCTGTGAAGTAGGGATAGAAATACTGTCTCCTTCATAGGCAGGTTTTGAGGATACAATGAGTTAAAAAAGGAGAGGGAGCCCTGGCCAGGTAGCTCAGTTGGTTAGAGCATCAACCCAATATTCCAAGGTTTCGGGTTTGATCTCCAATCAGGCAGGAAGCAACAAATGAATGCATAAATAAGTGGAAAAATAAATCTCTCTCTCTCTCTCTCTTCTTTTGTCTCTCTAAAGTTAATAAATTTAAAAAATAGAAGAGGGCCTGACATATAATAAGAATTCAATAAATGTTACTACTTTTACTCTTTCCATATATATGTACATGAAGTGTGTGTATGTGTGTGTGTGTGTGTATAAATTTTAACACCGTGAGGACATAGATTTAGAAAAATGGGGTAAGGGAAAGAGAAGGGAGAGTGAGAAAAGGATTTGACTTCAGCTTTGTATTTTGGTCACTGACTAATAATGTCACAACACTAACTCATTCTTATTAATCTTAATTATCTTAGTACTTTAGACAAGTCAGTGCTTTTTTCTGATTGCCTCTGCTGTCCCACCAATTATCAGTTTGTTCTTCAGTGACATTTGGTCATACATTTTGTATTTTATGTTATGACATAAATCTTGTCTCTCTCCCACCTTTTGTCTGAAATTTGGCTCATTTGTACAAGGGATATAATGACGCTCATTAGTATTGGTAGGACCCAGCTGCTGCCGGCTTCCTCAGAGCAAAGTCCCACTCACGCGGGCCTTGGTTTCGCTGGGGTGTGCTGCCCATTAGTGCAAGGTCATTGCCAGTTCCTGTTCTTGTTTCCTTCTTCTTCTCTGTGCCCATCCTATCGCCCAGTGGGCTGCCTTCCACGGTCAAAGGCCACCTTGCACACACACTCTCTCCACTTGGGCTGCAAGTTCTTGGGGGGTGCTATGACAATATCCCCAAGTCAGCAGCTGCCCCACCAGCTGCCAGGAGGGGTGGAGCAGCAGCCACCGGATAAGGTGATGGGTAATGGGCACTGACATTTGATGAACTACCTCTCTGCATTCTTGCTTCATAGAGAGGCCCAGTGGAATGGGTTGCCAAGTTCTCAAATAAGAAAACACTGTGTTTCCACTCGACTTCACATTCGGAAGTAAACTCGCCGGGCAACTTCTTACATGAGGCTCATGTAACTTTAATGCCTCATCCTGGCATTGTTTACTTGCCCGGCTGGTACTGGCCCCTCTGCGTGGTGTCCTGGAGGACAGGATTTGTTCCGTGCCTCGAGGGCATGCTGTCCAGGTCAGCAGATGGCCTTCTGATTACTGCTTCCAGCCCATCTTACCTGACCATTCCCTCACTGTATGAACAGCTGTTTCCTTCACTTCAGTGCTGCCCGACCGGATTGGTGATTTTTCTTCTGCCCTTTTGTTTGCACAGAACATAAATCTTTCTCTTTTTCTGACCTGGCCTGCAGTTCCATCCACCTGTGCCCGCCTTGAGCAATACATAACTCTCACCAGGTTTTGTTTCCTTTGCTCACTTCAGCCTATGAACCAAACTTTCTTCTTCCTTCCACCTCCTCTTTTGGGCTGATTCAGCACTTGCCTAGCACCTGGCTGCCAGTTAACACTTAACCACACAAAATACATTATTTTATGGGTCTGACCTGCACTGGAAACTTCTGACAGAATGAGATATGCACCAGAAATCTCAGTCCCATTGGCCTCCTTTCTCTCTTTTTCTAGAGTCTGAGGAGACTTCATTTACACCAGGTTAGCAACGACTGTGCTAATTGAAAATGAGTTAATTAAATAACGTGGTACTTTGAGCTGTCAAAATAAAGCCAATCAATTGAATCAGTCCAGTTAAATCTTGAACAAGGATGACAAAAATCATATATGAACTTAAGAAGAAAGGAAAGGGAAACTCCGTACTCTTGTGGGTTCTAGACTGTGACTAGTCAAATGCTACTGACTTTTCTAATTGCTGCAACAGTGTCAGTGGTGTTTGGTTTTGTAATTTTACTTTTGGTTTCATGGATTCGAGAAGACTCCCTCAACATTTGCTGGTTGCCCTCTTTTCAAAGAAGTTGTGAAATACTCTGACAACATCGTTTCTCACCTTCGTTTGAAAATCGAGATAGTGAAGTATTCATGCAGTGAAAGTGTAGCAACCGCCTGGCCAGCAAGGGGGACACAGCTGGGGTTCTAATAAGCTTCGCAGGGAAGTGAATGAGGTCTCTGTTACATTCTGATCTAGAATCTACCAAACACATAGACATGTAACCCTTCATGGGTGATCACTGGTTGAGAATGCTTAGCTGCCTTTCCATTTCTTCTGGATGCTAAGCATGCTGGTTTAAAAGGTGGATCTCCCTTCCCAGTGTTTGCTTTGCGGTGGGTTAAGATTTGGAGTGTAATTAAAACTGAAGTATCTAAATGAGAGCTTATTGACAAGGAGAGTGTATGTAACATAAAGGATATCTTCAAGCTGACTTAGGCTGAATTGACAGAGCAGCAAGCATCTGGATAGAAAATTCTGATAGTTCATCCATTCGGCAGACCTCTTTTACCTCACTGAAGTGGCACATTGAATCCATCCCACTTGGATTAATTGATCATCTCATTTCTTTGACAGAGTAGAATAATAGATTATAGTGTGTGTATTTTTGTTTTTATTTTCCAACGTATTTTCACATTTAATATCTTTTTTGATTCTCACATCAACCCTGTGACATAAGTAGATCTGGTATAATTTTTCCATTTTATACAGCAGTCCTCCCTCATCCACAGTTTCACGTTCTGTGGTTTTAGTGATCCCCGGTCAACTGCGGTCCAAAAATATTAAGTGGAAAGTTCCAGAAATAAACAATGCATACAGTTTAAATTGACACTATTCTGAGTAGCTTAATGAAATCTCATGCCATTGTTCTCCATCCCACTCGGATGTGAATTATCCCTTTGTTCGGCGTATCCTTGCTGGATAGTGCATTTCCCACCCCTTAGTTATTCAGTAGCCGTCTTGGTTATCAGATTGGCTGACATGTATCACAGTGCTTGGGTTCCAGTAACACTTATTTTACTTAATAATGGTCCCAGAGCACAAAAGTAGTGATGCTGGAAATTCGGATGTGCCAATTTCTATCCATGAAATTGATAAGAAGGAAAAGGAATTTGTGTGAGTGTTTGTTTTCCCACCTCAAAGGCAAAAGTCGCAGTCCCAGTGTATGATAAGTGCTCAGTTAAGATGGAAAAGGCATTAAATTTGTGGTGGGAGACATAAGCAGAAAACGTGTTCTGGTTGATGGCAATGTGTTGCACAGTGACACCAAGCCATTTACTGCAAGTAAGGAATGGCACCATACAGAGCTATTACACTATTATTATCTATATTTCCTTTGCTGTACTTTACATCCCTATGACTACCAGTCTATACTTCTCAATCCCTTCACCTTTTTCACCCAGTCCCCCAACCCCTACCCCCTGTAGCAACTATCAGTCTATTCTCTGTATCTATGAGTCTGTTTCTGTTTTGTTTGTTCACTTATATTGTTTTAAAGGTTTCACATATAAGTGAGATCATATGATGTTTTTCTTTCTCTGCCTGACTTATTACCCTCCAGGTCCATCCATGCTCTCACAAATGGTAAGATTTATTTCCTTTTTATGGCCGAGTAATATTCCATTGTATATGTGTACCACCACTTTTTTATCCATTCATCTATTGATGGGCACTTGGATGGCTTCCATAGCTTGGCTGTTTACAATAAACAACACTGCAGTGAACATAGGGGTGCATATAATCTTTCTAATTAGTGTTTGGGGTTTCTTCAGATATATACCCAGAAGTGGAATTGCTGGGTCCGAAGGCAGTTACATTTTTAATATTTTTGGGAACCTCCACACTGTTTTCCACAGTGGCTGCACCAATCTGCATTCCCACCAAGAGTGCATAAGGGTCTCCTTTTTTTCTACATCCTTGCCAACACTTGTTTGTTGATTTATTGATGTTAGCCATTCTGATAGGCATGAGGTAATATTCCAGTGTGGTTTTCATTTGCATTTATCTGATGATTAGTGACATTGAGCATCTTTTCTTATGTCTATTGGCCATCTGTATGTCTTTTTTTTTGGAGTGTCTATTCAGGTCCTTTGCCCATTTTTTAGTTGGATTGTTTGTGTTTTTGGTGTTGAATTGTATGAGTTCTTTATATATTTTGGATATTAACCCCTTATCAGTTGCTGGTGATTATGTTCTCTAATCCTGTGGTTCAGTGTTGGTTTGTGTCTCTAGTGACAAACTTCTGACACTACCAAGTCCTAAAGTGCCATCTGAGTTGTCAAAGCAAGAGTACATTATGCACACTGCAGTTCTGATTCTAAGACCAAGGCACTGTTGATGAACAACATCTCTTTCTTAGACATTTATAATTCATCTGTGGTACTTATATTATTTGCCAAGTAAATAAAACATTCAGTTATTCAGAACTGTTCTCAGTGGGTAGGAGAATAAAAATTGAAAGAGGACAGGGACAATAGAGCCATCCAGTTGAGGCTTTTCATTTTTAAGATGAGGAAGTCAAAACACCCAGAGAAGTGAAGTGACTCTATCAAGATCCATGATATTTGACAGCAGACAAGGGTCCCTGCCTTTCAGTCTATTGCCTGTTCACCCTGGTGTCGTCTCAGTGATGTGAACCTGAATCCAACCTCATGGAAGGGATAGAAGCCTTCCAGGGAGAAGGGGATCCAACTGTGATTACGTTTTCCCATTTAATTCTCTCCAGCTGATACAATTATAATTTCATTTGATAGACAAGGAGGCTGAGGCTACCCCCCTCACTAAATGGTAGAGTTATTAATTAATTAATTAATTAATTAATTATTGATTTCAGATAGGAAGGGAGAGGGATAGAGAGATAGAAACATCAATGATGAGAGAGAATCACAATTGGCTGCCTCCTGCATACCCCCTACTGGGGATTGAGCTCACAACCAGGCATGTGCCCTTGACCAGAATCGAACCCTGGACCCTTCAGTCTGAGGGCGGATGCTCTATCCACTAAGCCAAATCGGCTAGGGCTCACACTGTGACAATTAAGAATGTAAAGTTGCTCAACATTTTATGCTAAGGACTTTTGGATCCAGACCAGGTAAATTAGTTCAAGAGGGCTCTCCAAGGGTGCTGACTACCCACACACCTTATAGAACAACTCCTGGTTGTGAAACTTCTCTGGAAAATTCTGAACGTCTAAAGAAAATTCTAAGCACATGTCAGGAGCAGTCTGTATAAAAATGTCTTTCATAATCTGGACACTTGCTTTAGCAGGTAATGAAGACATATACTTACAAAGAAACAAGCAGTGTGGAAATAATTATGAAACTAGGTCTTAAAGCCCAACTTAAATTTTTATCTCTTTGTTTCTAAGTTAGAAATAGGGCAATAAAGTTACATATTTTTTTCCTGCTTTATTCTTTCTCTAGGTGTCATCCCTCAGATTTTACCTGCTGATCGCTGAAAATTCAGCGTGATCCCTCTCCACGCTGGCAGGCTGCCCATCTCAGGTGAGTACTCGGAATAATTAGCTTTTGATTTTGAAACCACACCAGTTTAATAAGGAAGAACCCACAGAGAGCTTAAGCAACCTCACAATGTCTCTTTTACAGCTCCATTTCCCCTCAACTTACCACCAGCTTTTCAATAAATATAAGCTTGTGGAAGAAAAAGCTACATTCAATTTTATACTTCTCAGATTCTATTTTCCTTTTTAAGTTGCAAACTCAAGCCTGATTGTACTGCACTCCCACCAAAAGACCCCCTCAGGCAAGAACACATTATGGAAAGCTATTTATAAGGTTTAAATTATCCATATTAACATACTTAAGATTCACCAGGGTGGTTTCTAGATGCCAGATCCAATCCACAGTGATGCCTCAGCTTTGGGTTGTATAGTTGACTGCATAGAGCCTCTTAGGAGGAAGATGCGAGGGAAACCACGGGCTGGAAGCCCCCCGAGGAGCTAACTAATCTATCCCCCTGCCTCCGGCAGGACCAAAAGCAAAACCTATTTCCATGTCAGCACAGCCCTATATGCTTGTTGGTTTGCAAAACCTGATTGGTTCCATCCCTTTCCATTTTTTAAGTGAAAGCTATAGGCAAAGTATAAGAGAAAAAAATTACTTAATATATATAGACACTCTTGTATACTTCATCATTAAGTATTTATTAGAATTCTCCTTTACTGAAAGAACAGTATTAGGCCCAGAAAGTTAAGCCATTGTAAGTAAAAATATAGTGTATGATCACAAGGAGCTTACAGTTTGGTTAGGAAGACATGACATACATTAGGAACATTCCTAGTCCAACTCAAGACATCACTGGATTGTGTTGACATAAGTATTAGAGACCTAATGTGTACCAGCACAGACAATTCTAGTCACAGTCACTAGGACTTCTAGTTCTTTTATACTTTTATGTCCTGGGAATTCATTCGCGGCATTTTGAAATCTTGATCTTACAAAGGTTGGAGACATCTAATTTTTCTATCTTGAATTCTTGCCCAGAAATGCGTCTGCTCCCTCCAACCCCATCCCACTGCTGGAAAATAGTAGCGTCAGTTGGACTGACCTACGGGACCCAGGAAAACAGGACCAAGGTCTCCATGTACGGTTTTGGTTCACAGACTCCCTTGGGCTAAGGGGAGGATTTTCAATTGGGGAGAAAAACTTAATGGTCCCTCACTCCTGTCTCTCCTCAAGTGGGGTCCACAGGCTCCTACTTGGATCATAAAGCATAGAATTACACAGAACACTGGGTAGGAAAGCACCTTTCAATAATTCCTGCATTTATTCAATGGGCCGGGATGGGCCAGCCTCTGGGGCTACAAAAATGCATGGCACTTGGCTCTTGTTTGTGAAGAGCTCACAATAAACATGTAACCACGATCCTGAAGCAATGGGCAATAGTTGAGGTACTGTGGGAGCCAGGAGGGGGAAGGGTCAGCAGAATGTCTCATAAATTCTGTAACATTTAAACTGGATTTTGGCATATAGGGGATTTCATTGGAGGAAGAAGGTGCAAGAGTCATTCTAGGCAGAAAGAACACTATGTGCAAAATAGTGGCCTTGGAACATGGTGTGGTCAGAGAAGGACAGGGAGAAGAGGAGCTGGGAAGGGGTGAGGAGCTGAGGCTAGAATAGCAGTAGTTGACCACATTATATAGGGCCTTTAGAAAGCTTGGTTTAGGGCTTTGGATCTGAGCCAGAGAGGAATGCGGACAAGGGATGGGAATCAGTTAAGGCTCTTAAACAGGACATGTTTGGATAGATGCTTTATTTATCTATTCTCTCCAGCAGACAGTGTGTGGAGGGAATGTTGAAGTGGGAAAAGCTGGGAACTGCAAGACTGGCTTGGAGGCCATGACAATAGTGTAGGTGAGAGAAGACGAGGGCTGAGCCAGGGTGGAGAAAGAATGGCCCCAGGAGATGGTTGGCATCATCATTAATATCAGGATTTAAAGACTGTATCTTTCATGCAAATGAGAGAAAAGTTTGGGGAAGTGTTCAGCTTTTTCTCTGGGGATGCATGGAGATCAATGATACGTGAGAAGAGCAGAAAGTCTAGAAGGAATTGGGTAGAGCCAAGGAGTTTTTGAAATGAGTTTCATTGTAGGCATGTGTTTGTGGGACAAGTAGTCGGTGATATTTAGTTTAGTGGAAAATATGCGATTGTAGAGTTGGGGAGTAATGCACAGGTGGGATAGGACAACTAAACTGCCTGTTGGTGACTGAATAGGGCATATGGTTTTGGGAAATGCTGGTGTGCTGGGGGAGTCTATCTGCCGGCTCCCTAGAGATAGTTAGTTGTGGGATCATTAGTCTCAGTCCCACTGTGATGCATATGGGTCAACACCTTGCTAATTGTTTTTTTTTTTTTTTTACCAACATTCTACAGGGCAGACTGAGGTTTGGGGAGGGGGAAGGAAAAATTTTCTTTTAAGTGTCTCTTATCTCTGAAAAATGTATTTAATGTCTGAATTCTGCTGCATAAAATATCCATGCTTGTTTTGATATTACTTATGTTTAAATTATTTTTGCTGGTTCAATTATGCATGTAACTGCCTCCGCCAATCCATGCATATCTGGAAGATGCACTGTGATTATCCTGTGACCTTGGGCCCTTGGCATGTGACACCCCCCGCCCCCTCTTGCTCCATGGTTTGTGAGCCACAGAACTAACAGAGATCTAACCACTGCTGGGGTCAGTTCTTCTGTTTAGAAAGAGCCTCCTGGTTCCCACATCTTGAGTATCAGGTAGTGATAACCCAGAAACCTGAGCCATGCCCCCAGGTAACACATAAGCTAGAGATGGCCCTTTGTTCTTTTTTTTTTCTCCTAAAAAAGAGATTATGAGTTTGACTTTTTTAAAATCACAAAGATAGGACACAAAGGAAAAAGTGAATAGTACACAAGTGCTCAAAATATCAAGTATATGATTCTACTTGCCTCCTAGTACCGTCCCTCTCCCCCAACCCCTCTCCTCAGGGGTGACCTATCTGAATAATTGGTGTGTTATACAGGGTGGGACAAAATAGGTTTACTGTGAGTACGCAAATCAGAGTTTATTCTTGCATTATTACATATTAATATTGTGTTATTTATTTGTATTATTACTACAAACTGATTTTTGCTCCACCCTGTATTTCCTTGCTACTCCAAGTAAGGTCAGGTGTCCCAGGGCATCAGCCTCTCACCTGCTGGTTAGAAATGCAGAGTCTCAGACCCCAACCCACCTACTGAATCAGAATCTGCACTTTAGGAAGATCCCCAGGTGATTGCTGTATACATTTAAGTTCTGTGGAACAAGGAGAAGGGAGAATTTATTTCCTCTCTCTTCACACCAGAAGGCCTGGTTTTTGAATCTCCAAATGCTGTTGTAGGGGGTCACCCTGCAGCTGGCTGTGGAACACGTCTCTGACCTACAAGGGATCCCCCTTCCTAGGCAAGGGGTCTCCAGCCAACCAGGCTGTATAAAGATCCCATCCATCCCATTCTCTCTCTACATCCTCAGGTTTCCAGGAAAATGAAGCAAACCAGAAAGAATCATCTTCAAGTTGTGCTTCCTGGTGAAGCCCTGAGCCATTCACACCCACTTGAACAGAATCCAGCTCTCCAAGTGTTACTTGGAAACCATTAGGAAAGGAGGAAGACCAACTCCTTGTAACAAATCACCCAATCTTGGGGTGCCATGGCCACTCCTGGGGAGCAAGTTGCACCAGAGCTGTTGGATCAAGGCCCAGTGTCAGGAGAGTAAAGCAGGGACTTCATAGAGAAGACACCTAAATTCACCATAAAATTTTAAGAACTAGAAGCTGCCTTGCTGTGGAGGGAACCTCATTTGCATACTGTTGGTGTGGGCCCAAGGCACCTGGGTCATAAGATTTAAGTCAGTCCTTCAAGTCTATGACAAGGTGCAGTTGATTGTGCTGGTTGCATTGGTTACAGATCTTGGGATTAGGCCCAATATCCACCTTTCTCCTTTGTGTGACGTAATACCTACCATAGAAGTTGAAATGTGCTGGGTGATCCAAAACAATTGGACAGGATTAAGCCATGATTAGGGCCACCATGGCTGCTTCCTCTGGAGGTGCAGAAGGTTTAATTGAAGGAATCTGGTAGTAGTAGAACATGAAATTGCTAAGAGGATGATGGAAATTAGACATTTATTTGCTCTTTCAACATGTAAATTGAGTACAGAACAGGCCAGCGTTCTTCGACTTTTTAAAGCCTATGCTTTATCCTGATGTGCCTAAAATGCCCTTTCTTCACTGCCCGGATTATGATATGTTCCTTATCACCTCCCCTTACCCCCACCATCTCTATCAGAAATCAATGTCTTTAGTATATCCACCACCTAAGACTGTTTTTTTGGACTTTAGTTTTGTGCTATGAAAATAATAGTTGTGTTTTCATTTTGCAACTATCTCTCTATGTAAAAGCCTAATATGCTAATTAGACTGGATGTCCTTCACAGACAACCTTCCAGAAGAAGCCAGGGCTGTGAAGGAAGCCTGGGTCCCAGGTCCCAGAGGGAAGCCAGTGCTGGCAGCCGGGGGAAGGAAGGCCTACTCTTGCACAAATTTCGTGCATGGGGCCTCTAGTAAAAACATAATATTGAATATGTTTTCTCAAACTACATGTTGTTTTCATGTCCCACCTGGGGAGTTTGATTTCCTCTGAGAGAATCACTATGCTAGGAATTTACTGCAGGTGAAATTTTGGAAAGAATGATCATGGAAGATCATGCCAGAGATCATGATTAAATATGATTCTGGGAAGGTATTTTGGCTATTTCTAAGTTATAATTTCAGCCATGCTTGCCAATGTCTGAAATTTCTTTAATAAAGAACCACTTTATTTTTTTCCCACTGGAAGTTAGGGTCTTAAAAGCCCTGGGAGATGCCCTTTTCAACAATGAAATTCCCACTGAAGTGTAAATGATTGATCAATGCCTTTCCTTAAAGTAAATTTTGATGTGTGGGGAGGGAAAGAGCATGAGAGCTTTCTGTATCAGTAAAACAAGATGGAAAAGCCACAGAAAGAGCAGACACAGGATGTGGAAGATGTGTAGCTAGTGTACAGTTATTCTATGGGCGTTTCATTGTTTTGATGTCCTCTTTTCATTAATGGGAAGTGAAGGGCAAATATGATATTTCCACTTGTATCCCAGTATAGCATCTGCCACATAGATGCTCAGTAAATGTTGAATGGATAAATGAACTCTTAAAAATATTGCTTGGTATCTTCTCTAATTCTTGCTACCTGTCATAAGGGAGATAATGGTCAGTGGATAGATGGCTTGTAACATCCCAGGGGCTTAATCTGTTGTATAAAGTTTATCTGGGCATCTTAGGAGAACTTTACAGAAAATGATACTTTTTACAAAATATCTGTAAGACACATAGAACAAATGTCAGAAGCCTGATCTCAGCTTTGCTACTACTGCCATTATGAAATGCTCCAAATCTTAGTTTTTCATCTGTAAAAATGTAGCAGTGAGTATTTCATAGAATTGCCATGAGGATTAAATGAGATATATAGGGTATGAGACACAGGGACTGCCACTGTATAGATGTTAAAAAATATACAGTTACCTTAAAGTTTTTCATGAAAGGTATAAAATTAAGTGGGGATCTGACTCTATGCCAATTAAATTCCTTTGGAATAATGACTTTTAGGCCTGTGGATTCTTTGACAAGTGATCTATTTCACAAGCATGGAGTGGTCCTCTATGGAGACATTGCCGGTTCTCAGCTAGGGCATTCTAGTGGCTGGTAGATACTTGCTGACTGAATGAATGAATACCAAAATGAAGGCTAACTAGAGAAATGAGCTAGAAAGGTTAGAGTGCAGGTGGGGAACCAGCATAGAGAGAGGGAGGCTGGGATGGATGGGGACAAGGTTGGTGGTTCAAATACAAGAAGCAGTGCAAAGGGAAGCCAGAGCAAAGGTCATACCCAAGCCAGTTCCCCTGGAGGTTTTTATGTTGGTGCTGCCTCCGAACTCCACATTCTATAGAGAAACTATAGGCTTTCTCATAAGGCCTCCCCACTGGCAGCTTGGTCCTAACCTGGGTCACTTTGGGGAGTTGCCTTGAGGAGAGGCCAAGTCTGGGTCACCTTTGGTGCCAAGGTTTCTTTGTCTGACCTGCATGACTGCCTGGTTAGAGTGGAGACAGAAAGCCTTAGATGCTTGGGATCACTTGTGTGTGAGTCACCTTTGGGCTGCAGCCAGCTGTCCCCATGCACGCAGGCCGGTGCTATTGTAGAATGCTTTGATCACGTCCTTAGTAGTGTGTGTGTGTGTGTGTGTGTGTGTGTGTGTGTGTCGCACACTAATCTTTCTCCTCTTACCTTAAGATACACCATTTGGTCTTGGAAGCAGACACTCATGACCGAGCCTCACAGTCCAGGAGAGAGGTGAACCCAGACTTGTGCAACATTTCTTTATTTATCCTTAAAACTTTTTATTGTAGAGAATAGGACCTTTCATATGCTCATCAAATGACTGCAAACATTATTACCTCCTATGTACTGCCTCTCCTACTCTTTGAAGTAAACCCAGGCAAACTACCATTTCATAGGCTAGAGATTCACCGTTACAAGCATCGCCACCACCACCACCATAATCATCATCATCAAAGCTTCCTTTGAGAATCTGATAGAAATGACAGACTTCCCTCACCAGAAAAATGTACTTACACATCTGCACCCAAAATCTTGCATACTATTTTAGGGAATTCACTAAATTCCTGAAACCCTGTCAAAGACCCCATAATAAGAAACCTAGCTTTGGACTGAAGTAGTCATCTCTGGTCTTTCTTATTGGACCTCCATCAGGCGAGGAGACTGTTGATTAACACAGAACAACGTGATATCCTGCCGCAGAGTGGGCAAGCGGAGGTCCTTGCTAAGAGGAGTTGAAGTCCATCCTGATTTGTTACCTTAGCCCATCTCTGAGGTGTCACTTTCCAGTACATTAGTCCAAAGCACAAAGTATTATTTTCAGTGAAGGTGGAAGTAGCTCAAAACCTTTAAATTAATACTTATGAATATGTAATAAAAAGTGAGTCTGGGTTTATTGAAGTAGCAGATACTTTTAATGAATATTAATGAGGGAATATGAGACTAAAAGAGATAATGGATTATAATACCCATGCACCAAAATTGAGAAAGATAAACTTTAACAGAAATGATTAAAATAATTGATCTAATATAATTTTTATATATCCCAAATTTTTAAGGGGCAAGAAATTGCTTTGCAATTCAAGGTCAGTAGATTACGTGTTTAAATGCCAGCTCAGCTGCAACTGTGCCATTACTAACTTTCACTAAGTATTGAAAAATCTATGTGGGGTATATTTCGATTTCCCAATTTTGCTCTTTTTAAGAGAGAAAAGTTAAAAGGCGAATCCATCACCAAGCTGGTATTTAAGCTAATAATCAGGATGACCAGCATAACATTTAAGATACAGGTTGCTGAAAATAATTGATTATCTCACGTACAGTCAATGTCATTAATATATGGCAAAGTTACAGCACAAATATGAGAGTCAGCATAAAATCCACTTTCTTGAAAGTACTAAAAATTATATCATTAGGTAACCAAACAGATGTCTTCTTAACAAGGCCTAGGAATCATTTCCTTTCTTTCTTGACAATTACCTTTTCTCTGCACACCCCATCTCCAATTCCCTCTGCTGTGCTGGTTACGCCCCTCCTCTATCTAAGTGTTTTTCCTGACTGTTTAGAAAGACAGAGATGGCCATCACTCATTTGACCACCATTGACTAACTCATTATCCTCTAGGTGGGGGATCTGAACTGATGAGCTCACCTTTAATGATCTTTACTCATTTTCTACCACTCCATCTTTAGCCTAGTTTGTTTCAGGCTTAGAATAAGCATGCTAATGTCTGACTTGATCTCTCTCTCTCTCTCTCTCTCTCTCTCTCT
>NW_005355159.1:3618654-3652153 GCF_000412655.1 Myotis brandtii
GTTGGGGCAGGGCCGATGGAGAGGTTATGGCTCTACCCTGTCACACACAGAGCAGGGCCGATCAGGGGGTTGGTGCGCTGCACCCTGTCAACCACAGAGCCGCAGGGCAATCAGGGGATTGGGGAGCTCCCCCCTATCAGGCACAGAGCAGGGCTGATCAGGGGGTTGGGGTGCCTACCCCTGTCACGAACAGAGTAGGGCGGATAGGGAGATTGTGGCCCCGCCCCCTGTCACTCACAGAGCCACAGGGCGATCAGGGGGTTTGGGCGCTGCCCCCTGTCACGCTGATCCCGGTGCCGGGAGCCTCGCTGCTCCGCTGATCCTGGTGCTGGGAGGCATATTACCCTTTTACTATATAGAATAGAGGCCTGGTGCACGGGTGGGGGCCGGCTGGTTTGCCCTGAAGGGTGTCCTAGATCAGGGTGGGGGTCCCCACTGGGGTGCCTGGCCAGTCTGGGTGAGGGGCTGAGGGCCGTTTTCAGGCTGGCGGGTGACTGAAGCTTCCAACCGCTCCTTTTTTTCTTTTTTTTTTCTTTTTTTATTCTGGGCCAACTTTAGCTCTGAGGCCTCGCTGCTGAAAGCAGGTTTCTGGCCTTTACCTTCTGTATTTGATACAATGTTGCGGTCCGGCTGGCTGAAGCCCGGCTGACTGAAAGCCAGTTTCTGGGGTTTTGTTTAGCTTCTATATTTGTTACAATGTTTCTTAGAGTTGCAGCTGAGAGGCCGGCAAGTCAGGCGGGGAACGTTGGAGTCCGCTGTCACTGGAGCAAGCCTCCCTGTTCGCTTCAGTGCATGGCTGCCGGCCGCCATCTTGGCTGGCAGTTAATTTGCATAAGGATATGCTGATTAGCCAATGGGAAGGGTAGCAGTCGTACACTAATTACCATGTTTCTCTTTTATTAGTGTAGATATACACAACACATTATTTTTCCTTTCTATGAGCTCAGACTTGCATTAAGAAAATAATGTATGCCCAGCATTTCTAGTATTTGTAATAGAAGGGTTTTCAGGTTATCTTTAGTCTTTCCCAAACTACAAGTTTGACCTAGTTTCTATCTATATCTACTTGGCCTTGTCTAGTGCTCAGGTTCCACATCATAATTTCTTAGAAGGTTCTTGGCTTCCCTGTCATGGTACCAAGATAATGTCTACAGTTCCAGATGTTCACACCAATAAATCCAGAGGTAGCTCTCTTAGGAGAAAAAGTGATTTTACTTTGCACCTTGGGTCTCATCAACTCACATTGGGCTGTATGCCCACCCCTTAGCAAATCACTGTGGCCGAGGATGGCAGATGCTGAGTGGCTGAAGCTCTCAGGGAGACCACCCCTGTATCCATATTGAAGGTCCAATTCACCCAAGCCACTTGAGTGGTTAGGGGTGTCAGGCAGGCAGGAGAGTGGTTAGGGGCGATCAGACAGGCAAGCAGAGGCAGTTAGGGGAGATGAGGCAGGCAGGCGAGCAATTAGGGGTGATCAGTCAGGCAGGTGAGCAGTTAGGGGCAATCAGGCTGGCAGGCAGAGTGGTTAGGGGCTATCAGGCAGGCGAGCGGTTAGGAGCCAGTGGTCCCGGATTGCAAGAGGGATGTCCAAATGCTAATTTAGGCCCAGGATCAGGCCTAAACTGGCAGTCGGACATCCCCTGATGGGTCCTGAATTGCAAGAGATGACAGGCCGGGCTTCAAAAATTCAAAAAAATTTTTTTTCTTTTTCCTCCCCTCCAGCCCCCATGCATGACTTTCATACACCGGGCCTCTAGTAGTACCATAAGTAACAATAATACAGTTATATATCAATTTGCTATTTATAGGACACTTTTACATTCATTTACATTCACTGGTATATGTAAGGCTGGTATGAATTTCATTCCTAGTAACAGAATCCCCACAATCATACTGACTAACCCTGTGATTTGTAGGAGTAACAGCTTGTTCTAAAATTACAGTGTTATTTTGCTTTGGAAGTAAATAGTGCCTCCAATGACAACACATTAGCTATTCAAAGTTTTATGTACAAAGATATTTATAATAACAAAATAATTGGAAACTGCATGAATATTGAACAGTAATAGAATGGTTAAATAAATCATGATGTATCTATTCCACTGCATTATTAGTAGATGATTTTAAAATGATGCCCTCAAGCAATGCCTAATGACAGGAAAAGTTCATTATATCAGTAATAAAAACAATTTAAAAATCTGAATAAACCAATGTTCAATATGTTTCTAATATTATTAAAAATAAACACATAGGAATGAACCATGCACACAAACATAGGGATAATTTTATATCCAAAATATTTAACTATTGTTACAGAGGCACTAGCTAATCAGAATGGACACCTTCTATTCTTAGTTGGTATGGCCAGTCCAGTGCTTATGAGTTCAGTATCTATCCTCAGAAAAGTAACAGTGGTAAGATAATGGAAAAGAATTTTCTTCTTTTTGCTTAACATTTTTTTTGTACTTTTTTCTGATGTTTAAATTTTATACAATGAGGATGTATTATTTATAATAAGAATTAATAGAAAAGAATTCCAGCCTTCATATTCCTTTTAGAGAAATCTATAATTTCATAGAATTTTACAATGCTTTTCCACTCTTTTCAGTTTCGGCAGCCCTTACCCTCCTCCATCCATGGAATTTGCCTCCTTCAGTCCATGCAATTACAGAAAATATCAGAAATGTGTCAAAAGATGTGCCCTTTTAAATGCCCAACAAAACTAAATTAAATCAGCACCATAAAAAAGGAAACTCCATTGTCTCTTAATGATTATTGGTGTAACACCACAATGAGACCAGTCACATTTTGAGTGGAATAGTCACACTGGCCAGTCGACCTATTGACTATTGAAATCTTTTCTCTGTCAACAGAGGAAAATAAATTACAATATTCACTTAACGTTCACTATGCACCAGGCCCTGTTACAAGCACCTTCCTTAGACGTTCCTTTCATCCTCATGACCCTCCCCCCCCATCAAGTAGGTGCCATTTTTGTCTTTAGTGTATAGATGAGGCTTAGAGAGGTCAAGTAATTTGTGCAAGGTCACCCGGCTAGCGGTGGGGGAGCTTAGGTTTGATGGCAGAGAGTCCAATTCCACTGGTTTGCTCTTAACCACTTTGTTATCTCGCTACCATTGTTTCATTCATGAGTACAGGAATCAGATTCTAAAAATAAGAGTGCAGGTAGACTATTCTCTCATACACACCCAAAGGACTTAATAAATGCTAGATAATGATCCTTATTATTGTTGAATGGTTGGCATTTAAACATTTTTCTAGTGGACAGGGCTCATAATGTAGGACAAACTGGTAGTGCCTGTGATCTGTAGGAATTGCTTGCTCTCTGTTCTTTGCAGTAATATCTATGATCTTATGCCTCAGTTTTCTTTTCCATTAAATGGAGATAGTAATGATATCTACCTTGCAGGCTGTGTGAATTAAGCAAGTTAAAGCTCATAAAGCACTTAGATAAAAGTCTGGCAGAGAGTAAGAACCCAGTTAATATGAGTTGTTGCTGTTTTGTTATAACTTTTTCACTTAGAATATATGCATATGAGGGTTGAACTGGTTCATTAGCAAGGCTCCTGTGGAAAGGCTGGGCACAGATTCTTCAACCATAAAGGCCCACATAGAACATGCAGTCCTTATCTTCATTTCCAGGCTTAATATCTATTTGCACTGTATATTCCAGAGTCCCCCTGCCCCTGAATAACTTCCTCCTAAAGACCCTGCCTTGCTCTGTAGTTTGGTTAAGACTTCCCCTAATCAATTTTGCATATAGTTACTGCCCTTACGTTGTTGATTTAAGATCAGCTTAGAGTGAATTTCAGCCGGCATGGATCTCAGCAATTGATTGTAAGTTCATTCATACTAGTAATCTGGCCGAGGTGAAGAGAATTTTGTCCAGTGGTTTGATGCTAACAGAGTGGGAGGCTAATGGGTATTAATTGAGCGGGGATGCCTAATTTGTAGTGGCAGAGGACTTGTGCTGGCAGTGTGGGTAGTGAAGATGCTCAGGGAAGCTGGGTTGTGGGATTTGGAAAAGGACTAACTAGTCTTGGCCATTTCTGCACTTTCCTTGCAGCCCAATGGGCCTTGTCCTTACACATTTTCTGGGCAAGCGGCAGCTGCTGGGACAGAAATCCTGAATTGTGGGAGTTGAAAGGATGGTGAGAGAAAGCTCTTTCCCTTCCAGGGGATGAAGTAGACCGGCAATCGGTTTCTGGGGCAGGCAACCTCTAAACGATTGTGCACTCCCTGATAATTTAGGGAGCTGCTAACATTTTTGGAAATGGGAATATATTTTAAATTCTAACGTATAATTTCTAGCTATTTCCAACCTTCCATATGTGTATTGCCAAAAGTGAATTTTGAGAGCAGTAGTGGGAAAATACTGCCTGGGGATAAAGAAAAGTTACCGCAGGAGTCTGGTTTCTCTATTAATTTATTTCACAATAAGAGCAAATTCCTTTCCCTAGGGGAGTATTTGACAGAGTAATTGCACTAGGGAACAGTCACTGTTTCGTTTCATTTTCTCTCTCTTATTTAAACTTTCTTTGTAAAGCAAAGTGTTATAAATCTCTCTGAAAGAGCAGCTTAAACAAGATACGCGGGTTGTGAGATACATGTTTTATGTGTGTGTGTGTGTGTGTGTGTGTGTATATATAGAAAATGAGTATTATATATAGGTATACTCATTCATTTATTATTGTTGGATCTCAGAACAACATTTTCACAATCAAAAGAGAGAATCAGAAATACACAAGATCAGAAACAATATGAAACACATCTTCCCAGATTTAAGAGTAAGTGAACACACGCCATTTACATGTTATGGATCATAAGCAAAAACCGTAGACCTGAGTTCAACTTGCATTGCCTCTGACCAAACAATAATGATTTTATTACTTACAAAGAGTTTTAAACATTGAAATTGTGTTTATAATACAAATTTTAAGGAACGAATTCCTATGAATATGATGCTTTTAATGGCTGACACATACCCAATATAGCAAAACATGGTATTTTATGATAGAGGAATTTGTATTGTAGCTTTCAGTAGAGACCAGTTCCAGGCTCCTTCTCACCCTCCTCAAGGGCTTAGGTACTGTCAAGCTCTTCTTGTAACTTCTAGAAAATCTCTAATAAACTCTGCTGCACCAAAGTTGGGGAATTAAGCTGCCGTCCCTCCCTGGAGCATTTGTAGCTGAAAAGACAACACAAACAAGAGGAATCGGTTCCACTATTAGAAGAAAGGTAAAATTTCAGGCATGAGCAGCATGCGTTTCAGCATAGGACATTTCCTGGCATACCTCAGGTGTTATCATGAACAAACATGCACATGATACACATACACACCAAATTCCGCAAGAAATCTGAAGCTGCTTAAGAAAAGGAAAATATAAAAAATAAAAGCATTGCAAAACTTTACAAAGTAAAAGAGGTAAATAAAGGCAATGGAAAAATAAGTTGATTCTAAGGAGAAGAATAACATTTCAAACAGATGTTAAATCTCTATTTTATTATTATTCAATTTTCAGTGGTATAAAGACAATATACCACTATAGAAAATTGGGAAACTTAAAAAAATAGTTCCTGTAATCCTTTCCCCCCCAAAAGTTACTCTTTTTAAAAGAAATTTGTTTCAACAATCTAATTTCACAGGTTAAGAAACTATTATTTCCAAAAATTAACTGATTTGTTCATGATGACATAGCTCATCAAGAACAACAAGCAGGACACACATTTATGGAAGGGTGATAACTTCTATGCAAGAGTTCCTTGCTGATTTTCAAGTGGCCATCAACTCACACCAGCCTGTGTCTAATAAAGATTCTGTTATCATTACATTCCATTGGACTTACTTTAGGAATGAGGACTCTTCCAGACATCTCCGAAGCCCTAGAACAAATGATAAAAGCAGAGCTGGGCCAGACTCCAGGATTCCTATCTCTAAGCCCAGCCCTTCCCCTACTGCACTTTGCTCCTTTACTGATTGAATAATGAAGTCTAGAATGGATATTGTTCATAGTTTTATTGGAATGATTTGTCCTCCTAGATGAGGATGACAGCTTCTTTTCATGTGAAAATAAATTTAGGTTGGGAAATAAAAGCAGCATCTCCATGAGGCAGTTAATATTACGGTCTTTTGATAATAGATAAAGGAACCCGAAGCCCAGAAGGTTGAGTGGAGAGATAAGTCAGGTCTTAAGGTAGATCTATGAAACTTCAAAGCCCATGCTCTCAAACAGTAATGGGCATGTGTGGAAAATATGTGGGAGTTCTGCTCCTCCTCCTCAATGTCTTGCCAGATGTTGCTAATTAGGCAAGATACTCTTTCTTGAGTCCAGATTCAGCCTCAGAACTCTTCTCAACACCTCACGTTAGGCAACTACTACCAACCAATGGGATATGACATAACGTGAAACTTACTGGCCAACCTGGCACTGCTGTAAACTCCTCCCCTAAACTAGGTTCAAGTAATGGGTAGAGCCTTGAACATCTGCCTGTCTCACTTATGTGAGTCTGTGAGCAAGTCCCTTAAACTCTCAGAGCTGCATACTCTGCATATAGAGAATAATACCACACACATTCCAATGTTGATATGAGGAGTACACCAAATGAGAAAATGCATGTAAAAGCACTTGGTGAACTGTTCAAATATAAGTATATTGATTATTATTTTTATAGGTGAAAAAAACTGGTTTTACTTACAGAATTTGTCATACCTTTAGGTATTTACTATTTTTAACTCTTAAAAACAAATTCAACATGTTTTCATTGTTAACTAGAGGCCCAGTGAATGAATTTGTGGGGTCCCTTGGCCTGGTCTGTGGGATTGGGCCACAACCGGCTCTCCTACATCCCTCCAGGGGTCCCGGATTTCAAGAGGGACCCCACTGGTGCACGATCAGAGCTGGGGAGGGACCGTGGGAGGGCTCCAGGGTGTGTCCGGCCCGTCTCACTCAGGCCCAATAGGCCGGACCCCAGCAGCAAGCTAACCTACCAGTTGGAGCATCTGCCCCCTGACTCCTTATTCTGATTCCAGCCTCCTCTACCTAGTGTGGTCCATGTCCATGTATTCTGTTTCTTTGGCACAGAGAGGTGGGAAAGGAAGGGACTGGGGTGCACAGAAGACACCCAAAGCAGTAGGCATTCAGAAAGATAAGTAGAGTGGTGTTTGGAGGATGAGATTTATTTGGGGCTTTGGCGGGAGGTGAAGAGAAGAGGAGGAAGGGGACATGTGATCCCTAGGTCTTGACAGACCAGGTGAGATGAGGTTCCTTATATTTTGTAGAGATGCCAGGTTGAGTCACCCTCCTGGAGGTGAAATGGAGACCCAATATGAAGTTCTGAAATCAATCAGACATTCTCCTCGGCTCTCTGAGTTCCCTTTCTGAAGCAAGTGAGATTGCCAGAAAGCTAAATATCTGCAATGAACTTCCTTGGTTTCGAAGAGAAATCTTCCCAGGGCAGTGATATAATGCTCTGTAATCAATATTTTTTATAAAGATATAATTTAGATATAACTTGTGTAAGTTCACATCATGCAATGTGTTGATTTGATACACATATATTGTGAAATGATTACTACCATTGCATTAGCTAACACTGAACACCATCATCTCACATAATTACCATTTTATTTTTGTGGTGGGAACCTTTAAGATCTACTCTTTTAGCAACTTTCAAGTATATAATAAATATTGTCACCTCAAGTCACAGCGCTATGCATTAGATCCCCAGAACGTATTCATGTTATAATTGAAAGTTTATAACTTTTGACCAACTTCTCTCCATTTCCCCAACCCCATCCCCTGGCAACCATCATTTGATTCTATTTCTAAGAGTTTGGCCTTTTTAGATTCCAAATATAAGTTATATCATAGAGTGTTTGTCTTTCTTTGTCTGACTTATTTCACTTAGCATAGTGTCCTCAAGTCCATCCAGGTTGTCTCAGTGGCAGATTTCCTTCTTTCTCATAGCTGACTAATAATCTATAATCTATAATCTTTACTAGATATAATCTATATATCTATCTATATCTATCTATCTATCTATCTATCTATCTATCTATCTATCTATCTACGTATATATCATTGGGCATATATACACAATGGGAATGAAAACAGGACCCTGAAGAGACATCTGTACACCCCTGTTCACTACAGAACTATTCACAAAGCAAAGATATAGAAACAACATGTATCTATCCATGGATGAGTGGATAAAGAAGATAAGTTATATATTTTAATATATAGGGTGCCCCAAAAATGTATACACACTTTGTATGATTATAAAGTCAGTGTTTATTAACATACAGTTCATTTTCAAAATTTAAAAGAATCTATAGAAATGAATAATTTTTTGTCACTGCCTGTTTTCAAACTAATGACCGTTCTGGTCCAGACACTGCTGATAACACGAAACAATGGAATCCCAAACATTAAGAATCATTTCATTCGGTACTTGTGCATCCTCAATTTGGCAACTGTTGCTGGTTTTGTAGCGTAAAATTTATCTTTTATGTATCCCCATAAAAAAGTGTAGTGGATACATTTTCTTTGTTCAAAGTTTAGTCTGGCTTTACCCATTTTTTTCAAATCAGTTAAACCTGTAAATCTGAAAATTAAGTGAGTTATCAGCTGTTAAAGTGTGTATAATTTTTTTCCAAAAATATGTATACATACCTTGAATAATTATAAAGGCTGTGTTTATACTTCAGCTGTGTTTTTAAACATCTAGTAGCATTTTTGGATGAATTTCTTTTGTTCAAAGCTTAGTGTGGCTGAAAAGAAAGAAACATCAACTGAGCTATCTGATGTTCAAGTATGTATACATGTTTTTGGGACACCCTGTATATACAAAATACATGTAAGATTATTTATCCTATAGCTAATATCTATATATCACATATAAGATCATATATCTCACATATACAGTATATACCATATATAAGATCATATACAGAGTTAGGCAAAAGTAGGTTTACAGTTGCTCATATGGAAAATAGTATAATCCTATATAATAAAAGCCTGATATGCAAATCGACTGAATGGCAGAACAACCGGTCACTATGACACACATTGACCACCAGGGGGCAGACGCTCAATGTAGGAGCTGCCCCCTGGTGGTCAGTGTGCTCCCACAGGGGGAGCACTGTTCAGCCAGAAGCTGGGCTCATGGCTGGCGAGTGCAGCGGTAGTGGCAGGAGCCCCTCCCACCTCTGGCAGCACTAAGGAGCAGCAAACAGGTGGGCGGTGAGGAGCGAGGGGTCCTGGACTGTGAGAGGGTGCAGGCCAGGCTGAGGGACCTCCCCCAATGCACGAATTTTGTGCACTGGGCCTCTAGTGATTAATAAGTAATAATACAAGAATAAACTCTGTTTTGTGTACTCACAACTGTAAGTACAAGGTAGGGATCCTCTACCTTTTCCCCATGCCCTGTATATCACATATAAACTATCTATACTTATATCACATCTTCTTTATCCTTTCATCTGTTGATGAACACTAAGGTTGTTTTCATATCTTGGCTGTTGTGATTAATGCTGCATGGGGATGTAGATATCTCTTTGAGATCCTGTTTTCATTTCCTTCGGATATATACCCAGAAGTGGGATTGCTGGATAATATGGTAGTTCTATTTTTAATTTTTTAAGGAGCCTTCATACATTTTCTATAGTGGTTACACCAATTTACATTGCCACCAATACTGAAAAAGGGTTCCTTTTTCTCCACATCCTTGCCAACACTTATTATCTCTTGTCTTTTTAAATGATAGTCATTCTTAACAGGTGTGAGGTGGTAGCTCATTGTGGTTTTGATTTGTGTTTTCCGAATAATTAGTGATGTTAAGCATCTTTTCATGTACCTGTTAACCATTTGTATGTCTTCTTTGGGAACATATTTATTCAGTTCCTCTGCCCATTTTTTTCTATTTGATTGATTATTTATTTTATTTTTTTTGCTATTGAGTTGTATTAATTCTTTATATATTTTAGATATTGACCCCCTCATTAGATATATGATTTGCAAAGATATTTTTCCCAGTTGGTGGATTGCCTTTTCATTTTGTTAATTGTTTTTTTGCTCTGCAGAAGCTTTTTAGCTTAATGTAGTTCCACATATTAACTTTTGATTTTATTGCTTTTAATTTTAGGTGTCATATCCAATAAGTAATTGCCAAGAACAGTGTCAAGAAGCTCTTCCCTATTTTATTCTATGAGTTTATGGTTTGAGCTCTTATTTTTATGTTTTTAATTCACTTTGAGTTAATTTTTGTGAGTGGTATAAGATAGAGATCCAATTTCATTCTTAAGCATGTGGTTATTCAGTTTTCCCAGCACCATTTATTGAAGAGATTATTCTTTCCCCACTGAGTATTTGTAGCTCCCTTGTCAAATATTAGCTGGCCATATATGTGAGGGTTTATTTCTGGGTTGTCAATTCTGTGCCAATGGACTCTGTGTCTATTTTTATGCTAGTACCATACTGTTTTTATTACTTTATCTCTGAGGTATAGTTTGCAATCAGGATGTGTGATGCCTCCAGCTTTGTTCTTCTTTCTTAGGATTGGGTTGGCTATTCAGAGTCTATTGTGGTTCTATACAAACTTTAGAATATTTTTTTCTATTGGAATTTTAAATAAAGATCACACTGAATCCATAGATGGTTTTAAGTAGCATGGATATTTAATGATATTAATTCTGATCCTTGAACATGTGATATCTTTCCATTTATTTGTGTCTTCAATTTCTGTCATTAAATTATTATATTTCTCATTGTACAGATCTTTTACTTCCTTGGTTAAATTTATTCCTAAGTATTTTATTTTTTGATGCTGTCTTATTTTCTTTATTTCTTTTGCAGATATTTTATTGTTATTGCATAGAAACCTAATTGATTTCTGTATGTGGATTTTGTATCCTGTAATTTTCCTGAATTCATTGATTAGTTTTAACAGTTTTTTTTGTGGAATATTTAGGATTTTCCATATATAAGACTTTATTACCTGTGAACAAAGTCAATTTTACTTCTTCTTTTCCAGTTTGGATTACTTTTCTTTTATTGCTTGATCGCTCTGGCTAGAACTTCCAGTACTGTTGAATAGGAGTGGTGAGAGTAGGCATCCTTGACCTATTCCTGATCTTAGAGAAAAAGCTTTTAATCTTTCATTGTTGAGTCTGATGTTAGTTTATAAGAAAAAAAATCTTAAGACAAATGAAAGTGCAAATATAACATATCAAAACTTATGGGATGTAGCAAAAGCAATTCTAACAAGGAATTTTATAGCATTAACTGACTACATTAAGAAAAAAGAAAGATCTCAATAAAATGTCCTTAGTATTTTATCTAGGATTGAGCTTTTTGAAAAGTCATTCCAAGAATGCTTATTTCCATAAGTTGCTTTCTGAGATATTGATGATGATGATGATTGAGTTGTTCAAAGAGCATACCATGAAGTTCTTGAAAATCAGTGTTCATCATGTGTGATCACTAAAGTACTTCAACAAAATTACCAGGAGTTGGTATTGAAAGTGTGGATTCCTGGGCCCCGGACAAGACTGACTGAGTCACAATCTGTAGGGGAATTCCAGGAATCTGCTTCACAAGGTCATTCCTGGGGACCCTAGACTTGGAGAGCCACAGTTTCAGAGTTTTGTACAAGAGAAAACAATGTTTCTCTAGAATTCAGTGACTGTGATTATCTCACATGATTTAGAACTCCATGGCTTTTGGTTCAAGCAGCTCTCTTCTTATTTAGTTGTAATCATTCTGTTCTTATTTTAATTTAAGTGTATATGTAAGCAGCCTCAAACATTTTTAGAAGTTGACAAGGTATAAGTAATTCAAGAATAAAGTTAAGGTATTATAAAATAATATTTTCCCCCTGCTGCTGACTCATATATGTGTTTCATGCTGTGCAGTTTTTTTTAATGTGAAAATTTTACTCTTTGATAAAAATATTTTAAAACTTACAACTTTGACTTAAAAGCTCCATTCTGAGTCATCCAGTTGCACATTACAGTTTGACACTTGGCCTGCAATCTGCAACTAATTGCACTTATTTAAAAACATGTCTCAGTTCCTAGGTATCTCTTTTGGGGTCTTCAGGGGGTCCAGTTTCTGAAGGCAAAGGTCATGGGAGAAGGGGTCCCAGAGATCCCATGTGTTGCCACCAAATATCTGCCATCATGGCCTACTTTACACCAAACATGTTTCCCAGGGATTCTTGGAAAGTAAATATTCAGTGAGGATATTCATCCATCTTTAGTGTCAGACAAACTTAGTTTCAGTCCTGGCTTTGTCCCTTACTGCTGTATAACTAACTGTGGACCTGATTCTTTTTTTTTTTTTAATGCCGCCATCTTGGCTGACAGTTAATTTGCATATCTCCCTGATTAGCCAATGGGAAGGGTAGCGGTCGTATGCTAATTACCATGTTTCTCTTTTATTAGTGTAGATAGTTTCCCCCTGCGGCTGACTCATATATGTGTTTCATGCTGTGCAGTTTTTTTTAACGTGAAAATTTTACTCTTTGATAAAAATATTTTAAAACTTACACCTTTGACTTAAAAGCTCCATTCTGAGTCATCCAGTTGCACATTACAGTTTGACACTTGGCCTGCAATCTGCAACTAATTGCACTTATTTAAAAACATGTCTCAGTTCCTAGGTATCTCTTTTGGGGTCTTCAGGGGGTCCAGTTTCTGAAGGCAAAGGTCATGGGAGAAGGGGTCCCAGAGATGCCGTGTGTTGCCACCAAATATCTGCCATCATGGCCTACTTTACACCAAACACGTTTCCCAGGGATTCTTGGAAAGTAAATATTCAGTGAGGATATTCATCCATCTTTAGTGTCAGACAAACTTAGTTTCAGTCCTGGCTTTGTCCCTTACTGCTGTATAACTAACTGTGGACCTGATTCTTTTTTTTTTTTTAATCCTCACCTGAGGATATTTTTTCTCCATTGATTTTTAGAGAGAATGGAAGGGAGGGAGAGAGAGAGGAAGAAGAAACATTGATGTGAGAGAGACACATCAATTGGTTGCATCTTGCACTCACCTCAACCAGACTGGGGATTGAACCTTCAACTCAGGTACATGCCCTTCACAGGGAATTAATCCCATAAACCTTCAGAATTCAGGCCACCCCTCTAACACCAGCCAGGGCTAGACTTGATTCTTAACTCTTAAGCATTAGTTTCAGTGGAGGAAATAGCAGCTCTTAGTGGTAGATTGAATAAAGTGGGTGAAAGTGAAGAATGAAGCCAAGGTGATGCTGAGACTGTTTGATTGGAGGTCAGAAAAGGGATTATTTTCAGGAGCAGGCTCTGGGAGCCTTGCTATGTTTGAGGGCTTACCACATAAGTTAGTCAGGCAGGTCCTAGTTTAGCATCCCAAGAAAACTTTTAATGTTGGCATTCTAATTCCTTTTACAGGTCCCCACTGACCTGTGTTAGTAGGGATCCTCTAATGCAGTGTTTGGCAGACTAAAGCCAGTAGACCAAATCTAGCCCACATCCCCTATTTTTGTAAATAAAGTTTTATTAGAGCACAGTCACATTTATTTACTCATTGGTTCACACAGCTATGGCTGCTTTCATGCTACAACAGTAGAGTTAAATAGTTGTGAGAGAGACCAAGTGGCCCACAGAACCTACAATATTTACTATCAGGTTTACTATTTACTGAACATGTTTGCTGCCCCTTGCTCCAAGGCAAGGTTTTCTTGCCTCACCCATCTCTCCCATTGGAGCCTTTGGAGGAAATTGACAGATCTGAGACATCCTCTTGATGAAATTGCTCCTGGTGTCAATCTGGTCTATAGCATTCTCTTTAGCATCAGCCTTTAAAAGCCTTGTTCTAAGAAGGAAGCAATGTAGAAAGTGAAGGCAGAATCAATGGGGTGCATTTGGGACTATGGAAATTGTATCTTTACTCAAGTCATACTACATTGACAGAACATGTACAAAGGCTGAACGTGTTTTTGTAGATGGTACACTAGATCAGTATTCTCACATTAGAAGGGAGGCAGAGACAGAGGCAAGAATGGGGACAGTAGGGCACTTTATGGGTGTTGTCTATCTCCTCACTGAGCTGAGGGACTTGACCTCCATGGGGGAGCAGTCAAGTGCTTAAGGCCAATGAAAGTTAAGTGATGAAAGCTTAGTCCTGCTGCTTCCTAGGCCAAAGGCTAACCAGATCTGCTGGGCTGCCTTGGAAGACCCTCACCTCCTCTAGATCACAATAAGAGACCCAGCGACAGGAAGCGGTCATGTCAAGTTCTGAGGTTGACTCCCCACTTGTGATCCCAGCCTCCTCTGCCTGGGCAAGACACCTCCCAATCCGCTCCTCCCCATCCCAGCTCAGTCGGTATTTCCTTCCCCTTTGCCTGCTTTTTATACTTCTCCTTGTTTGGACATGCTGTTCCTTCTGCCTGGGCTTCCCTTCATCTCTTTTCATCTTTGGTGATCAAACTCCCATTCCCCCTTCAAATCCCAGATCTAATGTCTCCTCTGCTGTGACTGTCTCCCTGGCTCCACCAGCCACATCTCTTCTCTCTGGGACCCCAGAATGGTTTCCAACACTGTGTCGTCTCATTCAGATGGTGTATTTGTATTTTCATCTCTCGCTGCCTCAGACAGTGGGTGAGGACTGCATTTTTTTTCATTGTTGTATCGCAGTTCCTAGCACAGTGTCCAGCACCCAAGAGAGCACCCAGTAAATGCAAAACAGTAAAGCATTGAGGCTATGAGCAGGAGTAAATATCTGTGGGACCCTGGACAAGCTACTTATTCTCTTTAAGCCTCACTTCCCTATGACAGTTCTCAGCTGTAGGATTGTTGTGAGGATTAAATGAACTGATAAGGAAAGGTGCTTAGCACAGTGCCTGCTACACAGTAAAGTCTCAATAAGTGTCAACTGCTGCTATTACTAATAATACCCTCCAGTTCTTTAATTGGCTAATATAGTGAAAAAAGTACTGATAAGTTGATGACCGAATAAATTGATAGATGAATGGTCTTTATTCTCTTTCATTCCTTTAATGGGGCCACTGACAAAGACAGGTGTGCCACCTAAATGAAAAAGCTGTCCTTTGGCTTCTTCCAAAGATTCTCCTTTTCCGAAAAGCCTTCTTCCCACTTGGGCGAAGTTTGGAGTCTCTGAACTTTCCTTTTCTTCAATCAGGTCAAGCAATCCTGTGCAGGGGGAACCAACACCAAAGGCCAAGGAACGGGCTCCAACACCTCAACTCATTAATATCGTCAGCATCTAACAAATGGGAGGCCGGAGAGCCAGACCGAGCAGCCACTTGGTCACATGGCGGGGGTCTGCCCTGGGGCCCTGCGCACATTGAGCGGATGGGCACAAGTGCCATCCATATTTCTCTGCTCAGCCCCGGCCCCCACCTCCCTTGTCAGCCTGCTGGGCGGGCTTGGCTGAGGTTCTCGTGCTTCGCAGAGAAGATTTATTCCTCAAGACTGACCTACATGGATGTATGTATCTAAATTCACAAAAGCCCTAGTTTGATGGCAAGCAACAAAAGGTCAGAGGAAAAGCAGGCAAGGCATTTAAATCAAAGTGATAAAACTGGGTAATTTCATTAGCAACAGTTGTATTTACTGGAAGTCACAGATGGTGCAGTTTAGCTCTTAGCCAAGTTTTTAGGACAAAATAAGAATGAAGAAAGAAATATTTCAAGGGAGAGGTGGTTAAAAATTAAATAGGCACCAGATGGCTCAAGATTGTCCTTCCTATAAATTTGGTGAACGAAGGCATGCTGAATCCGAAGGCTTTCTGAATGGGTCTTTAAGCATATATAAATAAGGCCTTTAAAAGAGAGAGATCAAGTGAGGAATTATATATTGAGTGGAGATAACAGTTACTTATATAAACCATATTACATTTCATTTATTTAGCATTTATTGAGAATCTACTGTGTGCTACATTCTGTTTTTAAAGCCTATTAATGATCCGAAGGAAGGCTATAGTTCTCTGAAATGTTGGAAAGCTCCCTGCTTAAGTTAAGAGAGGGAAAACATGGCTTTGACATGCAGTTGGCCATGGACACACTTGTTTTTCCTCTGCGCATTTGGTGAAAAGTACTTCAATGATTTCCATTGATTAGAAATTAAAATCTAAATGTGTTACCATGCATGGAGCCCTCATGACTCTCTAGACTTGGATTTCCGAAAGCTGCTATGTGCCAGATGGTCTGAGGACCTGCATTTCAGCAGACACCTCTGATGCTATTGCGTGTGGAGGATTGAGAACTACTGTTCTAGACTCTCCTCTTACCTTTCTCATCAAATCTTCTGTTCAGTCTGGCGGGAGCTAGTTGTCACTCTCTGAACTCCCAAGTCTCAAGTCCTTATGTCTTTGCACATAGTATTTTATAAAGCACTTTTTCATTTTGTCATCATGTTCACCCTCAAGTCTCTGTTTAAGAAAAGTCTCCTCTGGAAACACTTTCTTGCTACCAGGGTCCAGACTACATATAGCCATCGTAAGAACCTTAGCTGTTACTTGGATGAAGGGATGTCCTTTGCAGTATTTTAAGTAGAGGAGGAACAAATATGTGTGTTTCACAGGCTCTTCCTAAGTCTCAGTTCTAGTAACGGTAATATGGCCTTTATTGGACTAAACCTCCTACTGATGGAAAATATATGAAACCATTGTTTAAAGGCACTAGAAAACAATATGTGGCAGGCAGAAGCTGGAGAGGACTTGGCATTTGAAATAAGGGAACAGTATTCGATGAGGCCCACTTCATAAGCCTTTTCTCTGGATGGCTGTCCCCAGTCTCTGCAATGCGTAGTAGGGGAGCTCAAACAGAAAGTCACACTCTTACTCCTCAGGCTGCAGAGCAACTGGTAATTGAAGAAGGATGTACTGTAAAGTGGTGACCATCAAGCTATATCCAGGCTGCTCTCAATTCCCTGGCTGCCCCCTGAATTGCCCATGTACAGGGTGAAATTCCAGGGGCCCAGAGAAAAAAATGACTGTAAAACACTTAAAAAGCTCAGCAGAGATTTCTGCCTTCTGCAGGGAGACTGAGTTTGGAGTCGAATCCTGCCAAGACTTAGAGGGGCTGTGCCAATGCCTTGAGCTTGCCATTAAAATCCTAGAAAGACCACATATTACAGTAAAGACCACATTTTAGGATTAAGGCACTGAAATAGACCTGCCCTAACAAAGCCTACAAATAAGCCTCCACTAGTTCAAGGTGATCCACCAGTAATTTAAATGCCCACAGGGATAAAACTCAGCACTCTTCAGACCAAGCTTAGTGATGTATCATTCACAATGTCGGTATACTTTTAACTTAGAGAATTCCCCGGACAGAAGAGGCCAGGAATGTATGCATTTTATGATTTTATGTCCTGACTTGTTTGTTTGATTTCTTATCTTAAAGAAAATCTCTATCTTTAAGTCATTTCATATTAAGTAGAACCCTACTGTAAAAGCTTTTGATTATTGGGGTTCCAAGATTAAATACCTAATGAAATTTCTGATAGTATTGGTTGGTGTAGTGGGCAGCTAACCATTTATCTTTGGGTCAGCATCCACATTTTCTCCATGATTTTAGTTCATGTTTTCCTTTACATTATCCAATACTATTCTGTCATAATTCTTGATAATTTCATTATAGACATACTTGATGTTGCCAATATTTTGGCCTCCAAATTCCTTGAGCTCATCTTGCCCATGAATCTGTCCTCCCCTAATTCATCCATTCACTTTCAAGGTGAATTTGTCATTATTAATATCATTTCTAACATCCATCTCTATGATCACTACCTTCTCTCTCTCTAGCTTGCATCCATTCCTACCTCAGTTTCAACAGCCCGTCACCTATTAGCCATTGATCCACCTACATTGTATTCTTACCTTTTTCCTAACATTCCAAAAGCCTTCTCTTCTCTCACCATTTCAATATTTTTGCCCCCACCCCCTTGCTCTTCTTCCACTTTGCATTCCGGCTTGATGAACCACAGTTTGATAAAATCCAACTCTTCGTCTCTTACAAGCCTGTGCCTCTGCGGCTGGAGAAAAACACAAAATCGAGTTGAGGGCTTCAGTGGAGTCCTCCACTACTTCCTCTCCCATTCTCCATCCTCTCTTTTCTCCTCAAAGCCCTCCAATCTCTTCCTCATCCTCCCATTCAGACCTTGTCTCCTATTTCACTGAAAACAAGTTTTTTTTTTAAATAGAAGGAATCAGCAAAGACTCATCACTGCATCTCCCCCTTCCCATCTTGTGCCCATTTACTCTGCCTCATGATACGGACAAAGAACCTTTAAGTCCCATCCCTCCATGCGGCACTACCTCTCAAAGGTATCTCCTTCCCCTCCTAGGACATCAACAGCTTTTCTCTTCACTGGATCATTCTGAGCAGCATACCGATTGAGCTTAAAAATTAAAACTGTAGGGCTCCACCTTTACCTTTAGCTGCTGCCCTATTACTCCTCATTACAGCCAGTCTCCCCCAAAGCACCAGCCCTACTTGCTGCCCACTATAATTCTTGAACTCTATCATCCTTGCAGTATTCTCAGGATTGTATATTAGGTGATTTAGTATAGCCATACATTGTCCTTGTATTTTTTCTTTAAGCAACATTATATTTTGGTGGAGCTGTGGGTAATCATGATTTTCTGCCTTTTACTTACTTGTTCTTTCCAAATTTTCTATGATGAATATGCAATACTTTGGTTAAAGTGGGAAACAATAAAATTATATAAAAAGAAATACCATATTTTATGAATATTTTACAATCAATTTTTATAGCAAAAATTGGCAGTGAGTTGGAGTAGAATGGGCATCAGGACTGGGGCCAGTTTTACTCCTGACTCGCTCTTGAGAAGCCACTTAAGTTCTCTGAGTTCCAGATTCCTCAGCTGTGAAGGATGGGGAAAACCTGCTATTTCCCCAGCCTTCCTTTCAACAATCCTGTGAGGATCTAAAAAAAAAAAGAAAAAGAAAAAGAAAGGTGTGACTATGCTTTGGGGTCATACAAAAGTGAGCCCCTATTACCCATTTATCCAGACATTTGTTCTGAGCTACATGGACATCTTCCTTTTACTAATGAAGAGATGGCACAGGTTTGAAGCCATATAAAACAGTGAACAGGACAAGATGAGGTTTTCATGCTTCTTGGCCAGGTTCTTCTCTGTGTCCCAATTTCTCCATCTACCCCACTTCTAAAATATCCAGCATGAGAGGGTCTTCTTCCTTCCATCAAAGATGACTGTAAGGGTGCTGACAAGAATCAGGTGCTGTGAAGGCATCTTAGGTCACCAGATGTGATGGAGATACCAACTGAAGGCCAGTAGAGGCATTTGGGTTTTAATGTATGTCAGAGAGCATACTCCTTAGCTCCAGGGGACCCTCATAAAGATTAGCCTAGTAGGTTTATTGTGCTAATTGTGGTCTGGAATCCACAACATCACGGCCTGCGTGGGTGTGGGCTCTAACTCCACGTGTTGTGCAGCTCATGGGGTGTTAGTATCAGTTGTTTCACTCCCACTCTGTTCTTTGTTTCTCCCTTTTCTCCTAGGACTTGGATTACATTTCTAGTAAGTAGGGAGGAGAAACCTCACTGATACCTCTGAGGGAAGAGAGTTGGTACATTTCCAGGCATGACTCATGCCCTATGTTAATCACCTGCTGGGCGAAGAAGTACCTCCCCTCCTTTTATTTGTCCTTAAATTTAGCCCTTGATCCAAGATTTGATGAAAGAACCCCTATTTTCACTAGGGATAGTAATTCTATAGCCATTGAACTGGCCACCTAATTTCCTCACTGCCCAGACCCAATGGTTTGACTCAGAGTTTCTCACTTCCCAGGAGGATGCTTAATCTCTGCTTTCTCCCAATCACCATCCTACCCTTCATTCAGAAGGGAATAGCAATTACTGATTGTCTACTTTGTGCCAGGGACTTCATAATAAATTGCTCCATTTAATCATCAAGACAGTCTTTTCAGGTACACACTAACCCAGTTAACGGAAACTCTGACCCCACTGCATAGAGATGTCCAGATGAACTGAAGCTCAAGCGGAGAAGACAGGAGACTGGGCTTTGAGTGAATGCTGTGGGATTCCAGGGAAGAGTGCTTTCCACCATCCCAAGTGGTTTTTCCAAGGTTTTTCCTCTATAATGTTTCCCTTGATTACCCCTCCCTCTCTACCCATTGAAGTGTAAGGAATGTTTGCTCCCATGCTTCCCCAACCTTCATCTTTTTCTACTGAAGAACACATTTTAGTTTTGTCCTTGAATGTGCTGGGGTGCTGACCAAATCCGTGTGGACAGGAACAACTGGCTTCAGGCTCAACAGAGGAGTTTCCTGTGAAGGAGAAGGGCTCCACCCAAAAGGCTTAAAAATGACATGTTGGTTTTCTTGATAATTGGATTGTTAGAGTTTTCATGGATAGAGTCAGAATCCAGAGAAGTACAATCTAAATGTAAATGAATGTTTACATGGGTATTCGGAGGGACTTTGGGATCGGAATACTGATGTGGTGATGCTTAATAATGCACAGGGATGGTGGAGGCCAGGGGTGGAGAATTACTCCTCCTCCTCCTCTTCTCAGTTCGATAGAGAGAGATGGATCTGCTCTGGCTTAAGGGCCTCATCGAGCCTGTCTGTTTAAGCCTGTTGTCAATCAGTCGATAAAAACACAATAATGAAAAAATACTTATTGAACTGTGAAAGGAGCTACAGAAATGGCCCCGGCCTCCCAGTAGTTATGCTCCAACCTAAGGGCAGTCTCTCGTATGGTCCAGTGTGACTGTCTTCTTTGTCCTTGACCTCCCTGCTGTACTGTGCACTGTAGATGGCTGCTCTTCCTCCTCTGTCAGATCCCGGGAGCCCAGGACTCAACACCTGAGCTTTTGCTCTTGGCTCTACCTTCTCTCCCTCAGACAGCTCATCTGTCCTCTTGGCTCTGATAATTCCCCTCCCCTCCAGCTTGGACTCATGAGTACTGCATTCTCCCTCCCAAGTGCTCAGATCCTATTCTCAACAATGACCTTGCCACCTTGCAGGTGGAGAGTATGTCTGATACTACCGTATGCCCACTAGGACAGAACCCATAGTAGATGCTCAAAAACTGTTTTTAATCCTTGCCACACATACAAAACCTAGAACTTTCACCTTTCAATAAATATGTAATGAATGTGTACATAATGAATGCTTTTAAGATTAACACATTAAAAGAGAAAATATATGGAATCACACAATCTTTACTACACCTGACCTTCTACCAGGCTGAGGGATATATAAAGAGAAAAAGTTATTTTTAGGTGGAAGATTAAATTAAAAACTACTTATTGAGTCTATACTATGTTTCAGACAGGCTATGAGCTAGGTGCTAAGATGTGCCTATAACCTGCTCCACTGTCTGGGAGATCACCGTTTAGAAGGAGAGACAGACAAGTACAGAAGGTTTACCTCACAATGTGACAATGGGTTAAGTCCATGTAAGAAGATGGAGCTGTTGGGAGGCAGGGAAGACTATCAGAAAGGCATTCTAAGCAAAGGGAGTACCTGAGTTTTGTTGTAAAGGCTAAATAGAAATGCGCTAGGCAAGAATAGGAAGGAGTATACCCAGCAGAGAGTGCTGAATATACAAAGGCTGGGAATGAGCAAAGGCAACTGTATGGGAGACAAAAGCATTATTGAAGCACCAGGGAGAATGGCAAGAGATAGGGGCAGGGTGAGAAATAGACCCAGAGGGTCCCCTGCAGTCCATCTTATGGTCTTGTTCTTTTTTCTGTTCTGTGGGGAACACATAGAGGGCTACAGCAGAGGAGAGGCATGGCCCTGAGCTGCTGTAGAAAGGCAGGAACAGGGTGGGGCTGCAGGCTCAGAGACCAGGTATGAGCCTATTGAAACAGTCAAGGAGTGAGATAATGAAGGGGTGAAGAAGATAGAGATTTGACAAATGCATATTTTGCTGTGAAGATGAGAAAGAAGAAGATAGTGAGACATCAATGCTGTGTAATTCATCCTTGTTCCTCTAACCCTCTGTTGCAGGGAACAGTGTTAGATGCATTGTAGGCTCTTAATAAACGTGGAAGTGAATGAATAACCCCAAATCGTTATATAACTCCTACAACTGGTCAAATTAAAAAACAAAAACAAAAATAGAAGCTGGGTCTGAAAAGTGTGGGTGGAACAGTGTCAGCAAATTTACATAACAAGCCACTTGTCACTTGTAGACGAGAAGAGCTGGCACCAGACACGGTTTGATTGACTGAGATCCAACTGGATTATTTATAGTAGAATGTGTGGCCTTGAATGATGCATTTAAATTACTCAAGACCTAATTTTCTTATCTATCTTTTTGATGGAGCTGATAGTATTTTCCTCACAGATACGTTGTGAAGAGCAAGAGAGAAAACGTGTGTCAAAATATTTTGCAGTCTGTAAGGGCAATAGAATGGTGCAGCTCTGTAAGGATTGCTCCAGGTGAAGAACTGGGTGCTGACCCACAGGGCTGATCTGAGAAAGTCAACTGGGCACAAACGAGCTTTCTCTGTGTTCAGCCCTGGCCCCTGTGAAAAGACTAGAGCCACAGAAGCCACAGTCTCTGAAAATGTCACCCTCTTCCTTCTCTGCTCTGTAGTCCCTTTTCTGTGTTCCCTTTTCTTCCTACATCTGCCCCAGACTGCCCCTGCCTGGTGCCCACCTCATGGGGCAGCACCCAGGATGCTGTCTCCCCCTCCCCTGCTCAGACACTAACCCCGCTTTAGATAAGCAGGTGTGGCTATGAGCCCCAGTCAGCAGTCACTAGAGAGGTGATGGCAGTACTGGGGAGGTGGTGGGATCCATGGTAGAGTGTAGCCCTCTGTGGGAGTAGGTGAAAAGCAGGTGTACTAAGGGTTCTCTCCCACATAAGCATCCTTTTTGTTGTTGTTAATCCTCACCAAGGATATTTTCATTGATTTTTTAGAGAGAGTGAAAGGGAGGGAGACAGACAGACAGAAAGAGAAACATCAATGTGAGAGAGACACATCGACTGGTTTGCCTCCCACATCTGCCCTCACCAGGGCCAGAACATGCCCTTGACTGGAACCAAACCTGAGTCCCTTCAGTCTGCAGGTGAAGCAGCTAGGGCTACATAAGCATTCTAACCACCGAGCCAAACCAGCTAGCTAGGGCCACATAAGCATTCTTGTAGAAAGTTGTGTAGTTTGCCCGTAAATGGGGGGCAGTAAGCAAAAACTATGCCGTCGTGATAGAGCAGATGAAAGCAGCTGAAGTTTAGCTGGCACTTGGGTTTACAAAGCTTTTTCACTTCTGTTCTATCACATGTGTTCCAACCAACTGAGTCACCTGGCTGGGAGTATGATGTTTCTGTTTTTAACTCACTGGTTATCTAGAAGTGTGATTTTTTTTTTCTTTCTAAATTTATGCTTTTTATCTCTATTTAATTTTAATTACTTTTGTAGTCATATAATAAGTTTGTATGACATAGATTTCATGAAATTTCAGGAAACAACCTTTATGACCTAGTAGGTGATCAACTTAAGATGTTCTCTGTATATAAAAAGAATGAGTATTCTCTACTTGTTGGGTCCCAGGGCTTTTTGTGTCATTATTAGCTCAAGGTTGTCATTAGTCCTCTTCAAATCTATTTATTTGCTAATTTTTGGTCTGCTTGATCTCTTACTAATTGATGTGTGAAGAAAATTCCCACTGGCTATGTTGATTTGCCAACATATCCATGTAATTTTGTCACTTTTGCTTTATGTGAGAAGATACTATTGCACTCCCACAAATTCATGATTCTTTTATCTCCTTGGTGGATTGTCTTGTGGAAGGTATGGTTAGTACTCTATATTCTTGCTGTCAGGCTGGGCCATCTGACTAGTTCTGGAGAATGTACTGTGAGAAGAGGTGACATGTTTCACCTCTGGGGTGCCACCTTCATGCCTCTCTTCCTTTGCCATGATCATCTTGGAGGCCATATGTCCCAGATGACAGAGCTACAACGTGGAGGCAGCCTCCTAGTCTATATAAGACTTTATATAGCAAGCCATTGGGATTTCAGGGGTTTGTCATCGTAGTAGCTAGAGTTAATCATCCTGAAATATTCTTGTTATTATGCTTTTGGCCATAACTTCTATTTCCCATTTTGTTAGTATTTCCCTATTATATTATTACATCTTTTTTTATTCTTTTTTATTCCTTTTTGTTCAAACTTTATAAATTCCTTTATATTCAACTTTTATGTTGAACTTGCTTTAAATGTGTATTTTTAAAAATGGAATATTGCTTGTTTAAGAATTCATTTAGGTGTTTCTGTTTATTTAGTGAATATAATTTTATTTGTTGTAATTACTAGTATTTTCTTATTATTTCTACAATTTTATTTTGCATTTTTAATAAGCTTTTTTCCCTCCCTTTCCCCCCCACTCCCTTTGCTTTCTATTAAATTTCTTTAGTTTTCTCTATTTTCTTCGTTTTTATTTTTTGGTGGTACTCCTATGTGTGTGTGTGTGTGTGTGTGTGTGTGTGAGCTTTTTTCCCTCCCTTTCCCCCCCACTCCCTTTGCTTTCTATTAAATTTCTTTAGTTTTTTTCTATTTTCTTCGTTTTTATTTGTTGGTGGTACTCCTATGTGTGTGTGTTTTTAATGTATTTTCCTAGCTATCCAATGCATGTTTTTGTCCCCTTATGAGAACTTTAGTTGCAACTTGTCTAACCCTAGCTATCCAATGCATGTTTTCGTCCCCTTATGAGAACTTTAGTTGCAACTTGTCTAACTTCTTAACAATACTTGTTGAAGTTGTATTGAACTTGCATTAAGATTTTAATTAACCAAGGGAGATGGACAATTTTTATTATGTTGAGTCATCCTTATCCAAGAATGGATTCCTTCCATTTGTTTAACTTTATTTTCATGTCTTCAAAGAGTATTTAAAAGTTTTGCTTATATAGATTTTATACATCTCTTGCTCTTTTCTTAAAAATTTAATCTTTTGTTATATCAAATGTATCTAGTTTTTTTTTTTGCCTCTACCATTATTTCCTTAACTGATTAGTTTGTATGTAGACTTATATAGATTTTATACATCTCTTGCTAAGCTTTTCCTAAAAATTTAATCTTTTGTTATATCAAATGTATGTGGGTGTTTTTTTTTTTGCCTCTACCATTATTTCCTTAACTGATTAGTTTGTATGTAGAGGCTGTTGACTTGTATATTAACATGCATTTTTCTTATTGATTCACATATAACATTACATTAGTTTCAGATGTACAATGTAATGATTTAATATTTTTACACATTGTAATTTATCATTACAGTAAATCTATTGAACTTCCATTAAAATTTTTACTTAACCAAGGGAAAACTGACTATTTCTATGATGTTGAGTCATCTCTAGCTTATTTGAATTTATTATTTGTGGTTTATGGTAAAGTTTAACATCCTTTACTATACATAGTTACAATTTTTCCCCTTGTGATGAGATCTTTTAAGATCTACTCTCTTAGCAACTTTCAATTATGCAATACAGTATTATTAACTACTAGAGGTCCAGTGCACAAAATTCGTGCATGGGTAGGGTCCCTAGGCCTAGCCAGCAATCAGGGCCAGTTCGGGCCTTCTGGTTGCCAGCCAGGGCTTCCTTCCAGCTGCCAGCCAGGGCCTTCCTTCATTCTGTGCCACCCCCAGGTGGTCAGTGCACATCATAGCAAGTGGTTGAACTCCCAGCCAGTTGAACTCCTGAGGGGACAATTTGCAAATTCGGGCCTTCTGGTTGCCAGCCAGGACTTCCTTCCGGCTGCCAGCCGGGGCCTTCCTTCATTCTGTGCCACCCCCAGGTGGTCAGTGTACATCATAGCGAGTGGTCGAACTCCCAGCCAGTTGAACTCCTGAGGGGACAATTTGCATATTAGTCTTTTATTATATAGGATATTCACCATGCTATATGTTATATTGCATGACATTTATTTTATAACTGAAAATTTGTATCTTTTGACCCCTTTCACCCATTCTGCCCACTCCTACTTCATGTCTCTGGCAACCCCAATTTGTTCTTTGTATTTATGAGTTTGTTGTTGTTGTTTATATTTACATATAAGTGAGTGTATATAGCATTTGTCTTTCTCCGTATGACTTATTTCACTTAGCATAATGTCCTCAAGGTCTATAGATGTAAAAAAATGGAAATATTTCATTATTTTTATGGCTAAATAATATTCCACTGTGTGTGTGTGTGTGTGTGTGTGTGTGTGTGTGTGTGTAATTTCTTTATCCAGTCATCCATCAATGGACACTTAGGTTGTTTCCATGTTTTGGCTATTGTAAATAATGCTGCAGTGAGTATGGGCTAGATACATATTTTTGAATTAGTGTTTTTGTTTTGAAATTCATTTTAAATTTGATATACTGTAACTCTCATTCATTAACTTCACTTTTCTCCTGAACAATGTAGAAACTTAAACTTTGATCTCTCCTCTCACACTTTCCATTTTATTTTTCTTCAGTAGTTAAGTTTCTCCTTGATTTCTTCTCACAGTTGTCATAACTTCAGGTTTGCCAATATCTTTCTTTCTTCCTGAAGTATTTTTTAGTAACTCTTTCAAAAAGGATCTGTGTATGGTAAACTATCTGAGTATATATCTGAAAATGCCATTGTTTAGCATTCATTCTTGAATGGTGATTTAGTTGGTTGGTATACTCCACTGTTTTCTGACATCTGCTGTTCCTAGTAGGAAGACTTCAGTTGGTCTAATCACTTGCTTGCTAATTTTTCTTTTTTGTCTCTTCTGGCTTTTAAACTTGTCCGTTTATCATATATTTTTTATTACTATGTATGTAGGTGTGCATTTGCTTTAATTTATTCTTTGCAAGATTTTGTATGTTACTACCATATGTGGACTTATGTCTTCAATTCTGGAAATTCTTCAGTATTATCTCTTTGAATATTGACTCTTCTCCATTTTTTTCTATTCACATGTTCTGGAACTCTAATGTATATGTTGGAAGTTACTATATCCTTCATGAATATTAAATCTTCTTTTATATTTTCTATCTCCTTGTTGCATTTTGAGCAGTATCCTTATATCTATTTTTATAATTCACTAAATCTTTCATTTGTTCTGTCTAGTTTTTTTGTTCAAACCCTTCCACTGATTTTTTTTACTCACTGTATTTTTTTCCAGATTTCATATTTGATTCTTTTTCAAATTTTTTCATATTGCCCTATTTATGCTATAAAATTTCTATTCCTCCTGTTAACTTTTAGAACCAGCGAGATAACATTTTGTGAAACCTGAAGCTTATACATTGCATATTCTTTAAGAAAAAGAATATGCAATTACAAACACAAAATTAAATACAATAGTCAATATTTATTTGGAATGAGAACAGAGATCACAAAAATTACAGATGTACAAAACCTGATAAATACCACCAAATACCACACAAAATTTAGAAAAGTAACAATATACTTTTATTAACTGCCTGACACTTCTCTATAGTTGACTTATTCCAGGTATGTCATATTTCTAATATTCTCTTTAAGATGAAAATAGAAAGATAACTTAATCTTTTCTCTAGCATATTTGATCAAAATTTAAATTTATTATTTGTGGTTTTAAAAAAGTTACTTTCATCTTTTGGCAATATCATACATTTAATTTCTAATTTCTTTCAGATATAATTTATAAGAACAGAAAGAATTTTCTACATATAAGCTCCAGGATCTATACTTTTCAATATTTTTTTTCTTTTCTACATATTTGTGGTGCAGGGTACTATAGAACAAGTTTATATTGGGATACTATCTCTGGTCCTGTACTTTCATATGACTACATGGAAATGATTATGAACCACATATATATGTTCCACTAAATCCAAATGAAATTATATCTTCAACTTTAGCCCAATCCCAGAGGTGCCCATTGCCATTCCAATGACTTCAAATAATACTAGAAGTGTGACAGAAGCAGAATAGAAAGAGACAATGGTCTTAACCAATTAAGGTTAAAGTATCTTTTATAAATTTTATAAAAACCTATTTGAGCACATTGGGTTTTTGCAAAGGGCCTGTGCCAGTGAGAGGCCCTGAGCTTTGGCTTCATTAGCTTTACAGTAAATGTGCCTCTGCTTTGAACATCTTAATCATAAAGATTTTAAAGCCTCTTTCAAATAGTTTTATTATTTCTAGGCACAAGGGGTGCATCGGCTGACTCTTTCCATGGTGGTGTTTTACCTTGCAATACCTATAATCTTGGATTATGAAGTCAAGTTCTGTGGGGTTTGCTTTGTCTGTGGGAGTTCCTGGGGTCAATGGTGACTTGGTGGTTGCCTTTGCCAGGGCTCCTGGGTCCTAGACCATGAGTATGTTAATTTCTCAGCTTGGGTAGAGGGTCACACAATAAATATGCAGTGTACAATGTGAACGTCTCAATTTAGACTGGGGGTTCCAACTCCTGGCAGGTGACTCTTTTCACCCTTGTCTGGTGGATGTCAAGCTTCCTTTCTGCTTCATTGAACCATGGCTGAAGCTCTGCTGTTTCAAATGTGACGCAGCCCTTCATGGGTACTGGCAGTTTTAGCCTTTTGTGAGCATGAAGCTATTGGTCTCTTTCCCCTCCTTGCATGTATCAGAAATCTGTTCCCCAGCGATTAGGACTGATATCCAGACCCAAGAATAGTAACACATTTTAGTTTTAGTTCTTGCTCACCACACTGACTTTGAGTTTTCTCTTTATTTTTGTCATCTACCTTGGTTTCAAGCTCCATTATGTACCCAACATTTTTGGGTTAGATTTTATCTGACATATTCATGTATTTGGAAATGGAGAATGATCATTTGAGTAAACTTAGGTAGGTCAGCTGCAACTCATCCATTAATTCAACACTATATTGTTGAGGGCCTTTATGTGTCAGACATTTTCAAGAGTACTTTCTATGCATCAATATGTAATTCATACTCCTTGCCCTTGTGGAGTTTACTTTATAGTAAATTGAAATAGGCTCTTTTGTACTAGGGACTCGTTTTCTTCCCCTGCAGAGGAAGTAAAGGGGCCCAGCTTTCCTCTCTTCTCTTCCCTGGATGTACCTGAGGTTACAATCACTCTGTAGCAGGTCTGCAACTATGAGTACTGTCTCAGCATGGGAGGACACATTAAAACTCAACTCAAGGTCTTCCCTGTAGTCATAGTGTGCCCAGACATTTCTAGCACTGCATACCCCTTTTATTTAGAAAGGGTTTGTCTATCATATGCATTGGAATACTAATTAAGCCCCACAACATAATACTTTACTTTAGTTACCTGAAAATAATCTCCCTTTTATTCACTTATGGAGAGAAAAATTCACCCTAAGAGACTTGACAAACTATGCAGTCATGCAGCCACCACCACAATCACGATACAAAAGTGTTCTATTACCTCAGATATTCTTATATCCTTTGTAGTCAAACCCTCCTCCTCCCCCAGACCTTGGCAACCTGATCCCTTTAGCTTTATCTTCTCAAGAATATCATGTGAACGGACTCATGCAGGATGTAGCCTTTAGTGTCTGTTTTCTTTCACTTAGCACAGTGTGTTTAGGATTCATCCTCATGGTTGCACGCATCCGTCGTTTGTTCCTTTTCTCCCATTTTCTTTTAAAAAGTTCTTAATCAGAATTCTTGTTTGTAAAGTTAATTATGGTTGGTACAAATTTATTGATATATATATTTGTTGTTGCTAAGAGCAAACATACCAACAAATAATTATATCTAATAAGCACCACATTATAGATTTCTAGGGTAAAAAAACAATTATAAGACTTCTGTTTTAAAATATTAAAATGGAAATAAATATGCTGTTTGGTGTTTAGAAAATATGTAATCCCAGACCAAGCCAAAGAATATGGTGAAGTTTTAGAAAATGTGGGAAACCTGATAGGTGGTAAATACAATATTTTTAAAGCTGTTTTAAAGTAATGAAACTAGCAGGTGCTCAACAAATATTTGTTCCATATGTGAAGGATGGCCTGATGGAGCCTCATTGAACTGTAGGGGAGTCCTGAAGTGTGGAGACTCCCAAGTTGGTGATTTCTTGCCCCAAAGACTCTCTGCTTTTGATCGCAAACCTCCTGGCTGCTGCCTGCAGTTCTCTCTACCTGCAGTAGCAAGGGCTTTGGCATGTTCTCAACCTCATGGGCTTGTGAGGCAACACAAAAGGCCAGTTAGCACACGGCAGTCATCGTACCATATCTTACTAGGAGCGTGTTTGGGGTCTGCCTGCCAGCGGCACACCTGCTCCAGCTTGCCTAGTCACATGGCCCACCAAGCAGCGTGTCCCCATGCATGAGGCAGCCACGCACCTGTTTTCTTTATTCAGGCAAGTAAATGTGTTTATGGCATGAATCGAATTTCACCTCAGATGTATGCTCAGAGCCCCTATCACAGGTGACGGGAGGCAACTGCACCTCTGGGGCAGGGATGGGCCCCTGTGGCTGATAGAAGTGGTCTCTTCCCACACCTGTGCACCTCAGATTCAAGCCAAAGGATATCAAACACATGTTAAATGCAATCACTGCTTCAAAGAGCTCACTGCCATTGAGGAGGCAGTGTGCCCTATTGGAGAAGGTTCTTGTTGCATGCTTGCTGAGTGAATGGCACCTTCTCACCCTTTTAGGCAGAGAGTATAGGTGTATAGAATATCAGTGTTGGAAAGACTATATAGATCATCCCATCCAGTCAAGCCAACCAGGTGACCGCTGTTGCTTGGACAGCTGTTTCTCTGCTGAGTCATATGTGGCAGCTGATTACTGTCACATCCCCGGTTGGGTCTCCCCTGGGCATTCGCAGATATCCTAGCTCAAAAGCATCGATGAGCTAGGCTCCCAGCTGCCAGCAACTCCTGGTGCACTAACTGGGAGCAAGAGTGAGAGGCCCTGGTTTTGTCTGGTTGTTCTGAAAGCTTGATTGTGGCCAGCTTCCTGATGAACAAGGATTTGATTTTAAAGCAAAATAAGCCAGTCAGAGAAAGACAAGTATTACTTGATTTCACTCCTATGTGGAATCTAAAGAACCAAGTAAACTGATGAACAAAATAGATCTAGAGACATAGCAGCAAAGAGGGAAGGTGGGGGTGGGTGGGTAGGAAGAGATTAACCAAAGAACTTATATGCATATATGCATAACCCAGACAATAGTGTGGTGAAGGCCTGGGGTGGGCTGTGGGCGGATGCGGGCTAGAAGAGGCCAATGGGGAAAAAGAGGGAACATCTGTAATACTTTCAACAATAAAGATAAATTTAAAAAAGAAAATAAAGTCCAGTTAGTTTTTTTTATTTTATCTTAAATTTATGGACAAATTGTGTGTCCATAGGAAAAGTTTTCTTAGTTTCTCTTTTTTTCAACTTTGTTTTTACATTGGACTAAGGTTTATTTATTAGAATCCTAAAATGTAAATGACTAAGGGTTACTAAGAGTTGATATCCGAAACTAAAACTGTTAGTTTACTTAACCTTCTCCTACTTTGGAATGTTTTGATTAAAATTCTTTTCTATCATTTTTATGGATCTGTAAAATAGAAAATCCACTCATACAGAGGGTAACCACATTTGCTAGCCTTTGTGCAGAGCAATAAAGCCTCCTTTGGAATGAAGACAATCGAAACCCACAGTCCAAAAAGAGCCCATCCATGCTTTAGTTTAAAAATCTTAGCCAAGGAGCTGGGTGAGCAGTGATCAGAAACACAAATGGTATTCGACAAAAGAAATTCATAATATAGCTTAAGTATGCACTGCATCTTTTATTAAAATATCTTGGCTTATTAAATGCCATATTTAAGGTTGCTTTCCAAATACAGCTTTAATAATGATTGTAAGTGTGCTCACTGCAGTGTCGTTTGCGCACCCATTAAAAGAGAAAAATATGCTAACACTGTGTAGTCACCAAGTCTGTAAACTGCCATTTTGTAAGTGGCTAAGAAGTGAATTGCCACAGAAACCCAGACTTGTAGCAGCTGCAAAGAAAGGAAAGAAGTTTCTAGATGCTGACACTGGTCATGAAACTGATATTTTATTTAGATGTCCTTGCAGCACAGAGCTCTTGGAAATCATGTTTATGGTCTTCGTGCAACAGAAATACAAGCAATGGTGTATATTTTGGCAGGTAGTCCCCGATTTAGTTGTAATAATTCACAGCACTGCTCCAGGGCTTCCATGTTGCTTCGGGCAAAAACCTGTATTATAAATTATATCACACAAAGCTGAATTTGACCTACCAGTTGATGCATAATAAACTGATTTAATTCTGAATATTAACTACACATTGTGGCCTAAAGGTTTTATGCTCTCTAAATGTAACAATAAATTATACAAAAATCTTCCTCTTGGGTGAAGCCTAAATATAAATAAATCCCTAATCTTAATACTATGCCAAAAGACCGGTTACTATAGATACCAGAGAGAATATATTAATCTTAAATATTATTGCTGAATAAAATGACTTTAGAATATCACTAAGTACTTGAAGTAATTATAGAAACTTTGGGGAGAAGTTTTAGTGTTTAATAAACCACTTTCCCGTTTGCCCCATTTCTTGAGTGCTTAACTGAAAGACAGCACTTGTCTCCTCAGTGATCATCATGAGTGAAATGACTTGTTTTTTAAAATTCTCTCCTGTGCTTGGGACCCTAACCCTAACCTAACCCTAATCCTAACCCTAACCCTAGTCCCAAGCACAGGGTTAGTTCATATAAGTGTTCAGCAATTGTTTGTCAGTGAATGGATGAGTTAAGAATGTCTGAAACATTATATTGTCTGATCAAAACGCTCTTGGGTTTGAAGAATGGATATTCCTGGATTTAGGTATTTTGTTTTACAAACTACTTCTTCACATAATTGTGGTTTGTGAATAGTTGAGACCCATGTCTGTGAAGCATTTTGAAATATACTATTTCTAGCAAAGATGTCATATATAGGCAGGAAACAAGCAACCCTATCAAGAGTGGACTCTTTTTGCCTTCCTTGTATCATGTGACCCCATCCCGTCCTGGTCACACTTGATTATATCTGGGGAGATAGGTCTTCTCTTTTGAGAATTTGAACTCTGAGAGCCAGAGCCGAAGAGTTAGTTCATATTTATCCCTAACCTAGAAGTTCCTTCTTGGGGCCTGCCTCCATTTCCTGCCCCCAGTTTCTATCCTTGTCTACACTAATAAAAGACAAAGATGCCAATTGACCATACCTTCGCTATGCCCCAAGCCACGCCCACCAGCCAATCAGAGTGACTATATGCAAATTAATCCAACCAAGATGGCGGCCGGCAGCCATGGAGCTGGAGCAAGTAGGAGGCTTGGTTGCCCTGGCGATGGAGGAAGCCAAGCTTCCCACTCGCCCTGGCTGGCTGTGGAACTCTGCTCCTGGCAACAAAGTTTCAATTATAGAAGCTAAATAAATCCCAGATACCTGCTTCCAGCCACCCTCCACTGGGAGCTTGGGTGGCTGGGGGCTGTGGCCAGCCTGCAAA
>NW_005355159.1:3652640-3658921 GCF_000412655.1 Myotis brandtii
AGATGCTCAATGCAGGAGCTGCCCCCTGGTGGTCAGTGAGCTCCCACAGGGGGAGCTCTGCTCAGCCACAAGCCAGGCTGACGGCTGCCAGTACAGCGGTGGTGGTGGGAGCCTCTCCCGCCTCCTCAGCAGCACTAAAGATGTCCATCTACAGCTTAGGCCTGTTCCCTGCTGGCAAGTGGGCATCCCCCGAGGGCTGCCGGGCTGCCAGAGGAATGTCTGACTGCCAGCTTAGGCCCCATTCCCCGGGGAGTGGGCCTAAGCAAGCAGGTGGTCATTCCCCGAGGGGTCCCAGAGTGCGAGAGGGCACAGGCCGGGCTGAGGGACCCCCCCGAGTGCACAAATTTTTGTGCACCGGGCCTCTAGTATCTAATAATAAACCTCCCTTTCCTCAAGTTATATTGAGTAGGATTCTATTTCTGACAACTGAACAACTCTGAGACAAATTTGTACAAGTCCCTTTACTCATTTCTTGAGCATCTACCATAACCAGACTCAGGTATTTTTGATTTAATATGGAGGGGATAAAACTATGAGTCAAAAATGCTAATACATATAAAAATATAAGCTGTGGTTTAAGTGAAACAGCAGAAAGAAATAATATCTACTGAAGGATGAGGGGTAGATTAGGAAGGACCTAATAGATGAAGGGCCTATATGCATCCCTTCTTTTTTACATGTACTGCCTTTACCACGGTAAAACACTCCATTATGTCTTGCGTGGACTATAATAGCTTCCTAACTGCTATCTTTGCCCTCTGTCTGCCCTTCATACTGATATCAGAGTTATCAGGTAACATCAAACATATAGTATCAGACATTGGTCCTAAATGACCCTTAAAAGGCCCCCACACCCTTGGGTTAAAGTCCAAACTCCTACTTTGGCAGACCTGACACACTAGGTCCCAGGTTTCCCTTTCAGACTCATGTACTTCTTCTGCTCCACACACTCTGGGCTCCAACTACCTTGAATCTGTCCCTGTTCTTGATTGCATTTTGTACCTGCCTCTGTGCCTTGGCATGTGACATTCTGTCATCTTTCCTGGAAACCCACTGCTCACTTTAGAGCCTCTGCTGAAATGCCGCCACCTCCTGGAGCCTTTCCACGACCACTTTTTGGTGGTAGGATTAATATTTAATAGTCTACACATGTCTATATGATGCATTCTATATATCAGCTCAATGTATTATAGTTAACTAGAGGCCCGGTGCACGAATTTGTGCACGGGGGTGTGTGTCCCTTGGCCTGGCCTGTGCCCTCTCATAATCCAGGACCCCTTAGGGGATGTCAGAGGCCTGGTGTATGGATTCCGCCCGATCCCCACAGGCCAGGCCGAGGGACCCCACCAGTGCACAAATCTGTGTACCAGGCCTCTAGTATGTGTATAAGATCTTTGGTTAAACTCTTCCTGCCCTTTCCCCGCCCCCCTTCCCTCTGAGATTCATCAGTCTGTTCCATGTTTTCATGTCAGTGCATTGAGTGTCTGGCCCCTGGTGGTCAGTGCGCATCATAGCTACCGGTTGAACGATCAAACGGTCACTTAGACATATATATATATATATATATAGTGTTTATGTGTCTGTCTTGCCTTCTCTTAGGAAGGCACTAGAAAGCAGGACAGGTACCACTCATCTTTGCATCTCCAGTGAGAAAATGGAAGGAGCTCATGTAAAGGGCACAGTGAAGTGATTGCTTAATTGGTTGGGGATGAGATTTAAATTGGTCCTGGAATAGTGGCTACGGTGGATGTGGGACAGAGGCTTTAAGGACCAGGGAACAAGAGCCTGGACATACAGGTGGGGGGAGGGGAGGCAGGAAGTTCAGAGCAAATTCAGGCAGAGCATGTCATCCGTTTGGCTGGAACAAAAGGAAGAGATAGTGCAGATAAAGAAGGTAACGTTGGAAAAATCTGTTGGGATCCTGTTGTGGAGGATTTTAAATTTTAAAACCTGAGCTTAATTTTGTAGGCAGCAGGGAGCCATATCCATTGAGCATAATGGTGATGTGATCAAAACTGCCTTTTAAGGAGATGAACCTGGGCAGGGTGCAGAGACAGTGAACTGGACTGGAGAGCCTACTACTCTCATCATGCTCCAAGGAGGGTCAGTCACCATCTCCCATTGTTTCAATCTTCTTAGCTATTTCATTATATTTTACTATTCTTTTACTTTTTTTTTTGACAAATTAAAGAAAGAGTCATCCACTATGGCAGTCTCCTTTTCCTTCATCTCAGGTGTTGTAAGGATTTTGGGGGCTTTAAAGCTGATAGACAAGAACAAGGGCACATCATCCCCATCCAGATGATGGCCCTGACTTTCATTTTTAGTAACGCTGGCGAGATGGAAATGGTTTGATATGGAGACATGCTTGACCTGTTCTATTTTTGCCATGCTTTCAGGCAGCTTAACAAGAACACTGGGTTCCTGCTTCGATGAGGGAATTGGAAGGTTTCACTTTCCCTCTGTGGCATTGATTTCCCAAACTCAGCAAAATTCAGAAACCATGACCTCCAAGTCTCAGCTGCTTTCTATCACAAATATCACTTCCTCCTTGTAGCCTTCTGAGATTCTTAACCGTCCACCCCCAAGTCTGAAGTGATCCTACCCCTATGGTATTTCCTTGTTCCACCTGAAGTTGTGATTATTTTGAAAATGACTCTATGTACTTACTAACCTGAAATTTTCTGGAGGGCAGAGTCAGGTCTTACTCATCCTAATAGTCATCTCCTCCCATCTATTTCATTAGGGCCCATGTGTCTTGCACATAAGCAGGTACCAATACTTTACATTTGAAGAACACTTAATATTTTGCATGAATTTTCTATATATCAGGAAAGGAGGTTTATCATCCTGACTTCCATTTTGCAGATGAGAAAATCAACTATTTGACTGATATATCTAAGGTTGCATGAAATGGCAAAGTAGAGACCAAAACTACTTTTTTCCTTTCAAATGCTTTAATAATCTTTCTAGTATAACCTCCTACCTCATGCTGTCTGATGAATGAGTAAATTTGAATTTTAGTTAGGACTGTTTTTAATTACAGAAAATTTTAGTGAGGAAAGAACCTGGTGAGATGCCATCACACTCCGCAGTGTCCTGGGGAGGCACACATGACAAGCAGGGTGGTGAGGGAGACTTCCTTGATCTGCCTGAGATAGTTAAAATTCAGCCATTAATCATAGCGGCTGCATTCTTGCTTCAAGTGATCAGATACTAATGATTTTGACATTCTGAATTTTAGAAATTCCTGTTAATTGTCCTTAAAAAAAAAGCAAGAATGAATAATCTTGACTTCCTTTGTGAGGAAAGTCAATTTCTCTCACTCACGTTCCTTTCTTCCTTAAAGGCTGTATGTTCTAGATAGTAATTTGGTCCTTAGTATTAACCTTTGATAACAGGTGCTTCTGGGAGCCAGCTTAGCTTCAGAACACAGCCCAGCCAGTAGACCCAAGGCAGGATGCAAGGCTGAAGATGGTAAGCATCCAACCCATGCTTATGGTGCTGAATTTCTCTAACACTGAAGAGGCAGTATTATAGCTTCAAAGATAATATATGAGTCCATATATATGTGTGTATACTTACATGGATATATAGATGTGCACACATGCAAAACATGCATGTTTACATAGATGAACATATATGCATGTATACATGGACATTGTGTGTAAACACATGGATATATGTGTACATGCATGGTCATATATGTATGTGTATATGTGTGCCTATGTACATATATATGCAGGGGTGTAAGTTTATATATATATCTATATCTGTGTCATCCTATATAATAAAGAAGTAATATGCAAATTAACCCTCATGCCCTCACAAGATGGCTGCCTATGACCAGGCCGGCAGGGGGGTTAGTGAGGGACAACCAAATGACTGAACAAACAGGCTGCATGAGGTGACCAGGCTGGCAGGGGGGCAGTAAGGGGTGACCAGACTGGTGGGGGTGGCAGTTAGGAGCAACCAGGCTGGCAGGGAAGGGACAGTTGGGGGCGATCTGGCTGGCAGTGGGGGGCAGTTAGGAGTGACCAGGCTGGCAGGGGGGGCAGTTAGAGGCGACCAGGCAGGCAGGCAGGCAGTTGAGTGATTAGGAGCCAGCGGTCCAGGATTGTGAGAGGGATATCCGACTGCCAGTCGGACATCCCCTGAGGGGTCCTGGATTGGAGAGGGTGCAGGCTGGGCTGAGGGGATCCCCCCCCCATGCACGAATTTCATGCACTGGGCCTCTAGTCTGTATATAATCACCCTTTGCAAGCCTGCTTAATGCCAAAGCTCTTGCGTGTCTCCATAATTCCTTTTATTCTTTGCTCATAAATTCACAGAATTTTGTATGAAGGTTTAGAGGTTTTTAAAATGGGTTGTTTCTCATCTTAACTTGCTATGCAAGGTAATCAATCAGTCTTCAATAAGTCACTAATGGTCAGAAAGACAGCCATCCCATGGACTGCATTCAATTGCTGATAAGTGAGGAGTTTAATTTTCTTTCTCATGGGAACATTCCTAAGATGATTCCATCAGGTTTGTTTTTAATCATTTGCATTTAGATGTTTTATATGAACTTGCATACCAGTTTGGTAGGCTGCTGTAGCAAAGTACCACAAACAAGGTGGCTTAAGCAAGAGAAATTTATTGTCCCACAGTTCTGGAGGCCCAAAGTCCAAGATCAAGAGGCTGGCATGGCCAGGCTTCCTCTGAAGGTCCTAGGGAAGGATCTGTTCCAGGTCTCTCCTAGCCTCTGGTAGGTCTTGGCTGTGGCAGCACAACTCCAGTATTCACAGGACATTCCCCTAGTTTGGGTCCAAATTTCCATTTTTGATAGGGCCATTAGTCATACTGTTTTAGAGGCCCACTCTACTCCAACACAACAGCATCTTAACTCATTACATCTGCAGGACCCATCTCCGAATACGGTCACATTCTCAGGTACTGGGAATGAGGACTTCAATGTGTGAACTGTGAGGAGACACGATTGAACACCCAGTAGTTTCCCCTCTGCACTCCTCCCTCCCTCCCAAATTCATGTCCTTCTCACATGCAAAATACATTCACCCCATTCTAATGTTCCTAAAAGTCTTAACCCATTCCAGCATCAACTCTAAGTCCTAAATGTCATCCAAATATCATCTAAATCAAGCATGGGTGATACTTACGGTATAATTTCTGCCTGAGGCAAAATTCTTCTTTATTTTGTGTGAAAACAGGCAACAAGGTATCTGCTTCTAGAATCCAATCAGAGAGGCATAGGGTGGATAATCCATTCCAAAAGGAGAGATCAGAGAGAAAAAGGGGGTTATGGGTCCCAAGCAAGTCTGAAACCCAGCAGTGTGACAACCATTGCATCTAAGGTTTGAGAATAATCCTCTTTATCTGGATGCTCTGTCCTCGGCCCTGGGGACAGCAGCCTGCCTTGCCCAGCCCCGGGCCATTAGTCATACTGTTTTAGAGGCCCACCCCCAATCTGAAATGGAGGAAGTGGTTTTTCTTTCTCGAAGCAAGGAGGTGGCTTGGGCTTGGGGTCATTTTCCCCTTTTCATGAAGGATAATATGTTTACAGCCAAACAACTCTGTTGCACTTTCCTGCCTGTAGAACCCTAGAGGTCTGACAGCCTTTCTTCAATTTTACCCTGTCTCTGTCCCTTTCAGTCCAAGTTAGTAGCATTTCTGCTGAGGTGGGTGATTGGATTCATCAGTCACATGCCTAATCTCTGTAGCAAACAGTTATCTAGCCATATCCTTGGTGTTCTTTCCAAAGCACACACTTTCATCATTTTTTGCAATACAAGTGACTTGAGAGATTTTGAAATCTTCAAGTTCTGGTTTCTTTGGTCTTAGCAACTCCTTTGATTTATATCTGTTCTTGCATTTTACTGTAAGCAGTAAGAATGAACTAGTCCAGGCCCTGCCTGGGTAGCTCAGTTGGTTAGAGTGTTGTCCCAAAATGCCAAGATTGCGGGTTAAATCCCCAGTCAGGGCACACACACAACACACACATGAGTCAACCAATCCTATCTAATAATAGAGAAACATGGTAATTAACCGTAACTTCGCTACCCTTCCCATTGGCTAATCAGCAAGATATGCAAATTAACTGCCAACCAAGATGGCAGCCGGCAGCCACGCAGCTGAAGTGAACATGAGGCTTGCTTTCTCCAGTGACGAAGGAAGCCAAGATTCCCCGCCTGCCACAGCCCAGCTCTGAGCTCCAGATGCAACAATGTTGCAATTATAGAAGCTAAACAAACCCAGAAACCTGCTTTCAGCTGCCAGCGGGC
>NW_005355159.1:3659635-3668070 GCF_000412655.1 Myotis brandtii
CTAAAATTAATTAATTAATAAGAGAGAGAGAGAGAGAGAGAGAGAGAGAGAGAGAGTAAACCAGGCCACGCACCAACACTTAAACATCTCTTCAACTAAATATCCAGGTTCATCCACTTTCCTCCATCAGTAGAAAACTATTCCACGCACCAACACTTAAATATCTCTTCAACTAAATATCTAGGTTCATCCACTTTCCTCCATCAGTAGAAAACTATTCATCTAAGTTCTATGCCACTTTATAAGAAGGATATTCCTTCCTAATTAAATCCAAAATGACCATATTTCCAAATAAGCTTACATTCTGATGTACTGGGGGTTAGGACTTTAACATATGAATTTTGAGGGGACACAATTCAATCCATAACAACCTGTTAATTTTTCAGTGTTCTAGAAGAACTCAGCTATGCCCTCACTCAAATTCCAGGTTGCATTTTGACATAGATGTCCTTACATGACAAGAGAGCCACCAGAGATGTCAGCAATTAAGCCAGTCAACTTCTATGGAATCAATTTCATGGCTGGATCAAGGTCTCAGCCCCATGTCCTGGCTCAGCTAAGTTGGCAGGCATTAAATAATAGCACCATTTACCAAATTCCTACAATATATGAGGGACTATTCTAGGGTCCTCACAAATATTATACAATCCTTAGGAAAATACTGCAAGGTGTTATTTATAATGCCCATTTTACAGATTACAGAACTGAAGCTCAGATAGTTTAAGAGACTTGCCCATGGTTATCTCTGCAGAGATCCGTGCCTTGCAGTGTTTCAGAAATCTGTTGCTATGGTTGAGTCAGTCTGGAATCATCTGCTGACCTAGTGTTTGGTCTGTCTTGGTTAACTCATCAACACAGCCTCACTCCTGTTGAGGCTCTAGGTCCAGATACTCAGGAATTTTCCCATTTAAAAACAATTTTTAGTTTGGGTTGGTTTTCTAATTTGTTACCCCATCCACAGAGTAGATCAATGGTCTGTTGACTTGGTTGGCACCTTGGCCACTGCTTCGTTCCTTCCAGTCCCTTCCTAGGCGTTAGAAATCCTGACAACTAGCTGTAATCCTGCACTCATTTGGAAGGACCTGCTTGGAGCAGGGCTTGCTAGAGGACATGCACTGTACCTGCTTGAGCAGTCTCCCTGTAGACTGAGCTCAGCTTGGGTCATACTCGAAATTTTCCGGATCTTCACGCACTGCCAGACACTGTACTGCATTTTAGTTTAACAATACCAAAAGCCACAGTCCAGGCCCCTGCCCTCCTAGAGCTTCTCTGTCTCACTCCAGGACTGGTTTACTCCCCTGCGCTTGAGTTCCTATCATTGAGATCTTAGCCTGTCCCACAGCCATGGCTGCATAAGTTAGAACATGACTACAGGACAGAAGCCCATGGAGTTCTTAAGGTGAAATTTGCAAATCTGTGCTCCAAAAAATGTCAGGTTGCAGCCACACCATGTTGCTATGATTCCCATGCATTCTAATATCCTTGCTTGAGTAGACAATAAAGTGGTGAAAGTAGAGCTCATATTTTGTCTATACCAGAGGCCAAAATCTGGAGATACCCAGCAGAGTATGTGTTGTGTTTGTGAATGCCCTCCATCCTGTGTACCATAGAAGAAAGTTTGTAACTGCATATTAGACCAATTTCAATAGATTATGCCAACACCTCATCAAACATCTTTACTCCTTAGTGATCCACATGGATCTCTTAACCACAAATTCCTCTCTATGTGCTTTGAGTCTATTTATAAATGGCCTATGCCACCTCCAGCGCAGTAAGTCCCATAAGTTTCCTACCTGCTGTGTATAGTTATGTTTTCTTTCAATTGTTTCCAAATGGCTTCCTTCCAATTCAGAGGCTGCTCTCTAGTCTTGGGGGTGGCGGTGGGGGGTGGGGAGAGAGGGGGTTGGCTGAACAAGACCATGTACAACTTCCCACTTCCCTTAATCATTATCTTCGGAGACTTAGATTGGGTTGTTTCTGGGTCTTGGCCTTTACAGTCTGAGGAAGCTGTATTGTTTAAAACATTTCCTAACACTGCAGAGGCAGCCTGACCTTGATCATCCTGACGCCCCACCACCACGGGGCTGCTTCAACTGTTAGGTCTCTAGAAGCGTGGCACCCACAACAGCAGGGGCTTCCCTGGCAGACTTCCTCCCCCCCCCGCCCCCAACACACACACACACACCTCTTGCCAGCGATAATGAAATCTCCTGGCCACATATTCCTTGCTCTCATCCCCCTGAAGTTCCTTCAACCAGGAGAGTGTCCCTCTGAGAATTCTAAAGCAGCAGACATCCCACAAAAAGGGAAATAAATTGCCTTGGGGTCATTTCATGTGCTATCATTCCAGGCATCTGGTGTTAGATTCTGAAGTTCTGAAAACCCCAAAGAGTGGAATCTCCTGCCGAGACTTGGCACGGCTAGCCAGGGAGAGTCCCTTGAAGCAGGCTTCATTTCAAGTGTGCGGACCTGGTTTATTAGAAGCACTAGGGGAGAAAACCCACCTGAGACTTCACACATGCTTGTGAAATTCAGATATGAGAAGGAATATCTTGGGATCAATCAGACCCAGCTGGCCACCTGGCTAGAGGCAGATGTCCAGGAGGGGAATGGTGGAGACTTTGATAATTCTGCCTTGGATAAAGCACCCGGGCCCCCTGGGGTTGGACAAGGATGAATGAAACCTGCCTGGGCTTGTGCTGACATCCAGCCTTGGAGTGATGGCCTCAGCTGCAGGAAACAGGGCAGTCTGTTCTCCTTTTTCAAGAGAAACTTTGTGATGCCTGGTTTGGAATCTCGCAACCCTGTCATTCCCCCTCCCCATAGAGGATGGCTTGTCAATATCCAGTGTTGGGTAAGCCTTAAAAAGGTAGTCTTGTTCTTGGCCAAATGCTGATTAAAAATTAGGCTTTCCTCCATACTTGCAACTGAAGATCAACTCAAAGACTTGGCTTAACTAAGAGTGGGCCGACGAGAAAGAAAAATAACCATCTTAGGAATAACTCTGCTTTTTAGGGGACATTCATTAAAAAGTGTTCTTTTGCCCTAGCTGGTTTTCCTCAGTGTTTAGAGCATTGGCCCGCAGATTGAAGGGTCCTGGGTTTGATTCTGGTCAAAGGCATGTATCTCAGTTGCAGGCTCAGTTCCCTACCCTGGTTGGGGTGAGTGTGGGAGACAACTAATCAATGTTGCTCTCTGTCTCTCTGCCTTCCTTCCACTCTCTCTCTAAAAATCAATTGAAAAATATCATTGGGTGAGGATTAATAACAACACAAGCATAATAAAAAGTGGTTTTAATCCTAAGTGATACTGTTCTATGTTCAACCATTTGTAGTTAGAGAAACCCAAATGGGGAGGTAAGGAGGCACAAAGGTGGAGAGGAAAGGCCATGGATGTACTGAAATGAGCAGACTTTCAGGTCAGGGAAATCTACTCACTTCTGGTGGGCTGTGATTACAATTATTTTTTAATTTTTGGCAAGTAAAAATGTGCTCTTAGATAAATAACTAGAGAAAATGTCAAGACACCAAAACATGGATAGAAGTTGCAGGACTCAAAAGACCTCAGTCACTTGAGAAAAAAAGAAAGAAAAGTGTATTGTGATCAATGAAACAGAACCCAACCATCTACCTGGGCCATAAAATGTCCCCTGTCTCTGCCGTGAGCAGCCTTGCCTCTTTCACCCCACCATTCCATACTGAGCTCTATCATCATGGGGACACCAGCCTATATGCTATCTGTTTCTCTCCCCATCCTTTCCCAACACCTCAGAGTGACTTAGAGGATCTCTCTTCTGGGTCCCCACTGCACCCTTTTTAATGTCATGTTTCATATGTTGTTCTGATTATCTTACATAATCCACTTTAGAAAAAAGGATATAAAATTAAGCATAAAATTATTAATTTGGAATGAGAAAAGAAATCATACAAATTACAAATGTAAAGAAAGCTGACAAATGCCATTAATGTTACAAACTTTGGGGAAATTGCTCATTGTTTTAATCAACAAATCAAGTGATAAATCTCTTTACTTGTACAATTTTTGTTTCATACTCTTTGATCATTTTTTCCTGTGAAGATGATTATGCAATATTGTTTGTAGAGAAAATAGAAAGATAAACCACTTCTCTATCATAGTTGATTGAAAGTGGTTTTTATTATTCATGATTTAGAATAGTTTTGTTCAGCTTCACAACTCGTTATTGGTAATTTCATGTAAAATTTTAGGATTTTTGTTAAGTTTTGGAAACACTAATCAAGTTTTTTTTCCTATAAAAACTAAAATTTAAGGGCATTTTACCTTTTTTTTTTTATTGACTAAACTTCAATGCTCTTTAAGTTGATTGTAGTAGGAATGTTCCTGGAAGCTAGTATAGCTAGCAATAACTTAATTATACTTGGAAGTTACCATGTTCTACATAAATACATTCTAGTAAAGTGAAATGTTTCCCCAACTCACCTTTCTAAAAGCTGCATCTCCCAATTGCTCAAGACCACTCTAATGGCCTCTGGAGTGGAAAGATAATGGACGGTAAATTGGACTGGCAAGAGACAGGAATAAACCAACTGAAGTCAAACTACTAGTCTTTGCAATTTTTAAAAATTATATACCTTAACTTTCATTAGTGTCATGGCCAGTCTGTCTCCATCCTCTTGGCTCTGGAACTGCCCATACTGGCACCCGGTAGAAGATTAGTTAGAGGAATGGAGGATACTCCAGGCATTGTTGACATTCTCATGCCACTAATGCCTTCCTTTCTTCCTCCCTCTCTTCCTCCCTCCTTCCAGTTCCGACCCAATCTTCGAGGTCACACTCACACACGACCTCCTCCACCATGATCTCCTGGTCTTATATTATTCACATCAACTTCTCACCTGCCACTACTACATTCCCAGGGATGTGGTCATCAACCTGGGGCAAGGACACCAAGCACAGCTTTGGCACTTGAAGTAGACACTCAGCAAATCATTCTCTTGGCAAACAGATTTGAAAATCCATCCGTTTCCATGTGGTTAACTAATTGGTGACTGCCCTCCTGACCTGGGCCACTTGCTACAACCAGATGTTTCTCCGGGTTATTTTAAGGATTGCTTTATAAATGGAATTTCGACTCTTTTTCTCCAAAGATAAAGGAAAGCCTGCTGGGTTATTGCTCTCTGTCTACAGAACGTACAGAAGAGAAAAGCCTTTCATAGATGACTGATTTCTAAAACAGATGTGCCAAGTTCCTTGAGCTGAAAACTCTTTAGTTGGAAATGAACCGGGGCATTTTTAATACGACTTTTTAGAACATGTACTTTGAGCAATGCTAATAATGATCAGTGAGATGGTAACTTGGTTTAAGGGTTTTGAGGATTCAGAGTGCTAATAAAACTGCCTGGAGGAACGTGAGCTCACCTGATACTGCAGAACTAATGAAGGACTCCGCGCACAAAAGTGTCTCTTGTCAGAGAGGAAGTATTTGTGCGTGATCTCATCCCACGATGCACTTGACAAGGACAGAAATAGAAAAACGTCTGTGGCCACCTGGCAGAGATTTTCCTGGTGCCTCGGTTTATTATTCCTACAATTGTACTTCCTTCTTTCCTAAAAATCTTTTTCCCCTCTTTGCCTTTCAGTTGGCTGCAGCACCTTTTGTGAGTTTTCATCAGCACATTTCATTCTTTACTGCACAATGCAAAGATAAGGGAGGGAGGAATGAGGGAACGAGTCTATTACTAATTGTGATGGGGAAGTCAGGGGGAATGGTGCTGGCTTCCCTGTTGTTCATCCAAATCATGTAGTTAATTTTCCCTGACACGTGCAAGAGGGAGATGAGGGTTTCTGTGTTTAAATGAAGAACTATGAGCATTGGGGGCCTTCTCTGTGGTAAGATGACAGTCATTATTTATTGAGTGCCTACTATATGCTGAGCTCTGTGCTGGGCACTGAAGCCAGAGGGGAAAGACAAATCGTCTGTGCTCAGCTTCCTCCAAAGCTCCAGCCTGGTGTTTGTCGTCCTTATAGCACAATGACGACAATCCTGATGGAACACCTGTGTGTTAGGGTCTGTGAGAGACCCAGCGAGGTAAGATGGCCCAGGCAGCGTGTGGCAATGCTGAGAGCAGTCAGGTCTTCTGAGGTCCCTGGCACAGAGGGTAACATCAGTGTGGGCTGGCAGGGGAAAGGGTCATGAAGGAACACAGTGCCTTATTTATGCTGGTCAGCCCAGAGAAGCCCGAGGAGGTAGATATTATCCCATTGAAAATGTGAGTTCTGGCCCTAGCTGGTTTGTCTCAGTGGATAGAGTGTTGGCCTGCAGACTGAAGGGTCCCAGGTTCGGTTCTGGCCAAGGGCAGATGCCCGGGTTGCGGGCTAATCCCTAGTAGGGGGCATGCAGGAAGCAGCCAATTGATGGTTCTTTCTCATCATTGATGTTTCTCTCTCTCACCCTCTCCCTTCCTCTCTGAAATCAATAAAAATATATTTAAAAAAATAAAACAAAACAAAACAAAAAAAGAAAATGTGAGTTCTGCCACAGAGGGGGCGATTGTTCTTCTCAGTGCTCCACCATTCTTGAAGGCTGGCTGTGTCTTATTCACCTGTATATCTTCAAGACATTCAAGGGAAATTCTCATTCAATCCTTGGGAATAAAAAGTAACAACATCCTGGAAGTCTTCCCTTTCTTCCATGGTGGACACTGCTGACAGAATTGGAGAAATCAAGATGTGTAAATGGCTTAGACAAACAGAATGTTCAAACATCTTGTTCAAACATCTTGAATTCCAGTGACAATGGGAATTCCTAAAGGCCCCTGGGGGATGTGGGACTGAGGCTGAGGAGTAAGGTCAAGGCTCTGACAGGGGAGACTATAGAACTACGGTGAGTGGCAGAGTGGCTGAGGTGGATATAGACAGAGAGGAGGGAAGGAGAGAGGCCTGGGTCTGGGGAAAGTGACCTCCTTAGCATTATTTAAGTGACCCAGGTTGGGTGCCTTGGGGATCATTGAGTATACCACCTCCTTCTGCAAGTGAGGAAACAGACCTGCGAGGTCACTTGCACATGCAGTCAATGGCTGGACACGTGGACTCCCGGCACCTCCCTTTCCCATGAGTTGCTGGTGGTCATCCAAGGAGCAAATATTTAATGTGTCTACTGTCATTTGCATCCATCTTTGCTTTGTATTCTATTTTTTTAATGGAAATTTAGGGCAACTGGACAAGGACTGAACCCCAAGAAAAGGTTCTCTTTAGTGTGTTTGGTTGCATTTCCATAGTGGAGGCCATTCAGTCATTGGTCTAGAAAAAGCTGAGACTTGTCCTCACCTGACAATGGAGATCTCATCATACAATGTCCAGTATTTAGCCTGACTCTCTATTTGATTTTATACGAATATTGCAAGGGTCTGATGGAATGATGCAATAAAGAATAGCCTGTGTACAAATCTGATAAGCTCTTAACAATATGTTGCCTGACAGCCTCTCACTTAAGGAGAAGATGTCCTGTCAATCAGCATGAAGCAGGCTAAAACATCCGCTTCCACAAAGTTCTTCATGCCTGCAGAGCAGCTTTCTTCTTGACTCTAAGTGTCTTTAATAGAGTATGCCAACTGTGGCAATTGGAAGCATAGTGAATGGTGAGTGCTTTCTTAGCCTCAAGAACTTGTTATTCCCCTGACTCCAGCAAGACTCTGGCTTCCGAGTGCTGATCCATGAGCACTTCAGCCACCAAACCTCTACTCTCTCCCCTACTTGGAGGGCAGAGCAGAAGCAAATGAATGATCAGGCATTTGTCCTAAGCTGAGAACTGTGCATTTGATTTCTGTTCACCCTCTTACTTAATCCTCACAATAGTCTTGGATAGGAGATGGATGAGGCGTATGATAGTTTCCCCACTGTAGAGATCAAGACACTGCATGTTGTGGACTGAATTGTGTCCCCCAAAATTCATCTTTTCAAGCTCTAACCATATATATATATATGGCTAAATGTTTGTCCGACCGGCAGCTATGCTGCGCACTGACCACCAGGGGGCAGATGCTCAATGTAGGAGCAGAAACCAAAGGCATGGAAACATGGATCAAACTGATGAATCTCAGAGGGAAGAGGGGAGGGGGAAGAGTGGGAAGAGATTAACCAAAGATCTTATATGCATACTAGAGGCCCGGTGCATGGATTTGTGCACCGGTGAGGTCCCTTGGCCTGACCTGTGGGGATTGGGCTGAAACCGGCTCTCCAATATCCCCTGCGGGGTCCCAGATTGTGAGAGGGCACAGGCCAGGCTGAGGGACTCCACTGGTGCATGAATCCATACACTGGGCCTCTAGTTTAAAAATAAATGGCACCACGGACCTGGTGCCGACAAACCAACACTCAGCTTCCCCCAAGTGGGACACAGGCCCCGCCACCACCCCAGAGCAACACCCCACCAAATTGCAGCCAATGCTGCCAAGACC
>NW_005355159.1:3669296-3675145 GCF_000412655.1 Myotis brandtii
TCATGATAACGCACCATCACACACTTTAAAACCAGTTAAAAGCACGTTAAAAGATCTTGCCTGGGAAGTATTAACCCACCCGCTGTATTCACCAGACCTTGCTCCTTCAGATTAGCACTTGTTCTGATCAATGGCACACACACTTTCTGAGCAGCACTTCAAAACATATGAAGAAGTGGAAAATTGGGTCTCTGAATGGTTTGCCTCAAAACAAGAAAAGTTCTATTGGGATGGTATCCACAAATTACCTGAAAGATGTGGGAAATGTGTAGCTAGTGATGGACATTACTTTGAATAAAGCACTTTGATGTTTCTCTTGAAATTATTTTGTTTTCTTTGATTAGAAAATCTGCCATTACTAACCAGTACACCTAGTATTTGGACACAGGACCTTTAATGAGGTAATTAAGGTTAAATGAAATCATAAGGATGGGGCCCTAATCCAATAGGATCAGTGTCTTTAAAAGAAGAGAGAGACACACACCAAAGATACTTGCATGCAGTGAAAAGGCGTTGTGAGAACTCAGTGAGAAGACATCCATCTGCTAGCCAAGGAGAGAGGCTTCAGGAGAAATCTAACCTACTGACACCTTGATCTTGGACTTTTTGCTTCCAGAACTATAAGAAAATAAATTTCTGTTGTTTGAGCCAGTCTGTAGTGTTTTGTTATGTCCCTAGCCAAACCAATATACCAAGGCTCAGGAAAAATGAAACGAATAGCCCAGAAATGGCTATTTCCCTTATTTTCGAACCAGAAGAAGCCCCCTGGGGCAGGGTAGGGGCTTAGGAGAGGTGGGTTTGCATCCAGGCTGTGTCACTATAAATGAGCCACATGACATAGGAGAGTCACTGCAGGTCTCTAGGCCAATTTCTTTGTTTACTGAAAATCAAAGGAGCAAATAATTGAGCTCTGAAACCCTTCCAACTCTGAAATTCTGTGTTTCTTGACAATTTCTTGTAGGCCTTATTTCCTCCTTTGTAAAGGGGAATAAGAATACTTGCCCTAAACAGCCTGAGGAATGTGAAGAGACTCAGTGAGTTCAATAAAGGGCCTTAAATGAAGGAAGGGCTAAGTGTGTGTCAGATGACAGAGCATGCAGATCTGCCTAGGCTCAAGTCCCAGTTGGCCCCTTCCTCTTCCTAGCCAAGGGGTCTTGGATAAGTGAACTTACTATTTTTAAGCTTCCATTAATTCATCTACAATATAGGTGAATCAATATTCCTTAATTAAAGGTTTGTTGTAAAAACACCAAATGAGATACTCTGCAATAAGTCCAACACAAAGCAGAGCTCATCACGTTCATCACATTCTCTGCATCATGTCGGTGATTATTACTGGTATTCTTAAGGCCCTAGAACGGTGGCTTATCTGCCGTGAGCTCAGAGCATGGCATTTAGAATTTGCAGGGTCAGCTGCAGTTCCCAGTCCAACACTCGCAGGCAGGTGAGCCTGGGCCAGGCACTTAGCCTCTGTGATCTTCGCGGTTCTGACAATTCCACGTGTTAGGTTATGCCTACTGTACAGACAACTAATCGAGATAAGGCATTGAATGTGCTTTGTATATACTGTGAAGACTTACTGCTATGAACACAAATTATTTTCTCTGTTTTCTGCCAAGAGTCTTACTCAGAGATGCTTGAGAGATGGAGAGAGTAGAAGGAATGGAAGACAAATTCTGACTGTAGTGATAGTAGCACACAGATATGTCATATTAGAGCAGAATGAATGATAAATTGGGGGAATGGAACATGTTCCAAAGTTGTTCCCCCCAGTCATTGCTAGAATGTGCTTCAAAGCAGGAAAGCATCGACAGGACCAACCCTGCTCATCCACATAGAGCTGGGATACCTCTGCTAAATAAACACACCTCCCCACAAACAGGCTTATCTACTTTATTTCTATCTGGTCCATAGAAGCTAGACTTTAAGGAATTTCAAGATTAGGCCTGTGGTTCTCGGCTGTGGCCCATTTGCAATATCATAGGGTGTATGATCAGAAGAAGTCTGTGTGGAACCCAAGGCCAATGGAGAAGGTAAAGTCAGAGCCTCCTAGGACCAAGGACTCCTTCCCCAACAGTAGCTCTGTATTGATGGGATCCACCCACCCACTCATGCCTTTTCATGGAAGCAGGGGTACTGGTGATGGGTTGGGTTGGAGCTAGTAATATGAGGAGTGCATGATTGGTTCAGCATATTTCCTGACTCCCATTGCCTGAGGAATACCATGAGCCCAATAAAATTTCCTAAGATTCTACTATTCAGTAATTCCTGTATTAATTTCTATGAACTATTCTTCAAATGTTTTTGAATGCAACTCGCATTAAGAAGCATACTTTAGTTAATGATGCAATTCATACATATGTGTGGCATATATTTTTTCACAAATTAGTATTTACTATACTTTGTGCAATGTACTGTGATATTTTCTATTCTATTTTCTTTTTAAAATTCTTTATTGTTTAAAGTATTACATATAGTATTACAGATGTCTCCCTTTTCCCCCATTGAGCTCTCCCTGCGCCGCCCCTCCCCCCCCGTACATGCCCTCACCCCCCTAGTGTTTGTGTCCATTGGTTATGCTTATATACATGCATACAAGTCCTTTGGTTGATCTTTTACCGCCGCCCCCCCCCGGCCCCGCCCACACACACACATCCTCCCCAACTTCCCTCTGAGGTTTGACAGTCTGTTCGATGTTTCTCTGTCTTTGAATCTATTTTTGTTAATGAGTTTATATTGTTCATTATATTCCATAAATGAGTGAGATCATGTGATATTTATCTTTCTCCAACTGGCTTATTTTGCTTAGCATAATGTGCTCTATGTCCATCCATGCTGTTGCAAATGATAAGAGTTCTTTCTTTTTTACAGCAGTGTAGTATTCCATTATGTAGATGTACCACCGTTTTTTAATCCACTCTTCTGCTGATGGACACTTAGCCTATTTCCAATTCTTAGCTATTGTAAATTGTGCTGTTATGTACATAGGGGTGCATATGTCCTTTCTGATTGGTGCTTCTGATTTCTTGGGATATATTCCTAGAAGTGGGATTACTGGGTCAAATGGGAGTTCCATTTTTAATTTTTTGAGGAAACTCCATACTGTTTTTCATGGTGGCTGCACCAGTCTGTATTCCCACCAGCAGTGCACGAGGGTTCCTTTTTCTCCACATCCTCGCCAGCACCTGTCATTTGTTGATTTGCTGATGATAGCCATTCTGATGGGTGTGAGATGCTATCTCATTGTCCTTTTGATGTGCATCTCTCAGATGATTAGTGACTTTGAGCATATTTTCATATGTCTCTTGATCTTATGTCCACTTTCAAAAAGTGTCTATTTAAGTCCTTTGCCCAATTTTGATTGGATTATTTATCTTCCTTTTATTAAGTTGTATAAATTCCCTATAAATTTTGCAGATTAAACCCTTATCAGAGATAGCATTGGAAAAAATATTCTCCCATGCAGTGGGTTTTCTTGTTGTTTTGTTGATTGTTTCTTTTGCTGTGCAGAAGCTTTTTATTTTGATGTAATCCCATTTGTTTATTTTCTCCTTAGCTTCCATTGCCCTAGGAGCTGTATAGGTAAAGATATTGCTATGGGATATGTCTGTGATTTTGCTGCCTATGGATTCTTCTAAGATTTTTATGGTTTCCCATCTTACATTTAAGTCCTTTATCCATTTTGAGTTTATTTTTGTGTGTGATTAATTTGATGTTCTAGCTTCATATTTTTGCATGTATCTGTCCAATTTTCCCAACACCATTTATTGAAGAGACTGTCTTGACTCCATTGTATGCTCTTGCCTCCTTTGTCAAATATTAATTGAGCATAATGGCTTGGGTTGATTCTGGGTTCTTTTTTCAGTTCCATTGGTCTATATGTCTGTTCTTGTGACAGAACCAGGCAGTTTTGAAAACAGTGGCTTTGTACCATAGCTTGATATCTGGTATTGTGATTGCTCCAACATTGATCTTCTTTCTCAAGATTTCTGCAGCTATTCAGGGTCTTTTTTTATTCCATATGAATTTTTGGAGAGTTTTTCTAGGTCTGTGAAATATGCCATTGGTATTTTAATGGGGATTGCATTAGATCTGTAGATTGCTTTGGGTAGTATGGACATTTTAATGATGTTGATTCTACCAATCCATGAACACGGTATTTCTTTCATATGTTTATGTTGTCCTCTATCTCTTTTTTCAATGTCCTGTAGTTTTCTGAGTATAGGTCTTTTATCTCCTTAGTTAAATTTATTCCTTGATATCTTAATTTTTTTGGTGCAATGGTAAATGGGATTGTTTTTTTAGTTTCTCTTTCTGTGAGTTCATTATTTGGGTATAAAAATGATTTCTGGGTGTTAATTTTGTATCCTGCTACATTGCCGAATTCATTTATTAAATCTAGTAGTAGTTTCTTTATGGAGTCTTTAGGGTTTTCTGTGTACAGTATCATGTCATTTGCAAATAATGACAGTTTTACTTCTTCTTTTCCAATTTTGATGCCTTTTATTTCTTCTTCTTGTCTGATTGCTATGATAACACTTCCAGTACTATGTAGAACAGGAGTGGTGAAAGTGACCATCCCTGCCTTGTGCCTGTTCTTAGGGGAAATGGTTTTAGTTTTTGCCCATTGAGTATGATGTTGGCTGTAGGTTTGTCATGTAAGGCTTTTATTATGTTGAGGTATGATTCCTCTATTCCCACTTTGCTGAGATTTTTTATCAAGAAAGTTTGTTGGATTTTGTCAAACGCTTTTTCTTTGTCAATTGATATGATTATGTGATTTTTGTCTCTCAATTTGTTTATGTGATGTATCACATTTATTGATTTGTGGATATTGTACCAGCCTTGCATTCCCGGAATAAATCCCACTTGGTCATAGTGTATGATCTTTCTAATGTAATGCTGGGTCTGGTTTTCTAGAATTTTGTTGAGGATTTTACCATCTATATTCATCAGGGATATTGGCCTGTAATTCCCTTTTTTTGTAGTGTCTTTATCTGGTTTTAGAATTAGGGTAATGCTGGCTTCATAGAAAAACCTTGGAAGTGTGTTAGAAGTGTTCCTTCCTCTTGAATGTTTTGGAATAGTCTGTGGAGGATAGGTTTTAGTTTTTCTTTGAATGTTTGGTAAAACTCCCCTGTGAAGCCATCTGGCCCATGGCTTTTTTTCCCCCTGGAATATGTTTTATTACTGCTTCAATTTCCTCCATAGTTTTGGGCCTATTCAGATTTTTTTATTCTTTCTGATAGAGTTTTGGAAGGTTGTAGTTTTCTAGGAATAGGTCCATTTTTTTCTAGGTTGGCCAGTTCGTTGGAACAGAGTTGTTCATAGTATTTTTTTAAACAATCCTTTGTATCTCTATGGGGTCTGTTGTTATTTCACCTCTTTCATTTCTGATTTTGCTTTTTTAGGTCCTCTCTCTCTTCTTCTTGGTGAGCCTGGCTAGAGGTTCATCAATCTTCTTTATCCTTTCAAAGAACAAGCTCTTGGTTTTAGTGATTTTTTTTGTCTCTATGTCATTTATTTCCACTCTAATCTTTATTATTTCCCTCCTTCTGCTCACTCTGGGTTTTTCTTGTTGCTCTCTTTCTAATTCTTTAAGTTATGGAGTTAGATAATTTATTATCAATTAATTTTTTTTTTGTGTGTGTGTGTAGGCCTGTAAAGCTATGAACTTCCCTTGCAGGACTGCTTTCACTGTGTTCCATGGATGTTGGATTGTTTTGTTTTCATTGTCATTCGTTTCCAGGATGTTTTTTTTTATTTCTTCTTTGATCTCTTTGGTAACCCAATTATTGTTTAATAACATGCTATTTAGCCTCCAAGTGTTTGAATTTTTGTGATTGTTT